>NW_028296529.1:0-441755 GCF_964197995.2 Scardinius erythrophthalmus | reverse complement strand
CAACCAAAAGTTCAAAATCGCTCATATCTCTTAGACCGTTTGTCCCAGGATCAAGTGTCTTATATCGTTGGAATCCTTGGCTCAAGGCGGACAAAATGGCTATCTCCGATTTGGATGTAGGCAGGGAAAATTTTCTGCTATGTTGACTTTTGTCCATAACCTACTTTTGCGAACTAGTCCCTGGTTTTTCGCCCGATCGGAACCAAACCAGTCTAGGACAATTCTCTGGACTCTCTAGATCAATAATTATCAAAAAAAAGTTGAACTTTGGCATTTGCGTGGCTGTAACAGGGTCATTTAGAAAAGGGGCGTGGCAAAATACGCTCAAAAGCCTATAAATCCCAAAGGAAAACTCAGAACTTCACCAAAATTGATGAGCATATGTGTCAGAACATGGTGAGGAAGCATGCAGAGTTTCATGGAGATCGGACCATAGGTGGCGCTATAACTGGCAAAAAGCTTCATTCTTATTAGGGGTTCAAGCATGAAATGCTGAAACCCTATTGTAATTGTAAGGATTCGTAAAACGCATCGCGCAGGACAAACCGTAAGGCCTAGAGACTTGAAACCTGGCCAGATGGTAGGCCTCAATTTGGGGACAACCTATCAGAGTATGACCCCGATTGGCCCATAGGTGGCGCTACAGCAACCAAAAGTTCAAAATCGCTCATATCTCTTAGACCGTTTGTCCCAGGATCAAGTGTCTTATATCGTTGGAATCCTTGGCTCAAGGCGGACAAAATGGCTATCTCCGATTTGGATGTAGGCAGGGAAAATTTTCTGCTATGTTGACTTTTGTCCATAACCTACTTTTGCGAACTAGTCCCTGGTTTTTCGCCCGATCGGAACCAAACCAGTCTAGGACAATTCTCTGGACTCTCTAGATCAATAATTATCAAAAAAAAGTTGAACTTTGGCATTTGCGTGGCTGTAACAGGGTCATTTAGAAAAGGGGTGTGGCAAAATACGCTCAAAAGCCTATAAATCCCAAAGGAAAACTCAGAACTTCACCAAAATTGATGAGCATATGTGTCAGAACATGGTGAGGAAGCATGCAGAGTTTCATGGAGATCGGACCATAGGTGGCGCTATAACTGGCAAAAAGCCTTCATTCTTATTAGGGGTTCAAGCATGAAATGCTGAAACCCTATTGTAATTGTAAGGATTCGTAAACGCATCGCGCAGGACAAACCGTAAGGCCTAGAGACTTGAAACCTGGCCAGATGGTAGGCCTCAATTTGGGGACAACCTATCAGAGTATGACCCCGATTGGCCCATAGGTGGCGCTACAGCAACCAAAAGTTCAAAATCGCTCATATCTCTTAGACCGTTTGTCCCAGGATCAAGTGTCTTATATCGTTGGAATCCTTGGCTCAAGGCGGACAAAATGGCTATCTCCGATTTGGATGTAGGCAGGGAAAATTTTCTGCTATGTTGACTTTTGTCCATAACCTACTTTTGCGAACTAGTCCCTGGTTTTTCGCCCGATCGGAACCAAACCAGTCTAGGACAATTCTCTGGACTCTCTAGATCAATAATTATCAAAAAAAAGTTGAACTTTGGCATTTGCGTGGCTGTAACAGGGTCATTTAGAAAAGGGGTGTGGCAAAATACGCTCAAAAGCCTATAAATCCCAAAGGAAAACTCAGAACTTCACCAAATTGATGAGCATATGTGTCAGAACATGGTGAGGAAGCATGCAGAGTTTCATGGAGATCGGACCATAGGTGGCGCTATAACTGGCAAAAAAGCCTTCATTCTTATTAGGGGTTCAAGCATGAAATGCTGAAACCCTATTGTAATTGTAAGGATTCGTAAAACGCATCGCGCAGGACAAACCGTAAGGCCTAGAGACTTGAAACCTGGCCAGATGGTAGGCCTCAATTTGGGGACAACCTATCAGAGTATGACCCCGATTGGCCCATAGGTGGCGCTACAGCAACCAAAAGTTCAAAATCGCTCATATCTCTTAGACCGTTTGTCCCAGGATCAAGTGTCTTATATCGTTGGAATCCTTGGCTCAAGGCGGACAAAATGGCTATCTCCGATTTGGATGTAGGCAGGGAAAATTTTCTGCTATGTTGACTTTTGTCCATAACCTACTTTTGCGAACTAGTCCCTGGTTTTTCGCCCGATCGGAACCAAACCAGTCTAGGACAATTCTCTGGACTCTCTAGATCAATAATTATCAAAAAAAAGTTGAACTTTGGCATTTGCGTGGCTGTAACAGGGTCATTTAGAAAAGGGGCGTGGCAAAATACGCTCAAAAGCCTATAAATCCCAAAGGAAAACTCAGAACTTCACCAAAATTGATGAGCATATGTGTCAGAACATGGTGAGGAAGCATGCAGAGTTTCATGGAGATCGGACCATAGGTGGCGCTATAACTGGCAAAAAGCCTTCATTCTTATTAGGGGTTCAAGCATGAAATGCTGAAACCCTATTGTAATTGTAAGGATTCGTAAAACGCATCGCGCAGGACAAACCGTAAGGCCTAGAGACTTGAAACCTGGCCAGATGGTAGGCCTCAATTTGGGGACAACCTATCAGAGTATGACCCCGATTGGCCCATAGGTGGCGCTACAGCAACCAAAAGTTCAAAATCGCTCATATCTCTTAGACCGTTTGTCCCAGGATCAAGTGTCTTATATCGTTGGAATCCTTGGCTCAAGGCGGACAAAATGGCTATCTCCGATTTGGATGTAGGCAGGGAAAATTTTCTGCTATGTTGACTTTTGTCCATAACCTACTTTTGCGAACTAGTCCCTGGTTTTTCGCCCGATCGGAACCAAACCAGTCTAGGACAATTCTCTGGACTCTCTAGATCAATAATTATCAAAAAAAAGTTGAACTTTGGCATTTGCGTGGCTGTAACAGGGTCATTTAGAAAAGGGGCGTGGCAAAATACGCTCAAAAGCCTATAAATCCCAAAGGAAAACTCAGAACTTCACCAAAATTGATGAGCATATGTGTCAGAACATGGTGAGGAAGCATGCAGAGTTTCATGGAGATCGGACCATAGGTGGCGCTATAACTGGCAAAAAGCCTTCATTCTTATTAGGGGTTCAAGCATGAAATGCTGAAACCCTATTGTAATTGTAAGGATTCGTAAAACGCATCGCGCAGGACAAACCGTAAGGCCTAGAGACTTGAAACCTGGCCAGATGGTAGGCCTCAATTTGGGGACAACCTATCAGAGTATGACCCCGATTGGCCCATAGGTGGCGCTACAGCAACCAAAAGTTCAAAATCGCTCATATCTCTTAGACCGTTTGTCCCAGGATCAAGTGTCTTATATCGTTGGAATCCTTGGCTCAAGGCGGACAAAATGGCTATCTCCGATTTGGATGTAGGCAGGGAAAATTTTCTGCTATGTTGACTTTTGTCCATAACCTACTTTTGCGAACTAGTCCCTGGTTTTTCGCCCGATCGGAACCAAACCAGTCTAGGACAATTCTCTGGACTCTCTAGATCAATAATTATCAAAAAAAAGTTGAACTTTGGCATTTGCGTGGCTGTAACAGGGTCATTTAGAAAAGGGGTGTGGCAAAATACGCTCAAAAGCCTATAAATCCCAAAGGAAAACTCAGAACTTCACCAAAATTGATGAGCATATGTGTCAGAACATGGTGAGGAAGCATGCAGAGTTTCATGGAGATCGGACCATAGGTGGCGCTATAACTGGCAAAAAGCCTTCATTCTTATTAGGGGTTCAAGCATGAAATGCTGAAACCCTATTGTAATTGTAAGGATTCGTAAAACGCATCGCGCAGGACAAACCGTAAGGCCTAGAGACTTGAAACCTGGCCAGATGGTAGGCCTCAATTTGGGGACAACCTATCAGAGTATGACCCCGATTGGCCCATAGGTGGCGCTACAGCAACCAAAAGTTCAAAATCGCTCATATCTCTTAGACCGTTTGTCCCAGGATCAAGTGTCTTATATCGTTGGAATCCTTGGCTCAAGGCGGACAAAATGGCTATCTCCGATTTGGATGTAGGCAGGGAAAATTTTCTGCTATGTTGACTTTTGTCCATAACCTACTTTTGCGAACTAGTCCCTGGTTTTTCGCCCGATCGGAACCAAACCAGTCTAGGACAATTCTCTGGACTCTCTAGATCAATAATTATCAAAAAAAAGTTGAACTTTGGCATTTGCGTGGCTGTAACAGGGTCATTTAGAAAAGGGGCGTGGCAAAATACGCTCAAAAGCCTATAAATCCCAAAGGAAAACTCAGAACTTCACCAAAATTGATGAGCATATGTGTCAGAACATGGTGAGGAAGCATGCAGAGTTTCATGGAGATCGGACCATAGGTGGCGCTATAACTGGCAAAAAGCCTTCATTCTTATTAGGGGTTCAAGCATGAAATGCTGAAACCCTATTGTAATTGTAAGGATTCGTAAAACGCATCGCGCAGGACAAACCGTAAGGCCTAGAGACTTGAAACCTGGCCAGATGGTAGGCCTCAATTTGGGGACAACCTATCAGAGTATGACCCCGATTGGCCCATAGGTGGCGCTACAGCAACCAAAAGTTCAAAATCGCTCATATCTCTTAGACCGTTTGTCCCAGGATCAAGTGTCTTATATCGTTGGAATCCTTGGCTCAAGGCGGACAAAATGGCTATCTCCGATTTGGATGTAGGCAGGGAAAATTTTCTGCTATGTTGACTTTTGTCCATAACCTACTTTTGCGAACTAGTCCCTGGTTTTTCGCCCGATCGGAACCAAACCAGTCTAGGACAATTCTCTGGACTCTCTAGATCAATAATTATCAAAAAAAAGTTGAACTTTGGCATTTGCGTGGCTGTAACAGGGTCATTTAGAAAAGGGGTGTGGCAAAATACGCTCAAAAGCCTATAAATCCCAAAGGAAAACTCAGAACTTCACCAAAATTGATGAGCATATGTGTCAGAACATGGTGAGGAAGCATGCAGAGTTTCATGGAGATCGGACCATAGGTGGCGCTATAACTGGCAAAAAGCCTTCATTCTTATTAGGGGTTCAAGCATGAAATGCTGAAACCCTATTGTAATTGTAAGGATTCGTAAAACGCATCGCGCAGGACAAACCGTAAGGCCTAGAGACTTGAAACCTGGCCAGATGGTAGGCCTCAATTTGGGGACAACCTATCAGAGTATGACCCCGATTGGCCCATAGGTGGCGCTACAGCAACCAAAAGTTCAAAATCGCTCATATCTCTTAGACCGTTTGTCCCAGGATCAAGTGTCTTATATCGTTGGAATCCTTGGCTCAAGGCGGACAAAATGGCTATCTCCGATTTGGATGTAGGCAGGGAAAATTTTCTGCTATGTTGACTTTTGTCCATAACCTACTTTTGCGAACTAGTCCCTGGTTTTTCGCCCGATCGGAACCAAACCAGTCTAGGACAATTCTCTGGACTCTCTAGATCAATAATTATCAAAAAAAAGTTGAACTTTGGCATTTGCGTGGCTGTAACAGGGTCATTTAGAAAAGGGGTGTGGCAAAATACGCTCAAAAGCCTATAAATCCCAAAGGAAAACTCAGAACTTCACCAAAATTGATGAGCATATGTGTCAGAACATGGTGAGGAAGCATGCAGAGTTTCATGGAGATCGGACCATAGGTGGCGCTATAACTGGCAAAAAGCCTTCATTCTTATTAGGGGTTCAAGCATGAAATGCTGAAACCCTATTGTAATTGTAAGGATTCGTAAAACGCATCGCGCAGGACAAACCGTAAGGCCTAGAGACTTGAAACCTGGCCAGATGGTAGGCCTCAATTTGGGGACAACCTATCAGAGTATGACCCCGATTGGCCCATAGGTGGCGCTACAGCAACCAAAAGTTCAAAATCGCTCATATCTCTTAGACCGTTTGTCCCAGGATCAAGTGTCTTATATCGTTGGAATCCTTGGCTCAAGGCGGACAAAATGGCTATCTCCGATTTGGATGTAGGCAGGGAAAATTTTCTGCTATGTTGACTTTTGTCCATAACCTACTTTTGCGAACTAGTCCCTGGTTTTTCGCCCGATCGGAACCAAACCAGTCTAGGACAATTCTCTGGACTCTCTAGATCAATAATTATCAAAAAAAAGTTGAACTTTGGCATTTGCGTGGCTGTAACAGGGTCATTTAGAAAAGGGGCGTGGCAAAATACGCTCAAAAGCCTATAAATCCCAAAGGAAAACTCAGAACTTCACCAAAATTGATGAGCATATGTGTCAGAACATGGTGAGGAAGCATGCAGAGTTTCATGGAGATCGGACCATAGGTGGCGCTATAACTGGCAAAAAGCCTTCATTCTTATTAGGGGTTCAAGCATGAAATGCTGAAACCCTATTGTAATTGTAAGGATTCGTAAAACGCATCGCGCAGGACAAACCGTAAGGCCTAGAGACTTGAAACCTGGCCAGATGGTAGGCCTCAATTTGGGGACAACCTATCAGAGTATGACCCCGATTGGCCCATAGGTGGCGCTACAGCAACCAAAAGTTCAAAATCGCTCATATCTCTTAGACCGTTTGTCCCAGGATCAAGTGTCTTATATCGTTGGAATCCTTGGCTCAAGGCGGACAAAATGGCTATCTCCGATTTGGATGTAGGCAGGGAAAATTTTCTGCTATGTTGACTTTTGTCCATAACCTACTTTTGCGAACTAGTCCCTGGTTTTTCGCCCGATCGGAACCAAACCAGTCTAGGACAATTCTCTGGACTCTCTAGATCAATAATTATCAAAAAAAAGTTGAACTTTGGCATTTGCGTGGCTGTAACAGGGTCATTTAGAAAAGGGGCGTGGCAAAATACGCTCAAAAGCCTATAAATCCCAAAGGAAAACTCAGAACTTCACCAAAATTGATGAGCATATGTGTCAGAACATGGTGAGGAAGCATGCAGAGTTTCATGGAGATCGGACCATAGGTGGCGCTATAACTGGCAAAAAGCCTTCATTCTTATTAGGGGTTCAAGCATGAAATGCTGAAACCCTATTGTAATTGTAAGGATTCGTAAAACGCATCGCGCAGGACAAACCGTAAGGCCTAGAGACTTGAAACCTGGCCAGATGGTAGGCCTCAATTTGGGGACAACCTATCAGAGTATGACCCCGATTGGCCCATAGGTGGCGCTACAGCAACCAAAAGTTCAAAATCGCTCATATCTCTTAGACCGTTTGTCCCAGGATCAAGTGTCTTATATCGTTGGAATCCTTGGCTCAAGGCGGACAAAATGGCTATCTCCGATTTGGATGTAGGCAGGGAAAATTTTCTGCTATGTTGACTTTTGTCCATAACCTACTTTTGCGAACTAGTCCCTGGTTTTTCGCCCGATCGGAACCAAACCAGTCTAGGACAATTCTCTGGACTCTCTAGATCAATAATTATCAAAAAAAAGTTGAACTTTGGCATTTGCGTGGCTGTAACAGGGTCATTTAGAAAAGGGGCGTGGCAAAATACGCTCAAAAGCCTATAAATCCCAAAGGAAAACTCAGAACTTCACCAAAATTGATGAGCATATGTGTCAGAACATGGTGAGGAAGCATGCAGAGTTTCATGGAGATCGGACCATAGGTGGCGCTATAACTGGCAAAAAGCCTTCATTCTTATTAGGGGTTCAAGCATGAAATGCTGAAACCCTATTGTAATTGTAAGGATTCGTAAAACGCATCGCGCAGGACAAACCGTAAGGCCTAGAGACTTGAAACCTGGCCAGATGGTAGGCCTCAATTTGGGGACAACCTATCAGAGTATGACCCCGATTGGCCCATAGGTGGCGCTACAGCAACCAAAAGTTCAAAATCGCTCATATCTCTTAGACCGTTTGTCCCAGGATCAAGTGTCTTATATCGTTGGAATCCTTGGCTCAAGGCGGACAAAATGGCTATCTCCGATTTGGATGTAGGCAGGGAAAATTTTCTGCTATGTTGACTTTTGTCCATAACCTACTTTTGCGAACTAGTCCCTGGTTTTTCGCCCGATCGGAACCAAACCAGTCTAGGACAATTCTCTGGACTCTCTAGATCAATAATTATCAAAAAAAAGTTGAACTTTGGCATTTGCGTGGCTGTAACAGGGTCATTTAGAAAAGGGGTGTGGCAAAATACGCTCAAAAGCCTATAAATCCCAAAGGAAAACTCAGAACTTCACCAAAATTGATGAGCATATGTGTCAGAACATGGTGAGGAAGCATGCAGAGTTTCATGGAGATCGGACCATAGGTGGCGCTATAACTGGCAAAAAGCCTTCATTCTTATTAGGGGTTCAAGCATGAAATGCTGAAACCCTATTGTAATTGTAAGGATTCGTAAAACGCATCGCGCAGGACAAACCGTAAGGCCTAGAGACTTGAAACCTGGCCAGATGGTAGGCCTCAATTTGGGGACAACCTATCAGAGTATGACCCCGATTGGCCCATAGGTGGCGCTACAGCAACCAAAAGTTCAAAATCGCTCATATCTCTTAGACCGTTTGTCCCAGGATCAAGTGTCTTATATCGTTGGAATCCTTGGCTCAAGGCGGACAAAATGGCTATCTCCGATTTGGATGTAGGCAGGGAAAATTTTCTGCTATGTTGACTTTTGTCCATAACCTACTTTTGCGAACTAGTCCCTGGTTTTTCGCCCGATCGGAACCAAACCAGTCTAGGACAATTCTCTGGACTCTCTAGATCAATAATTATCAAAAAAAAGTTGAACTTTGGCATTTGCGTGGCTGTAACAGGGTCATTTAGAAAAGGGGTGTGGCAAAATACGCTCAAAAGCCTATAAATCCCAAAGGAAAACTCAGAACTTCACCAAAATTGATGAGCATATGTGTCAGAACATGGTGAGGAAGCATGCAGAGTTTCATGGAGATCGGACCATAGGTGGCGCTATAACTGGCAAAAAGCCTTCATTCTTATTAGGGGTTCAAGCATGAAATGCTGAAACCCTATTGTAATTGTAAGGATTCGTAAAACGCATCGCGCAGGACAAACCGTAAGGCCTAGAGACTTGAAACCTGGCCAGATGGTAGGCCTCAATTTGGGGACAACCTATCAGAGTATGACCCCGATTGGCCCATAGGTGGCGCTACAGCAACCAAAAGTTCAAAATCGCTCATATCTCTTAGACCGTTTGTCCCAGGATCAAGTGTCTTATATCGTTGGAATCCTTGGCTCAAGGCGGACAAAATGGCTATCTCCGATTTGGATGTAGGCAGGGAAAATTTTCTGCTATGTTGACTTTTGTCCATAACCTACTTTTGCGAACTAGTCCCTGGTTTTTCGCCCGATCGGAACCAAACCAGTCTAGGACAATTCTCTGGACTCTCTAGATCAATAATTATCAAAAAAAAGTTGAACTTTGGCATTTGCGTGGCTGTAACAGGGTCATTTAGAAAAGGGGCGTGGCAAAATACGCTCAAAAGCCTATAAATCCCAAAGGAAAACTCAGAACTTCACCAAAATTGATGAGCATATGTGTCAGAACATGGTGAGGAAGCATGCAGAGTTTCATGGAGATCGGACCATAGGTGGCGCTATAACTGGCAAAAAGCCTTCATTCTTATTAGGGGTTCAAGCATGAAATGCTGAAACCCTATTGTAATTGTAAGGATTCGTAAAACGCATCGCGCAGGACAAACCGTAAGGCCTAGAGACTTGAAACCTGGCCAGATGGTAGGCCTCAATTTGGGGACAACCTATCAGAGTATGACCCCGATTGGCCCATAGGTGGCGCTACAGCAACCAAAAGTTCAAAATCGCTCATATCTCTTAGACCGTTTGTCCCAGGATCAAGTGTCTTATATCGTTGGAATCCTTGGCTCAAGGCGGACAAAATGGCTATCTCCGATTTGGATGTAGGCAGGGAAAATTTTCTGCTATGTTGACTTTTGTCCATAACCTACTTTTGCGAACTAGTCCCTGGTTTTTCGCCCGATCGGAACCAAACCAGTCTAGGACAATTCTCTGGACTCTCTAGATCAATAATTATCAAAAAAAAGTTGAACTTTGGCATTTGCGTGGCTGTAACAGGGTCATTTAGAAAAGGGGCGTGGCAAAATACGCTCAAAAGCCTATAAATCCCAAAGGAAAACTCAGAACTTCACCAAAATTGATGAGCATATGTGTCAGAACATGGTGAGGAAGCATGCAGAGTTTCATGGAGATCGGACCATAGGTGGCGCTATAACTGGCAAAAAGCCTTCATTCTTATTAGGGGTTCAAGCATGAAATGCTGAAACCCTATTGTAATTGTAAGGATTCGTAAAACGCATCGCGCAGGACAAACCGTAAGGCCTAGAGACTTGAAACCTGGCCAGATGGTAGGCCTCAATTTGGGGACAACCTATCAGAGTATGACCCCGATTGGCCCATAGGTGGCGCTACAGCAACCAAAAGTTCAAAATCGCTCATATCTCTTAGACCGTTTGTCCCAGGATCAAGTGTCTTATATCGTTGGAATCCTTGGCTCAAGGCGGACAAAATGGCTATCTCCGATTTGGATGTAGGCAGGGAAAATTTTCTGCTATGTTGACTTTTGTCCATAACCTACTTTTGCGAACTAGTCCCTGGTTTTTCGCCCGATCGGAACCAAACCAGTCTAGGACAATTCTCTGGACTCTCTAGATCAATAATTATCAAAAAAAAGTTGAACTTTGGCATTTGCGTGGCTGTAACAGGGTCATTTAGAAAAGGGGTGTGGCAAAATACGCTCAAAAGCCTATAAATCCCAAAGGAAAACTCAGAACTTCACCAAAATTGATGAGCATATGTGTCAGAACATGGTGAGGAAGCATGCAGAGTTTCATGGAGATCGGACCATAGGTGGCGCTATAACTGGCAAAAAGCCTTCATTCTTATTAGGGGTTCAAGCATGAAATGCTGAAACCCTATTGTAATTGTAAGGATTCGTAAAACGCATCGCGCAGGACAAACCGTAAGGCCTAGAGACTTGAAACCTGGCCAGATGGTAGGCCTCAATTTGGGGACAACCTATCAGAGTATGACCCCGATTGGCCCATAGGTGGCGCTACAGCAACCAAAAGTTCAAAATCGCTCATATCTCTTAGACCGTTTGTCCCAGGATCAAGTGTCTTATATCGTTGGAATCCTTGGCTCAAGGCGGACAAAATGGCTATCTCCGATTTGGATGTAGGCAGGGAAAATTTTCTGCTATGTTGACTTTTGTCCATAACCTACTTTTGCGAACTAGTCCCTGGTTTTTCGCCCGATCGGAACCAAACCAGTCTAGGACAATTCTCTGGACTCTCTAGATCAATAATTATCAAAAAAAAGTTGAACTTTGGCATTTGCGTGGCTGTAACAGGGTCATTTAGAAAAGGGGCGTGGCAAAATACGCTCAAAAGCCTATAAATCCCAAAGGAAAACTCAGAACTTCACCAAAATTGATGAGCATATGTGTCAGAACATGGTGAGGAAGCATGCAGAGTTTCATGGAGATCGGACCATAGGTGGCGCTATAACTGGCAAAAAGCCTTCATTCTTATTAGGGGTTCAAGCATGAAATGCTGAAACCCTATTGTAATTGTAAGGATTCGTAAAACGCATCGCGCAGGACAAACCGTAAGGCCTAGAGACTTGAAACCTGGCCAGATGGTAGGCCTCAATTTGGGGACAACCTATCAGAGTATGACCCCGATTGGCCCATAGGTGGCGCTACAGCAACCAAAAGTTCAAAATCGCTCATATCTCTTAGACCGTTTGTCCCAGGATCAAGTGTCTTATATCGTTGGAATCCTTGGCTCAAGGCGGACAAAATGGCTATCTCCGATTTGGATGTAGGCAGGGAAAATTTTCTGCTATGTTGACTTTTGTCCATAACCTACTTTTGCGAACTAGTCCCTGGTTTTTCGCCCGATCGGAACCAAACCAGTCTAGGACAATTCTCTGGACTCTCTAGATCAATAATTATCAAAAAAAAGTTGAACTTTGGCATTTGCGTGGCTGTAACAGGGTCATTTAGAAAAGGGGTGTGGCAAAATACGCTCAAAAGCCTATAAATCCCAAAGGAAAACTCAGAACTTCACCAAAATTGATGAGCATATGTGTCAGAACATGGTGAGGAAGCATGCAGAGTTTCATGGAGATCGGACCATAGGTGGCGCTATAACTGGCAAAAAGCCTTCATTCTTATTAGGGGTTCAAGCATGAAATGCTGAAACCCTATTGTAATTGTAAGGATTCGTAAAACGCATCGCGCAGGACAAACCGTAAGGCCTAGAGACTTGAAACCTGGCCAGATGGTAGGCCTCAATTTGGGGACAACCTATCAGAGTATGACCCCGATTGGCCCATAGGTGGCGCTACAGCAACCAAAAGTTCAAAATCGCTCATATCTCTTAGACCGTTTGTCCCAGGATCAAGTGTCTTATATCGTTGGAATCCTTGGCTCAAGGCGGACAAAATGGCTATCTCCGATTTGGATGTAGGCAGGGAAAATTTTCTGCTATGTTGACTTTTGTCCATAACCTACTTTTGCGAACTAGTCCCTGGTTTTTCGCCCGATCGGAACCAAACCAGTCTAGGACAATTCTCTGGACTCTCTAGATCAATAATTATCAAAAAAAAGTTGAACTTTGGCATTTGCGTGGCTGTAACAGGGTCATTTAGAAAAGGGGTGTGGCAAAATACGCTCAAAAGCCTATAAATCCCAAAGGAAAACTCAGAACTTCACCAAAATTGATGAGCATATGTGTCAGAACATGGTGAGGAAGCATGCAGAGTTTCATGGAGATCGGACCATAGGTGGCGCTATAACTGGCAAAAAGCCTTCATTCTTATTAGGGGTTCAAGCATGAAATGCTGAAACCCTATTGTAATTGTAAGGATTCGTAAAACGCATCGCGCAGGACAAACCGTAAGGCCTAGAGACTTGAAACCTGGCCAGATGGTAGGCCTCAATTTGGGGACAACCTATCAGAGTATGACCCCGATTGGCCCATAGGTGGCGCTACAGCAACCAAAAGTTCAAAATCGCTCATATCTCTTAGACCGTTTGTCCCAGGATCAAGTGTCTTATATCGTTGGAATCCTTGGCTCAAGGCGGACAAAATGGCTATCTCCGATTTGGATGTAGGCAGGGAAAATTTTCTGCTATGTTGACTTTTGTCCATAACCTACTTTTGCGAACTAGTCCCTGGTTTTTCGCCCGATCGGAACCAAACCAGTCTAGGACAATTCTCTGGACTCTCTAGATCAATAATTATCAAAAAAAAGTTGAACTTTGGCATTTGCGTGGCTGTAACAGGGTCATTTAGAAAAGGGGCGTGGCAAAATACGCTCAAAAGCCTATAAATCCCAAAGGAAAACTCAGAACTTCACCAAAATTGATGAGCATATGTGTCAGAACATGGTGAGGAAGCATGCAGAGTTTCATGGAGATCGGACCATAGGTGGCGCTATAACTGGCAAAAAGCCTTCATTCTTATTAGGGGTTCAAGCATGAAATGCTGAAACCCTATTGTAATTGTAAGGATTCGTAAAACGCATCGCGCAGGACAAACCGTAAGGCCTAGAGACTTGAAACCTGGCCAGATGGTAGGCCTCAATTTGGGGACAACCTATCAGAGTATGACCCCGATTGGCCCATAGGTGGCGCTACAGCAACCAAAAGTTCAAAATCGCTCATATCTCTTAGACCGTTTGTCCCAGGATCAAGTGTCTTATATCGTTGGAATCCTTGGCTCAAGGCGGACAAAATGGCTATCTCCGATTTGGATGTAGGCAGGGAAAATTTTCTGCTATGTTGACTTTTGTCCATAACCTACTTTTGCGAACTAGTCCCTGGTTTTTCGCCCGATCGGAACCAAACCAGTCTAGGACAATTCTCTGGACTCTCTAGATCAATAATTATCAAAAAAAAGTTGAACTTTGGCATTTGCGTGGCTGTAACAGGGTCATTTAGAAAAGGGGCGTGGCAAAATACGCTCAAAAGCCTATAAATCCCAAAGGAAAACTCAGAACTTCACCAAAATTGATGAGCATATGTGTCAGAACATGGTGAGGAAGCATGCAGAGTTTCATGGAGATCGGACCATAGGTGGCGCTATAACTGGCAAAAAGCCTTCATTCTTATTAGGGGTTCAAGCATGAAATGCTGAAACCCTATTGTAATTGTAAGGATTCGTAAAACGCATCGCGCAGGACAAACCGTAAGGCCTAGAGACTTGAAACCTGGCCAGATGGTAGGCCTCAATTTGGGGACAACCTATCAGAGTATGACCCCGATTGGCCCATAGGTGGCGCTACAGCAACCAAAAGTTCAAAATCGCTCATATCTCTTAGACCGTTTGTCCCAGGATCAAGTGTCTTATATCGTTGGAATCCTTGGCTCAAGGCGGACAAAATGGCTATCTCCGATTTGGATGTAGGCAGGGAAAATTTTCTGCTATGTTGACTTTTGTCCATAACCTACTTTTGCGAACTAGTCCCTGGTTTTTCGCCCGATCGGAACCAAACCAGTCTAGGACAATTCTCTGGACTCTCTAGATCAATAATTATCAAAAAAAAGTTGAACTTTGGCATTTGCGTGGCTGTAACAGGGTCATTTAGAAAAGGGGTGTGGCAAAATACGCTCAAAAGCCTATAAATCCCAAAGGAAAACTCAGAACTTCACCAAAATTGATGAGCATATGTGTCAGAACATGGTGAGGAAGCATGCAGAGTTTCATGGAGATCGGACCATAGGTGGCGCTATAACTGGCAAAAAGCCTTCATTCTTATTAGGGGTTCAAGCATGAAATGCTGAAACCCTATTGTAATTGTAAGGATTCGTAAAACGCATCGCGCAGGACAAACCGTAAGGCCTAGAGACTTGAAACCTGGCCAGATGGTAGGCCTCAATTTGGGGACAACCTATCAGAGTATGACCCCGATTGGCCCATAGGTGGCGCTACAGCAACCAAAAGTTCAAAATCGCTCATATCTCTTAGACCGTTTGTCCCAGGATCAAGTGTCTTATATCGTTGGAATCCTTGGCTCAAGGCGGACAAAATGGCTATCTCCGATTTGGATGTAGGCAGGGAAAATTTTCTGCTATGTTGACTTTTGTCCATAACCTACTTTTGCGAACTAGTCCCTGGTTTTTCGCCCGATCGGAACCAAACCAGTCTAGGACAATTCTCTGGACTCTCTAGATCAATAATTATCAAAAAAAAGTTGAACTTTGGCATTTGCGTGGCTGTAACAGGGTCATTTAGAAAAGGGGTGTGGCAAAATACGCTCAAAAGCCTATAAATCCCAAAGGAAAACTCAGAACTTCACCAAAATTGATGAGCATATGTGTCAGAACATGGTGAGGAAGCATGCAGAGTTTCATGGAGATCGGACCATAGGTGGCGCTATAACTGGCAAAAAGCCTTCATTCTTATTAGGGGTTCAAGCATGAAATGCTGAAACCCTATTGTAATTGTAAGGATTCGTAAAACGCATCGCGCAGGACAAACCGTAAGGCCTAGAGACTTGAAACCTGGCCAGATGGTAGGCCTCAATTTGGGGACAACCTATCAGAGTATGACCCCGATTGGCCCATAGGTGGCGCTACAGCAACCAAAAGTTCAAAATCGCTCATATCTCTTAGACCGTTTGTCCCAGGATCAAGTGTCTTATATCGTTGGAATCCTTGGCTCAAGGCGGACAAAATGGCTATCTCCGATTTGGATGTAGGCAGGGAAAATTTTCTGCTATGTTGACTTTTGTCCATAACCTACTTTTGCGAACTAGTCCCTGGTTTTTCGCCCGATCGGAACCAAACCAGTCTAGGACAATTCTCTGGACTCTCTAGATCAATAATTATCAAAAAAAAGTTGAACTTTGGCATTTGCGTGGCTGTAACAGGGTCATTTAGAAAAGGGGCGTGGCAAAATACGCTCAAAAGCCTATAAATCCCAAAGGAAAACTCAGAACTTCACCAAAATTGATGAGCATATGTGTCAGAACATGGTGAGGAAGCATGCAGAGTTTCATGGAGATCGGACCATAGGTGGCGCTATAACTGGCAAAAAGCCTTCATTCTTATTAGGGGTTCAAGCATGAAATGCTGAAACCCTATTGTAATTGTAAGGATTCGTAAAACGCATCGCGCAGGACAAACCGTAAGGCCTAGAGACTTGAAACCTGGCCAGATGGTAGGCCTCAATTTGGGGACAACCTATCAGAGTATGACCCCGATTGGCCCATAGGTGGCGCTACAGCAACCAAAAGTTCAAAATCGCTCATATCTCTTAGACCGTTTGTCCCAGGATCAAGTGTCTTATATCGTTGGAATCCTTGGCTCAAGGCGGACAAAATGGCTATCTCCGATTTGGATGTAGGCAGGGAAAATTTTCTGCTATGTTGACTTTTGTCCATAACCTACTTTTGCGAACTAGTCCCTGGTTTTTCGCCCGATCGGAACCAAACCAGTCTAGGACAATTCTCTGGACTCTCTAGATCAATAATTATCAAAAAAAAGTTGAACTTTGGCATTTGCGTGGCTGTAACAGGGTCATTTAGAAAAGGGGCGTGGCAAAATACGCTCAAAAGCCTATAAATCCCAAAGGAAAACTCAGAACTTCACCAAAATTGATGAGCATATGTGTCAGAACATGGTGAGGAAGCATGCAGAGTTTCATGGAGATCGGACCATAGGTGGCGCTATAACTGGCAAAAAGCCTTCATTCTTATTAGGGGTTCAAGCATGAAATGCTGAAACCCTATTGTAATTGTAAGGATTCGTAAAACGCATCGCGCAGGACAAACCGTAAGGCCTAGAGACTTGAAACCTGGCCAGATGGTAGGCCTCAATTTGGGGACAACCTATCAGAGTATGACCCCGATTGGCCCATAGGTGGCGCTACAGCAACCAAAAGTTCAAAATCGCTCATATCTCTTAGACCGTTTGTCCCAGGATCAAGTGTCTTATATCGTTGGAATCCTTGGCTCAAGGCGGACAAAATGGCTATCTCCGATTTGGATGTAGGCAGGGAAAATTTTCTGCTATGTTGACTTTTGTCCATAACCTACTTTTGCGAACTAGTCCCTGGTTTTTCGCCCGATCGGAACCAAACCAGTCTAGGACAATTCTCTGGACTCTCTAGATCAATAATTATCAAAAAAAAGTTGAACTTTGGCATTTGCGTGGCTGTAACAGGGTCATTTAGAAAAGGGGTGTGGCAAAATACGCTCAAAAGCCTATAAATCCCAAAGGAAAACTCAGAACTTCACCAAAATTGATGAGCATATGTGTCAGAACATGGTGAGGAAGCATGCAGAGTTTCATGGAGATCGGACCATAGGTGGCGCTATAACTGGCAAAAAGCCTTCATTCTTATTAGGGGTTCAAGCATGAAATGCTGAAACCCTATTGTAATTGTAAGGATTCGTAAAACGCATCGCGCAGGACAAACCGTAAGGCCTAGAGACTTGAAACCTGGCCAGATGGTAGGCCTCAATTTGGGGACAACCTATCAGAGTATGACCCCGATTGGCCCATAGGTGGCGCTACAGCAACCAAAAGTTCAAAATCGCTCATATCTCTTAGACCGTTTGTCCCAGGATCAAGTGTCTTATATCGTTGGAATCCTTGGCTCAAGGCGGACAAAATGGCTATCTCCGATTTGGATGTAGGCAGGGAAAATTTTCTGCTATGTTGACTTTTGTCCATAACCTACTTTTGCGAACTAGTCCCTGGTTTTTCGCCCGATCGGAACCAAACCAGTCTAGGACAATTCTCTGGACTCTCTAGATCAATAATTATCAAAAAAAAGTTGAACTTTGGCATTTGCGTGGCTGTAACAGGGTCATTTAGAAAAGGGGTGTGGCAAAATACGCTCAAAAGCCTATAAATCCCAAAGGAAAACTCAGAACTTCACCAAAATTGATGAGCATATGTGTCAGAACATGGTGAGGAAGCATGCAGAGTTTCATGGAGATCGGACCATAGGTGGCGCTATAACTGGCAAAAAGCCTTCATTCTTATTAGGGGTTCAAGCATGAAATGCTGAAACCCTATTGTAATTGTAAGGATTCGTAAAACGCATCGCGCAGGACAAACCGTAAGGCCTAGAGACTTGAAACCTGGCCAGATGGTAGGCCTCAATTTGGGGACAACCTATCAGAGTATGACCCCGATTGGCCCATAGGTGGCGCTACAGCAACCAAAAGTTCAAAATCGCTCATATCTCTTAGACCGTTTGTCCCAGGATCAAGTGTCTTATATCGTTGGAATCCTTGGCTCAAGGCAGACAAAATGGCTATCTCCGATTTGCTCGCCCTTCAGGCGCCAATTTTGAGTAAATTGCATTTTTTTGAAAAACCTATTTTTGCGAACTTCTCCTAGGTTTTTTGCCCGATCGGAACCAAACCACTGCAAGAATATTCTCTGGAGGCTGACAATCAGTAATCATCCCAAAAATTCAAAATTTCAATTAACGGTCGATAAGGGGAACCAAAATATTTGATGGCACCAGGGCCACTTTTACTAAAACGGTTATAAATTGTGAACAGAAAGAGATTTTTTTGCTAAACTTGGGATACATCTTCCTGAGCTCAATCTGAGATCACTTGAAAAAAATGCCAACAATTGTCCACTTGGTGGCACTATAAAACGGTTATAACTTGTGAACGGAAAGAGATATTTTCGCAAAACTTGGGACACATGTTCATGAGCTCATTCTGAGGTCACGTGAAAAAAATCATGACAATTGGCCACTTGGTGGCACTATAAAATGGTTATAACTTGTGAGCGGAAAGAGATATTTTCGCTAAACTTGGGACACGTTCATAAGCTCAATCTGAGTTGACATGAAAAAAATCGTGACAATTGGCCACTTGGTGGTGCTATAACAGTGAAAAAAATCATAACAATTGCTATAAGCGCACCCAACTGTTAGTCTACTGAAAATTTGGCACGCAGTGTCTTTGTCCAGGGTGCCATGATAGTCTATGAGAACATTGGTGTATCTCAAAAAACTCAGTATACGTCATTGGCACAATGCCTTGAAGGAGCCTTAGAAGTTTCAAGCCAGTGTTTTTTCACAGGAGTGACCTCCTAAGACTCCTGAATCCTTGCCGAGTCCAACAATACCAAACATGACAGGTTTCGCCCATAGACTGTAAAAAATATGGACAAAGCGTCTGTGACGTCACCCATAGACTTTCTGCAGAACGGTTTTGAAGCCTTTTATGGGGGGTATGGGCGGCGCCATCTTGGAAAATCTTGGGAAATCCTAACCCCGCCCACCTTCTGACGCAGCGCGCGTCACTCAGCTCGCTCTGCTACTCCGGTTATCTCTGTGTATATTTTAGGCAACGAAATATGTTATAAAACACCATACTAACTCTTTTCGTTTTCATTTAAAGAAATCTTAATATTATAGCCACACAAATGTGGTTCAGGCAACGCGTATTGATTATATTCACTGCACATAGTTTGCATATTTATAAAAAAAACTAAATATAAAACACAAACCTGCCTCTTTTCGTTTTAAATATAATATAAAAATATTAAACATTTTAATATGGTCCAGGCAATATGTGCATTTGTACTAAACAACAGATTTTGCAGTAAACAACATATAGATCATCTTCGTTGTGTTAAAATTTAAAATGACAAAACTCAACCCAGTCTCTTTTTGTTAAATTTCAGTTGTGTCAATATTAGCCATTATAAAAGTATAAGTAAAAGGTATAAGAAGCTATACAAATAAAGCAAACAATTCAGTCAAACACACAAAGTCAGCGCTCGATCTAGTCTAACAATACAACAGTAAAGTTAAATAGTTTATAAAGTTATGAAACTTCCCCTCAGCAAAAACGATTGGCCAGGGAACAAATTATAGTTTCACGAAACCAAAAATCGCCCGTTGGATATAGACAAGATGAATTATATCTCATGTTTAACCACTACAGAGACCCCAGGGTCAGCGGCGAACGACTAGCCGAGGAAAAGCTGTTCCAGGCAGGGTACATGCGCCGAGCGCCCGGTCATCATCGCTGGATCTCACAACTGGATAAAATTTTCATAAATCTTTAAATAAACCACAGATTTGAGCTTTAAACAACTACATTCTCGCCTGAAAAACTCTTAAAACTACATTTCATGATACAGAAACCGTAGTATTATATTTCAACTGTGTTAAAAAATGGCGCTTCTTATGTTGTCATTCACCTTGGCGCAGCCTAAGCTGTCAATCAAGCTGTCAATCAAAGTTAACCACGCCCTTATTTGTCATACATTTTATATCTAAATACTATCTAAACTAACGAGTTAGAAAAAAATTCACTACCCTCGCCATTGTCAGGCACTCGGAACCTATCGAAAAATACAATAAAAGTCCATGGGACCAACCTGTAAAAACATGAATTTATGCTGTGAAAACGGACATTTTAACATGGGGGCTATGGACATTTGCTCCCTTTTGGGACCTTCCCCTAGCAGATTTTCGATGTATTGCAGTTTTTCGCACTTCCGGGTAGGCTTCATTTTTCAGATGAGAATGTTGCCCCTTGGTTTCGCCTTATGGTTTTTGTAAGTGTCATTTAGAGCTTTAAAAAATTGTGGTTATCTTCAAAGCCGTTAGTCCGATCAAGACAAAAAAAAAAAAAAAAAGCTAAACAATAACACCAAAATGTTAAAATTATGATAGGGACTGACAAAAAAAATAATTATATCCAATCAATTTCACCCATGGATCATTTTGATGCTCTCACATGTTTGAAACGAACAATTGATGGATTGTGATGAAATTTGTTTTAAATTGGGACTGGCGAATCCCTGTCCGTAGAGCTAGTAAGTCCCGCCCATCCGTAAAACCCCACTGGACCTCTAGGTTGAAAAATCGTCAATGCAAGTGAATGTAAGAAAATAATTCTTTTCCGGTCCAGTTTGAATTGTGCCATGAATGTGAACATACGTTGTCTGTGAATTTTTTATATAATTTTTCATGTTACGAGTTTGACAGTATATTGTATGATTCTTTGGCTAGCAGTTGTGGAAAAGACATAATGAGAAAGACTACATGTCGCCTATGTGACGTCACCCGATAACACATTTTTCCTTCCACTTGTCAAATCACGGTGCTAATGCTGCGATAATCTATGGAGACAGATCGAGATGCCTGTGTGTTTTGTACCCAAATGTCACCATTCAAACCAAATGGGTTGTTCTTTCTTCAGATTCCCGTCTGATGTAAAAACTAGTTGTAGTCCACAAAGTGCTCTCACACAAAGTCTAACCGTATCAAACTTCTACCCGCTAAATTGTAGCATTCTTCACACGAAAAATTATATTAAAAATTCACAGACAACATATGTTCACATTCATGCCAAAATTCAAACGAGACCAGAAAATAATTATTTTCTCACATTCACTTGCATTGACGATTTTTCAACCTAGAGGTCCAGTGGGGTTAGCGGAAGGGGCGGGACTTACCAGCTCTATACTGTCAATGACCGTTTGCAAAGACCCGCCCACTTTAGTTACTGTTGCTATGTCTGACAAGCGACGCCACTCTCACACCACACCAAGTTCTCACGCAGTGAAAAATACACTGCGGATCAGAGAGGATACTGCGCGCTGACAGACAAGTACTTTTGATATGAAACAAAGTCTCACCTTTCAAATGTAGTCATTTTTTAGAGACATTTAAACAATAAATACCGTTTTGTGACTCTTTAATGTGTCTGACAGATCGCTGTAGACTCGAGGCTCAGTTAAAGCTGCTCGTGAACCGATCATCTCTTCCTTCTAGTTAATTTATAGCATTAAAATAAACATAAATGAACATATAAGGAATGTTGTTTTAAAGTGCTATGACGTCAGTACACTTTGTTTTTCAAATTGAAATCCTCCAATGTTAATCTACTAACTCTCCTGACTGCTTTGTTGGACAAAATGGCGGATTATGATTAGTCAGATCGCCTGTCATTCAAACTCCATGCGAAGGGTCAATTGAGAATGCCCATGCTCACAATCCTGATCTAATCGACAACTTTGCAGTTGCACATAGGAAAGCCCGGAAAATCCCACTATAATGTAAGAGAGCATCTTTTTTATGTATTTGGACCTAGGCCTAACAATGTGTTATCGTGCGCTGACACCATGTTTTTTTTTTTTTTTTTTTTTTTTTTTGAGGCTACTCCTGATTTTGTTAGTCATCTCATCTCTTATATGCTGTGTATGATCATATCCTGCCCTATTCATGGTAGCCTACTTGCAGACATTGCGTCATCAATATCATTAATTGCGTCATCATACTTAAGGGCCCAGTGTTGACTGGTTACGCCACTGAATATAATTGTCTAAACTCCTTATCAAAATTACATATTTACAACAAATTTGACACATATATATGGGCACACTTTGAGTACTACTAATAAAAGTGGTGGAGATCAGGCAAGACTGTAAGAAGACTCAGGCAAAAAGGTGCTATAACTGTAAAAACGCTTTAAAACCATTTATTTCCTATGGTAAACTGCCTGTATTGGCTGTAAATTGACTTTTTCATCTATGATGACAGTTGTTAAATGCTTGCTAAATAAAACTTAATGTCTTTTGATGCTTGTGAGCTTAAAAGCCTTAAAGGCCTTAAATGCTTGAACCCCGATAAATGCTGCTTGCAGCTTTAATTAGGGGTTCAAGCACGAAGTGCTGAAACCCTATTGTAATTGTGCTGATTTTTATTATTATTATTATTATTATTATTCTGCCGTAAAACGCATCGTGCAGCCCAAACCGTAAGGGCTAGAGCTTTGAAACTTTGCCATATGGTAGTACAAAAATCGAGGAGAGGTTATCAAATTATGACCCCGATTGGCCCATAGGTGGCGCTATAGCAACCAAAAGCGCGAAACTGCTCATAACTCCTAGACCGTAAGTCATAGACTCAAGTGTCTTATATCATTGGAAAGCTGGACGCCTGACGAACAAAACGTATATCTCCGATTTTATTTCCGCCATGATAGATTTTCCGCCATTTTGAATTTTGTCGAAAATCTACTTTTGCGAACTAGTCCCTGGTTTTTTGCCCGATCGGAACCAAACCAGTGCAGAATTGTTCTGTGGAGTCTGAATATCAATAATTATCAAAAAAAAGTTGAAATTTCGATTCACGGTCGCTAGGGGGTGCAAAATTAACGTTGTGGGAGGAGCCTATTTTACTAAAATGGCTATAACTCCAGAAGTAAAAGAGGTATTTTAACCAAACCTGGTACACATGTGTAAGACGTCAATATGAGGTCACGGTAAAAAAATCGCGGCGATTGGTCACATGGTGGCGCTATAACATGAAAAAAACATAAAACAGGCTATAACCACCTGACCGTTAGTCCGATTGACTTGAAAATTGGTATGCAGTGTCTTGGTCCAAGGTGCCATGTATGTCTATGAGGACATTGGTGTATCTCAAAAAACATGGCCGCCATCGGCCAATGAAGTTTGAGCACCTATTAGACAAGGTTAACGGAGGCCTATCGGAACGAAACTCGGTGGGCATGTTCGACTCATGGCCCTAGAGGTCTGTAAGAATTTTAAAAGAAATCGGCCACTAGTTGGCGCTAACGAGTTTTATGGCTCTGTAATCACGTGGTGTTACACTTATTGTCACAAAATGCATACCATTTGATAGATCTCCTCTTGTTGAACAACTTTGCCTCAAGAACCATTGCTGTCAATCAAACCGTTCATTAAATATTCGTAATTATGTTAAAAACCTACTTTTGCGAACTAGTCCTAGGTTTTTCGCCCGATCAGAACCAAACGAGTCTAGGACAATTCTATGGACTCTCAAGATCAATAATTATCAAAAAAAAGTTGAACTTTTGCATTTTTCGCATGGGTATATTGGGTCATAAAGAAAATGGGCGTGGCAAAATGCACTCAAAAGCCTATAAATCCTAAACAAAAACTCAGAACTTCACGAAAATTGGTGAGCTTATGTGCCATAACATCATTAACAAGCATGCAAAATTTCATGGAGATCGGACTATAGATGGTGCTATAACTGTTAAAAAGCTTTAAAAAACACATATTTCCTATGGTAAATTGCCTGTATTGGCTGTAAATGGACTTTTCCATCTATTATTTCAGTGGTTAAAAGCTTTCTAAATAAATCTTAATGTCTTAAATGCTTATGTGCCTAAAGGCCTTAAATGCTTGAACCCCGATAAATGCTGCTTGCAGCTTTAATTATTATTATTCTTCTGCCGTAAAACGCATCGTGCAGCCCAAACCGTAAGGGCTAGAGCATTGAAACTTTGCCAGATGGTAGTACAAAAATCGAGGAGAGGTTCAGAGATTATGACCCCGATTGGCCCATAGGTGGCGCTATAGCAACCAAAAGCGCGAAACTGCTCATAACTCCTAGACCGTATGTCGCAGACTCAAGTGTCTTATATCATTGGAAAGCTGGACGCCTGACGAACAAAACGTATATCTCCGATTTCATTTCCGTCATGATAGATTTTCCGCCATTTTGAATTTTGTCGAAAATCTACTTTTGCGAACTAGTCCCTGGTTTTTTGCCCGATCGGAGCCAAACCAGTGCAGAAATGTTCTCTGGAGTCTGAAGATCAATAATTATCGAAAAAATGTTGAAATTTCGATTCATGGACGCTAGGGGGCGCAAAATAATCGTTGTGGGAGGAGCCTATTTTACTAAAATGGCTATAACTTAAAAAGTAAATAAGATAGCTTCACCAAACTCGGTACACATGTGTATGGGTTCATTCTGGGGTCACAGTAAAAAAATCGCGACGATTGAACACTAGGTGGCGCTATAACATGAAAAAAACATGAAAAGGGCTATAACCACCTGACCGTTAGTCCGATTGACTTGAAAATTGGTATGCAGTGTCTTGGTCCAAGGTGCCATGTATGTCTATGAGGACATTGGCGTATCTCAAAAAACATGGCCGCCATTGGCCAATGAAGTTGAGCACCTATTAGACAAGGTTAACGGAGGCCGATCGGAACGAAACTTGATGGGCATGTTCGACTCATGGCCCTAGAGGTCTGTAAGAATTTTGAAAGAAATCGGCCACTAGTTGGCGCTAACGAGTTTTTTGGCTCTGTAATCACGTGGTGTTACACTTATCGTCACAAAAAGCATATCATTTGATATATCTGCTCATGCTGAACAACTTTGCCTCAAGAACCATTTCTGTCAATCAAACCGTTCATTAAATATTCATGAATATGTCTAAAACCTACTTTTGCGAACTAGTCCTAGGTTTTTTGCCCGATCGGAACCAGACCAGTCTAGGACAATTCTCTGGACTCTCTAGATCAATAATTATCAAAAAAAAGTTGAACTTTTGCATTTGGATGGCTGTAATAGGATCATTTATAAAATGGGCATGGAAAAATACATTAAAAAGCCTATAAATCCTAAATAAAAACCCAGAACTTCACAAAAATTGGTGAACTTATGTGACATAACATCATTAACAAGCATGCAAAATTTCATGGAGATCGGACGATAGGTGGCGCTATAACTGTTAAAAATCTTTAAAACCATATATTTCCTATGGTAAACTGCCTGTATTGACTGTAAATGGTCTTTTCCATCTCTGATCATATAATTTTCATATCATAATGTTCAAAACTAGTGCAATACAATTCTCTGGACTCACTAGATCAATAATTGTCAGAAAAAGTTGAACTACTTCATTTGGATAGCTATAATAGGGTCACTTCAAAATGTAGCCTTTACCAAGTGTCCCCGAAAGCCTATATCTCTTTAATGAATGACTCAGACCTTCTTAAAAACAAGTCAGAACATGTGAAATATCACTCTGAACATGCATGAAAATTTTCAGACAGATCAGACAAAATTTGCCTCTATAACAGTTAAAAAGGTGAAAATGATATGATTATAATGGCATGTTAAGCCAATAAGTGGTATTTTACTGCCCCCTGCTGTTTAAAATAGTCATTTTGTCATATTGTTCTATAATTTATATTTAGACTTTATAAAATCACTATTTTAACATTTACAATTACATTTAGTCAAAATCCATCTGTTAAAGTATTAGTATTGACAGTTTGATCACATCATACATTTCAAATGTCTGCATCTACAACATAATGTGTGTGTGTAGTCTTAGGTTTCTGAATAAATTCTGAATCATCTGATTAATAGCTTGCAAATACTTTGTGAAATGTTTATAGACCATTCAAATATATTTTCATAATGACATATCCCAATAGCATTGAAAAAACAACAACAACATTTGTCTTTGTGTGTGTGTGTGTGTGTGTGTGTGTGTGTGTGTGTGTGTGTGTGTCTGTGTGTGTGTGTGTGTGTGTGTGTGTGTGTGTAAACATGCATTATGGAGTTAAAATGGAAAAACTGGTTTGCTTTAGTGCAGAAAAATGGTGAAAATCAAGAAGTTTAAAGTGAAAGTGAGCCAATAAGTGGTCTTCTACTGCCCTCTGCTGGCCATTCTACTTATTAATGAAGTCTACTCATATATGCTTTTGCATTCATTAGACACTAAAAATCACTTATATAACAATAAAACACTAAAAATCACTTATATAACAATTACTATTGTAGCACAATCATATTTTGTCAGAGTTTATCACTTCATTTTTACTGATACTTCACATAATTGCTAGCAATGTGGTAAATCATGGTAAATCACACTAAAAACATGGTAAATCATAATAAATAATACTAGAATGTGGTGTATCAAGGTAAATCATACTACAATCCTGGTACATCATTCTAGAACATGGTATATCATGGTACATCATGCTAGAACAGGGTAAATTATGGTAAGCCATGATAAATCATAATAAACTATGGTAAATCATGTTAGAATGTGGTATATCATGGTAAATCATGCTAGAACATGGTAAATCATGGTAAACTATGCTAGAACAGGGTAAATCATGGTAAACTATGATAAATCATGGTAAACTATGATAAATCATGATAAACTATGGTAATCCATGCTAGAATCACAGTAAACAATGGTAAATCATACTAGAATGTAGTATATCATGGTAAATTATGCTAGAATATGGCAAATCATGCTAGAATCATAGTAAATAATACTAGAATATGCTAAATTGTTGTGGGAGGAGCCTATTTTACTAAAATGGCTATAACTCAAGAAGTAAATGAGATATCTTCACCAAACTCAGTACACATGTGTATGGGTTCAATTTGAGGTCACAGTAAACAATTCTATGGAGATCGGACCATAGGTGGCGCTATAACTGTTAAAAAGCTTTAAAACCATATATATCCCATGGTAAATTGCCTGTATTGGCTGTAAATGGTCTTTTCCATCTATTATGTCAGTGGTTACATGCTTATTAAATAAATCTTAATAACTTTTGATGCTTTTGTGCTTAAATGCCTTAAAGGCCTTAACTGCTTGAACCCCGATAAATGCTGCTTGCAGCTTTAATTATTATTATTATTATTATTATTATTCTGCCGTAAAACGCATCGTGCAGCCCAAACCGTAAGGGCTAGAGCTTTGAAACTTTGCCAGATGGTAGTACAAAAATCGAGGAGAGGTTATCAAATTATGACCTCGATTGGCCCATAGGTGGCGCTATAACAACCAAAAGCGCGAAAGTGGTCATAACTCCTGGACCGTATGTCGTAGACACAAGTGTCTTATATCATTGGAAAGCTGGTCGTCTGACGAACAAAACGTATATCTCCGATTTCATTTCCGTCATGATAGATTTTCCGCCATTTTGAATTTTGTCGAAAACCTACTTTTGCGAACTAGTCCCTGGTTTTTTGCTCGATCGGAACCAAACCAGTGCAGAATTGTTCTCTGGAGACTGAAGATCAATAATTATCGAAAAAAAGTTGAAATTTCGATTCAGGGTCGCTAGGGGGCGCAAAATTAACGTTGTGGGCGGAGCCTATTTTACTAAAATGGCTATAACTCCAGAAGTAAATGAGGTATTTTCAACAAACTTGGTACACATATGTAAGAGGTCAATCTGAGGACACGGTAAAAAAATCGCGGCGATTGGCCACATGGTGGCGCTATAACATGAAAAAAACATAAAACAGGCTATAACCACCTGACCGTTAGTCCGATTGACTTGAAAATTGGTATGCAGTGTCTTGGTCCAAGGTGCCATGTATGTCTATGAGGACATTGGTGTATCTCAAAAAACATGGCCGCCATTGGCCAATGAAGTTGAGCACCTATTAGACAAGGTTAACGGAGGCCGATCGGAACGAAACTCGGTGGGCATGTTCGACTCATGGCCCTAGAGGTCTGTAAGAATTTTGAAAGAAATCGGCCACTAGTTGGCGCTAACGAGTTTTATGGCTCTGTAATCACGTGGTGTTAGATATATTGTCACAAAATGCATATCATTTGATAGATCTGCTCATGCTGAACAACTTTGCCTCTAGAACCATTGCTGTCAATCAAACCGTTCATTAAATATTCATGAATATGTTAAAAACCTACTTTTGCGAACTAGTCCCTGGTTTTTTGCCCGATCGGAACCAGACCAGTCTAGGACAATTCTATGGACTCTCTAGATCAATAATTATCAAAAAAAAGTTGAACTTTTGTATTTGTATGGCTGTAATAGGGTCATTTATAAAATGGGTGTGGCAAAATACACTCAAAAGCCTATAAATCCTAAATGAAAACTCAGAACTTCACAAAAATTGGTGAGCATATGTGTCATAACATCACAAACAAGCTTGCAAAATTTTATGGAGATTGGACAATAGTTGGCGCTATAACTGTTAAAAAGCTTTAAAACCATATATTTCCTATGGTAAACTGCCTGTATTGGCTGTAAATGGTCTTTTCCATGTCTGATCATATAATTTTCATATCATAATGTTCAAAACTAGTGCAATACAATTCTCTGGACTCACTAGATCAATAATTGTCAGAAAAAGTTGAACTACTTCATTTGGATAGCTATAATAGGTTCACTTCAAAATCTGGCCTTTACCAAGTGTCCCCGAAAGCCTATATCTCTTTAATCAATGCTCAGACCTTCTTAAAAACAAGTCAGAACGTGTGAAATATCACCCTGAACAAGCATGAAAATTTTCAGACAGATCGGACAAAATTTGCCTCTATAACAGTTAAAAAGGTGAAAATGATATGATTTAATGGCATGTTAAGCCAATAAGTGGTATTTTACTGCCCCCTGCTGTTTAAAATAGTCATTTTCTCATATTGGTATTGGTATCAGCCATGGTAAATCATGATAAATGATGGTGTGTGTGTGTGTGTGTGTGTGTGTGTGTGTGTGTGTGTGTGTGTGTGTGTGTGTGTGTGTGTGTGTGTGTGTGTGTGTGTGTGTGTGTGTGTGTGTGTGTGTGTGTGTGGTACAAATATAACAAAGGTTTTATTTTCCAACATGAAAACAAACATAACAGAGTGCTAGTGCACAAACAATAACCGACAATGATAATGGATGAGAGGGGAACTTAAATACACAGATCAAGACAAGGACAACAGGTGACGGTTATGATGATGAGGAGCAGGTGATGATGAGGAGGGTGATGAGGAGCAGGTGCAGGTGATGACGACAGATGGTGAATGTGATGAAGACAGAAGGTGAATGTGATGAAGGTGAATGTGACACCAATATCACTGAAACATTTGTGTGTGTGTGTGTGTGTGTGTGTGTGTGTGTGTGTGTGTGTGTGTGTGTGTGTGTGTGTGTGTGTGTGTAGCATTATTGTGTGTAGCATATGTAGCAATTATGCATTATTGAGTTAACATGGAAACACTGGTTTGCTTTAGTGCAGAAAACTGGTCAAAATCATGAGGTTTAAAGTGAAAGTGAGCCAATAAGTGGTCTTCTACTGCCCTCTGCTGGCCATTCTACTTATTAATTAAATTTTTCCACATGTGCTTGCATTTATACTTGAATACACACTAAAAATCACTTATATAGCAATAACTATTATAACACAATCATATTTTGTCAGTGTTAATCACTTTATTTGCACTGACACTTCAAATAATTGCTAGTAATGTGGTAAATCATGGTAAATCATGGTTAACCCTCTGAGGTCGACAAACGCGCCGGCGCGTTTTGCTGGATTTTCTCCACATTGTAGCACTATAAACTTAAATTTCTCCGTCATTTATGGTCATACAGAAAAAATAAATATAAAAAAAGAATCTGTGGTATTTCTACTTTTGTATGTGTCCACTTCCAATCAAATCAAAACATTGTGCTTTTGTAAAATAAAGAAAATAAACAGTGTGTGCGTTCTGCCTCTCCGTCGCGGTGAACTTTTTTTTCTTGAGCACGTCTATAAACTGAAACAAAACTCAGCGAATACTTGTCACACATTTATGAGCCATACACCTTTATAAACATTTAAGTGTGTACTTTTAAATGATCGGATTCAAAACGAAAACAAATATTCTCTGTTTAAGTAATTTGTATAAAACCAACAAGATTTCCAGCTTCTCAAACGCTTCCTAATTATTTTTAATTCGGCCACGCCCACTCGCGCAAAAGATATTCACATGCAAATCTCCACATGGAACGCGATCGCCCTCATTACCTCAACAACAAAACACTTCACTTCACTTTTCGTCGAGTTTGAAAGACGTGCCTGAGCTTACATTGGATTTACATCAGAAGAAGAAGAACGATATTTGAAGACAAGAAAGATAAGGTAAGTAATTCTTACATATTAGTTTGCTATTGTTGGATAAATTTCACATTGCAGTTGAACTGTTGCTAGATATATGGTGAATATTATAATATTTAGACCCGTGTTTACTGTTACTGTGTTTGTGGATATCTGCTCAAACGTAGATAGGCTATGTATATGGTAGGCCTAACCATAATGTTTTATATTTGATCGCAATCGCGTTTTAATGTATCATATTTTTGATCGCGATCGCGTTTTAATGTATCATATTTTTGATCGCGATCGCGTTTGAATGTATCATATTTTGGAAAAGCAAAACGCTCCAAACGGCTTCATGTTTTTACTATTATCTCATTTCATATCATCATAACGAATGGAAACATTTGAAGTAACATGATAATCAATATATTTTTCTCTAGCTTAGTTGTTACTGAAATCTTTTTGAAAATATATATAGGCTGCTATATTGTTATTATTTTATGCAGCACTGCGCATAGCCTATACCTACAAGGCACAACAAACCTGGTGTTCATTATATATTGTTGGAAACATTTGTGTGAGTGTGTGTGTGTATTCTGTGAATTTTAAAAAGCAATTTTAACAAGAAAAATCTAAAATGTATTCCCAAAATCGTGCAGGCCTTTCTCTTGATATCAGTATGTTCACTTTTTTTTTTTTTCAGGGCCCAGATGCCACTGAGTCCTGCTGACTTCAACATTCACAGTACATGTCTCTGTACATGAACATGGTAAAGTGAAAATCAAACACCTTAGAAAATGAAAGGTATGTACAATGTTTTTAGGAATGGCACAAAGGTCTCTTTCTTCAATAAGTGCTTTTTTGTTGTGTATCTTTGGATTATGTTGTGTTGTAAATAAATCCAAACAATTTTAAAAGCCATTCTTTTTTAAATCTCCTCATTCTTTGTGCAAGGTTGGTCAGAATGATGGGCCCTGATAAGCTCCTAATAGGGCCATTAGGGAGGTTCTTTGTCTTTCTCAGGTGTGGAAAGCTTTCATATTAATGAGGTGATCCGCCCCTTCGCATATTGCTTTCTAACACAAAACACGTCGTAAAATTTTTAAATCAATATATTGTCTTCTCTGAATGAGCAGTCAGGGTGATTCTCACATAGTTTTAGAGCAAATATTCTAGGCTACGTGATACAATTTTCAAAAGTCTTGTGAAGAAATAATCAGTATGGGTTTCATGACCTTATTTCAGTGAGATTTTTTTTTTGTATTTTCACAAACCACGCATAAATGTCATTATCTCAAAACTACAAACTTTTACATACATGCTGCTGATATATTATTGTAGCAGAGTTTGTGCTGAATACAGTGTAATTAGACTTTAGCCATGAAAATGTCACAAGTAACAGAAATAACCACAAATGTCAGAGCATGTCAGAACACCTCCAGGGCCCAGAAAACAGCTCAGACCTCAGAGGGTTAACTATGCTGTGTGTGTGTGTGTGTGTGTGTGTGTGTGTGTGTGTGTGTGTGTGTGTGTGTGTCTGTGTGTGTGTGTGTGTGTGTGTGTGTCTGTGTGTGTGTGTGTAAGCATGCATTGAGTTAACATGGATAAACTGGTTTGCTTTAGTGCAGAAAACTGGTTTAAAGTGAAAGTGAGCCAATAAGTGGTCTTCTACTGCCCTCTGCTGGCCATTCTACTTATTAATGAAATATTTCAACATGTGCTTGCATTCATACTTGAATACACACTAAAAAATCACTTATATAGCAATAACTATTATAACACAATCATATTTTGTCAGTGTTAACCACTTTATTTGCACTGACACTTCAAATAATTGCTAGTAATGTGATAAATCAGGCTAGAAACATGGTAAATCAAAGTAAATAATCCTAGATTGTCGTTTATCTCCTGGTAAATAATACTAGAACGTGGTATATCATGGTAAATCATGGTTAACTATGCTGTGTGTGTATGTGTGTGTGTGTGTGTGTGTGTGTGTGTGTGTGTGTGTGTGTGTGTGTGTGTGTGTGTGTGTGTGTGTGTGTGTGTGTGTGTGTGTTGTGTGTGTGTGTGTGTGTGTGTGTGTGTGTGTGTGTGTGTGTGTGTGTGTGTGTGTGTGTGTGTGTGTGTGTGTGTGTGTAAGCATGCATTGAGTTAACATGGAAAAACTGGTTTGCTTTAGTGCAGAAAACTGGTTTAAAGTGAAAGTGAGCCAATAAGTGGTCTTCTACTGCCCTCTGCTGGCCATTCTACTTAATAATGAAATATTTTACATGTGCTTTTGCATTCATACTTGGACACACACTAAAAATCACGTATATAACTAACTATTATAACACAATAATATTTTGTCAGTGTTCATCACCTCATTTGCACTGACACTTCACATATTTGCTAGTAATGTGGTTAATCATGCTAGAAACATTGTAAATCATAGTAAATAATACTGAAATGAGGTGTATCAAGGTAAATCATGCTAGAATCCTAATAAATCATTCTGGAACATGGTATATGATAGTAAATCATGCTAGAATCATATTAAATAATTCTAGAATTTGGCAAATCGTTGTGGGAGGAGCCTATTTTACTCAAATGGCTATAACTCAAGAAGTAAATGAGATATCTTCACCAAACTCAGTACACATGTGTATGGGTTCAATTTGAGGTCACAGTAAACAATTCTATTGAGATCGGAGCATAGGTGGCGCTATAACTGTTAAAAAGCTTTAAAACCATATATATCCCATGGCAAATTGCCTGTATTGGCTGTAAATGGTCTTTTCCATCTATTATGTCAGTGGTTACATGCTTGCTAAATAAATCTTAATAACTTTTGATGCTTTTGTGCTTAAATGCCTTAAAGGCCTTAACTGCTTGAACCCCGATAAATGCTGCTTGCAGCTTTAATTAGGGGTTCAAGCACGAAGTGCTGAAACCCTATTGTAATTGTGCTGATTTTTATTATTATTATTAGGGGTTCAAGCACGAAGTGCTGAAACCCTATTGTAATTGTGCTGATTTTTAGGGGTTCAAGCACGAAGTGCTGAAACCCTATTGTAATTGTACTGATTTTTATTATTAGGGGTTCAAGCACGAAGTGCTGAAACCCTATTGTAATTGTACTGATTTTTATTATTATTATTATTATTATTATTATTATTTTCCCCTTAAACGCATCGTGCAGACCAAACCGTAAGAGCTGGAACCTTGAAACTTGGCCAAATGGTAGTCCTCAATTTGGGGAGAACCTATAAAAGTATGACCCCGATTGGCCCATAGGTGGCGCTATAGCAACCAAAAGCGCAAAACTGCTCATAACTACTAGACCGTATGTCGTAGGCTCAAGTGTCTTATATCATTGGAAAGCTGGACGCCTGACGAACAAAACGTATATCTCCGATTTCATTTCCGCCATGATAGATTTTCCGCCATTTTGAATTTTGTCAAAAACCTACTTTTGCGAACTAGTCCTAGGTTTTTCGCCCGATCGGAACCAATCCAGTGCAGAAATGTTCTCTTGAGTCTGAATATCAAAAACTATCGAAAAAAAGTTGAAATTTCGATTCACGGACGCTAAGGGGCGCCAAAACGTACGTCGTGGGCAGGGCCTATTTTACTAAAATGGCTATAACTCCAGAAGTAAATGAGGTATCTTCACCAAACTTGGTACACATGTGTAAGAGGTCAATCTGAGGTCACAGTAAAAAAACCGCGGCGATTGGCCACATGGTGGCGCTATAACATGAAAAAAACATAAAACAGGCTATAACCACCTGACCGTTAGTCCGATTGACTTGAAAATTGGTATGCAGTGTCTTGGTCCAAGGTGCCATGTATGTGTATGAGGACATTGGCGTATCTCAAAAAACATGGCCGCCATCGGCCAATGAAATTTGAGCACCTATTAGACAAGGTTAACGGAGGCCGATCGGAACGAAACTCGATGGGCATGTTCGACTCAAGGCCCTAGAGGTCTGTAAGAATTTTGAAAGAAATCGGCCACTAGTTGGCGCTAACGAGTTTTATGGCTCTGTAATCACGTGGTGTTACAAATATCCACACAATATGCATATCATTTGATAGATCTCCTCATCCTGAACAACTTTGCCTCAAGAACCATTGCTGTCAATCAAACCGTTCATTAAATATTCGCAAACATGTTAAAAACCTACTTTTGCGAACTAGTCCTAGGTTTTTCGCCCGATCGGAACCAGACCAGTCTAGGACAATTCTCTGGACTCTCTAGATCAAAAACTATCAAAAAAAAGTTGAACTTTTGCATTTGGATGGCTCTAATAGGGTCATTTATAAAATGGGCGTGTCAAAATACATTAAAAAGCCTATAAATCCTAAATAAAAACTCAGAACTTCACAAAAAGTGGTCAGCATATGTGACATAACATCATTAACAAACATGAAAAATTCTATGGAGATCGTACGATAGGTGGCGCTATAACTGTTAAAAAGCTTTAAAATCATATATTTCCTATGGTAAACTGCCTGTATTGGCTGTAAATGGTCTTTTCCATCTCTGATCATATAATTTTCATATCATAATGTTCAAAACTAGTGCAATACAATTCTCTGGACTCACTAGATCAATAATTGTCAGAAAAAGTTGAACTACTTCATTTGGATAGCTATAATAGGTTCACTTCAAAATCTGGCCTTTACCAAGTGTCCCCGAAAGCCTATATCTCTTTAATCAATGCTCAGACCTTCTTAAAAACAAGTCAGAACGTGTGAAATATCACCCTGAACAAGCATGAAAATTTTCAGACAGATCGGACAAAATTTGCCTCTATAACAGTTAAAAAGGTGAAAATGATATGAATTAATGGCATGTTAAGCCAATAAGTGGTATTTTACTGCCCCCCGCTGTTTAAAATAGTCATTTTCTCATATTGGTATTGGTATCAGCCATGGTAAATCATGATAAATGATGGTGTGTGTGTGTGTGTGTGTGTGTGTGTGTGTGTGTGTGTGTGTGTGTGTGTGTGTGTGTGTGTGTGTGTGTGTGTGTGTGTGTGTGGTACAAATATAACAAAGGTTTTATTTTCCAACATGAAAACAAACATAACAGAGTGCTAGTGCACAAACAATAACCGACAATGATAATGGATGAGAGGGGAACTTAAATACACAGATCAAGACAAGGACAACAGGTGACGGTTATGATGATGAGGAGCAGGTGATGATGAGGAGGGTGATGAGGAGCAGGTGCAGGTGATGACGACAGATAGTGAATGTGATGAAGACAGAAGGTGAATGTGATGAAGGTGAATGTGACACCAATATCACTAAAACATTTGTGTGTGTGTGTGTGTGTGTGTGTGTGTGTGTGTGTAGCATTATTGTGTGTAGCATATGTAGCAAGTATGCATTATTGAGTTAACATGGAAACACTGGTTTGCTTTAGTGCAGAAAACTGGTCAAAATCATGAGGTTTAAAGTGAAAGTGAGCCAATAAGTGGTCTTCTACTGCCCTCTGCTGGCCATTCTACTTATTAATTAAATTTTTCCACATGTGCTTGCATTTATACTTGAATACACACTAAAAATCACTTATATAGCAATAACTATTATAACACAATCATATTTTGTCAGTGTTAATCACTTTATTTGCACTGACACTTCAAATAATTGCTAGTAATGTGGTAAATCATGGTAAATCATGGTTAACTATGCTGTGTGTGTGTGTCTGTGTGTGTGTGTGTGTGTGTGTGTGTGTGTGTGTGTGTGTGTGTGTGTGTGTGTAAGCATGCATTGAGTTAACATGGATAAACTGGTTTGCTTTAGTGCAGAAAACTGGTTTAAAGTGAAAGTGAGCCAATAAGTGGTCTTCTACTGCCCTCTGCTGGCCATTCTACTTATTAATGAAATATTTCAACATGTGCTTGCATTCATACTTGAATACACACTAAAAAAATCACTTATATAGCAATAACTTTTATAACACAATCATATTTTGTCAGTGTTAATCACTTTATTTGCACTGACACTTCAAATAATTGCTAGTAATGTGATAAATCAGGCTAGAAACATGGTAAATCAAAGTAAATAATACTAGATTGTCGTTTATCTCCTGGTAAATAATACTAGAACGTGGTATATCATGGTAAATCATGGTTAACTAAACTGTGTGTGTATGTGTGTGTGTGTGTGTGTGTGTGTGTGTGTGTGTGTGTGTGTGTGTGTGTGTGTAAGCATGCATTGAGTTAACATGGAAAAACTGGTTTGCTTTAGTGCAGAAAACTGGTTTAAAGTGAAAGTGAGCCAATAAGTGGTCTTCTAGTGCCCTCTGCTGGCCATTCTACTCAATAATGAAATATTTTAAGTCAAGTCAAGTCAAGTATATTTGTATAGCGCTTTTCACAATACAGATTGTATCAAAGCAGCTTCACAGTATTAAATTAAAATAATACAACAAGGTTTGTTTCTAGTGGAATTTATTGATAAAATCAAATTAGATATCCCCAGAATATCCCCAACTGAGCAAGCCAAAGGCAACAGTGGCAAGGAACCGAAAAACTCCATCAAGTGACCTAATAGTGTCCTAAAACTCCATCAGGTGACCCAATGGAGAAAAAAAAAACCTTGGGAGAACCCAGGCTCAGTCGGGGGCCAGTTCTCCTCTGGCGTTTATTAACTAGAGGCCGGATTGTAATTTGAACTGTAAGATTAAAAATATTATATGAATGCCTGGCTGAAGAGATGCGACTTTAATCTAGTTTTAAACTGGGAGAGCGAGTCTGAGCAACGAACAGTATCAGGAAGGCTATTCCAGAGTTTTGGAGCTTTTACATGTGCTTTTGCATTCATACTTGGACACACACTAAAAATCACGTATATAACTAACTATTATAACACAATAATATTTTGTCAGTGTTCATCACCTCATTTGCACTGACACTTCACATAATTGCTAGTAATGTGGTTAATCATGCTAGAAACATTGTAAATCATAGTAAATAATACTGAAATGAGGTGTATCAAGGTAAATCATGCTAGAATCCTAATAAATCATTCTGGAACATGGTATATGATAGTAAATCATGCTAGAATCATATTAAATAATTCTAGAATGTGGCAAATCGTTGTGGGAGGAGCCTATTTTACTCAAATGGCTATAACTCAAGAAGTAAATGAGATATCTTCACCAAACTCAGTACACATGTGTATGGGTTCAATTTGAGGTCACAGTAAACAATTTTATGGAGATCGGACCATAGGTGGCGCTATAACTGTTAAAAAGCTTTAAAACCATATATATCCCATGGCAAATTGCCTGTATTGGCTGTAAATGGTCTTTTCCATCTATTATGTCAGTGGTTACATGCTTGCTAAATAAATCTTAATAACTTTTGATGCTTTTGTGCTTAAATGCCTTAAAGGCCTTAACTGCTTGAACCCCGATAAATGCTGCTTGCAGCTTTAATTATTATTATTTTTCTTCTCCGCTAAAACGCATCGTGCAGCCCAAACCGTAAGAGCTGGAGCTTTGAAACTTTGCCAGATGGTAGTACAAAAATCGAGGAGAGGTTATCAAATTATGAGCCCGATTGGCCCATAGGTGGCGCTATAGCGACCAAAAGCGCGAAACTGCTCATAACTCCTAGACCGTAAGTCATAGACTCAAGTGTCTTATATCATTGGAAAGCTGGACGCCTGACGAACAAAACGTATATCTCCGATTTTATTTCCGCCATGATAGATTTTCCGCCATTTTGAATTTTGTTGAAAACCTACTTTTACGAACTAGTCCCTGGTTTTTCGCCCGATCGGAACCAAACCAGTGCAGAATTGTTCTCTGGTGTCTGAAGATCAATAATTATCGAAAAAATGTTGAAATTTCGATTCACGGTCGCTAGGGGGTGCAAAATTAACGTTGTGGGAGGAGCCTATTTTACTAAAATGGCTATAACTCAAGAAGTAATTCAGTAAACTTCACCAAACTTGGTACACATGTGTAGGAGGTCAATTTGAGGTCACAGTAAAAAAATTGCGTCGATTGGCCACATGGTGGGGCTATAAAACAAAAAAAACATATAGACGCCTGACCGTTAGTCCGATTGACTTGAAATTTGGTACGCAGTGTCTTGGCCCAAGGGGCCATGTATGTCTAAAAGGATATTGGCGTATCTCAAAAAACATGGCCGCCATTGGCCAATGAAATTTGAGCAACTATTAGACAAGGTTAACGGAGGCCGATCGGAACGAAACTCGATGGGCATGTTCGACTCATGGCCCAATAGGTCTGTAAGAATTTTGAAAGAAATCGGCCACTAGTTGGCGCTAACGAGTTTTATGGCTCTGTAATCACGTGGTGTTACACTTATTGTCACAAAATGCATATCATTTGATAGATCTGCTCATGCTGAACAACTTTGCCTCAAGAACCATTGCTGTCAATCAAACCGTTCATTAAATATTCACGAATATGTCTAAAACCTACTTTTGCGAACTAGTCCTAGGTTTTTTGCCCGATTGGAACCAGACCAGTCTAGGACAATTCTCTGGACTCTCTAGATCAATAATTATCAAAAAAAAGTTTAACTTTTGCATTTGGATGGCTGTAATAGGGTCATTTATAAAATGGGCGTGGCAAAATACACTCAAAAGCCTATAAATCCTAAATGAAAACTCAGAACTTCACAAAAATTGGTGAGAATATGTGACATAACATCCTTAACAAGCATGCAAAATGTCATGGAGATCGGTCCATAGGTGGCGCTATAACTGTTAAAAAGCTTTAAAACCATAGATTTCCTATGGTACATTGTATGTATTGGCTGTAAATGGTCTTTTCCATCTATTATTTCAGTGGTTACATGCTTGCTAAATAAAACTTAATAACTTTTGATGCTTTTGTGCTTAAAGGCCTTAACTGCTTGAACCCCGATAAATGCTGCTTGCAGCTTTAATTAGGGGTTCAAGCACGAAGTGCTGAAACCCTATTGTAATTGTACTGATTTTTATTATTATTATTATTATTATTATTATTATTATTATTTTTCTTCTGCCGTAAAACTCATCGTGCAGCCCAAACCGTAAGAGCTGGAGCTTTGAAACTTTGCCAGATGGTAGTACAAAAATCGAGGAGAGGTTCAGAGAATATGACCCCAATTGGCCCATAGGTGGCGCTATAGCAACCAAAAGCGCGAAACTGCTCATAACTCCTAGACCGTATGACGTAGACTCAAGTGTCTTATATCACTGGAAAGCTGGAAACCTGAAGGTCAAAACGTATATCTCCGATTTCATTTCCTGTATGCAAATTGTCCGCCATTTTGAATTTAGTTAAAAACCTACTTTTGCGAACTAGTCCTAGGTTTTTTGTCCAATTGGATCCAAAACAGTGCAGAAATGTTCTCTGGAGTCTGAATATCAATAATTATCGAAAAAAAGTCGAAATTTCGATTCCTGATTGCCAGGGGGTGATAAATTAATGTTGTGGGAGGAGCCTATTTTACTAAAATGGCTATAACTCGAGAATGAAATTAGATATCTTCACCAAACTTGGTGCACATGTGTATGAGTTCAATCTGGGGTCACAGTAAAAAAATCGCGACGATTGATCACTAGGTGGCGCTATAACATGAAAAAAACATGAAAACGGCTATGACCACGTGACCGTTAGTCCGATTGACTTGAAAATTGGTATGCAGTGTCTTGGTCCAAGGTGCCATGTATGTCTATGAGGACATTGGCGTATCTCGAAAAACATGGCCGCCATCGACCAATGAAATTTGAGCACCTATTAGACAAGGTTAACGGAGGCCGATCGGAACGAAACTCGATGGGCATGTTCGACTCATGGCCCTAGAGGTCTGTAAGAGTTTTGAAAGAAATCGGCCACTAGTTGGAGCTAACGAGTTTTATGGCTCTGTAATCACGTGGTGTTACACTTATCGTCACAAAATGCATATCATCTGATAGATCTGCTCATGCTGAACAACTTTGCCTCAAGAACTAATGCTGTCAATTAAACCGGTTATTAAATATTCGTAATTATGTTATAAACCTACTTTTGCAAACTAGTCCTAGGTTTGTCGCCCGATCGAAACCAGACCAGTCTAGGACAATTCTCTGGACACTCTAGATGAATAATTATCAAAAAAAGTTGAACTTTTGCATGTAGATGGCTGTAATACGGTCATTTAGAAAATGGGCGTGGCAAAAAAAACATTAAAAAGCCTATAAATCCTAAATGAAAAGTCAGAACTTCACAAAAATTGGAGAGCATATGTGACATAACATCATTAACAAGCATGCCAATTTTCATGGAGATCGGACGATAGGTGGCGCTATAACTGCTAAAAAGCTTTAAAACCATATATTTCCTATGGTATTTCCTGTAAATGGTCTTTTTCATCTATTATGTCAGTAGTTACATTCTTGGTAAATAAAACTTAATCACTTTTGATGCTTTTGTGCTTAAAGGCCTTAACTGCTTGAACCCCGATAAATGCTGCTTGCAGCTTTAATTATTAGGGGTTCAAGCACGAAGTGCTGAAACCCTATTGTAATTGTGCTGATTTTTATTATTATTATTATTATTATTATTCTGCCGTAAAACGCATCGTGCAGCCCAAACCGTAAGGGCTAGAGCTTTGAAACTTTGCCATATGGTAGTACAAAAATCGAGGAGAGGTTATCAAATTATGACCCCGATTGGCCCATAGGTGGCGCTATAGCAACCAAAAGCGCAAAACTGCTCATAACTCCTAGACCGTAAGTCATAGACTCAAGTGTCTTATATCATTGGAAAGCTGGACGCCTGACGAACAAAACGTATATCTCCGATTTTATTTCCGCCATGATAGATTTTCCGCCATTTTGAATTTTGTCGAAAATCTACTTTTGCGAACTAGTCCCTGGTTTTTCGCCCGATCGGAAACAAACCAGTGCAGAATTGTTCTATGGAGTCTGAAGATCAATAATTATCGAAAAAAAGTTGAAATTTCGATTCATGGTTGCTAGGGGGTGCAAAATGAACGTTGTGGGAGGAGCCTATTTTACTAAAATGGCTATAACTCCAGTAGTAAAAGAGGTATTTTAACCAAACTTGGTACACATGTGTAAGAGGTCAATCTGAGGTCACAGTAAAAAAATCGCGGCGATTGGCCACATGGTGGCGCTATAACATGAAAAAAACATAAAACAGGCTATAACCACCTGACCGTTAGTCCGATTGACTTGAAAATTGGTATGCAGTGTCTTGGTCCAAGGTGCCATGTATGTCTATGAGGACATTGGCGTATCTCAAAAAACATGGCCGCCATCGGCCAATGAAGTTTGAGCACCGATTAGACAAGGTTAACGGAGGCCGATCGGAACGAAACTCGATGGGCATGTTCGTCATATGGCCCTAGAGGTCTGTAAGAATTTTGAAAGAAATCAGCCACTAGTTGGCGCTAACGAGTTTTATGGCTCTGTAATCACGTGGTGTTACACTCATCCACACAATATGCATATAATTTGATAGATCTGCTCATGCTGAACAACTTTGCCTCAAGAACCATTGCTGTCAATCAAACCGTTCATTAAATATTCACAAATATGTCTAAAACCTACTTTTGCGAACTAGTCCTAGGTTTTTCGCCCGATCGGAACCAGACCAGTCTAGGACAATTCTCTGGACTCTCTAGATCAATAATTATCAAAAAAAAGTTGAACTTTTGCATTTGGATGGCTGTAATAGGGTCATTTATAAAATGGGCGTGGCAAAATACACTAAAAAGCCTATAAATCATAAATGAAAATGCAGAACTTCACAAAAATTGGTCAGCATATGTGACATAACATCATTAACAAGCATGCAAAATTTTATGGAGATCGGACGATAGGTGGCGCTATAAATGTTAAAAAGCTTTAAAACCATATATTTCCTATGGTAAACTGCCTGTATTGGCTGTAAATGGTCTTTTCCATCTCTGATCATATAATTTTCATATCATAATGTTCAAAACTAGTGCAATACAATTCTCTGGACTCACTAGATCAATAATTGTCAGAAAAAGTTGAACTACTTCATTTGGATAGCTATAATAGGTTCACTTCAAAATGTAGCCTTTACCAAGTGTCCCCGAAAGCCTATATCTCTTTAATGAATGACTCAGACCTTCTTAAAAACAAGTCAGAACATGTGAAATATCACTCTGAACATGCATGAAAATTTTCAGACAGATCGGACAAAATTTGCCTCTATAACAGTTAAAAAGGTGAAAATGATATGAATATAATGGCATATTAAGCCAATAAGTGGTATTTGAATGCCCCCTGCTGTTTAAAATAGGAATTTTGTCATATTGTTCTATAATTTATATTTAGACTTTATAAAATCCCTATTTTAACATTTACAATTACATTTAGTCAAAATCTATCTGTTAAAGTATTAGTACTGACAGTTTGATCACATCATATAGTTCAACTGTCTGTATCTACAACATAATGTGTGTGTAGTCTTAGGTTTCTGAATAAATTCTGAATCGTCTGATTAATAGCTTACAAAGACTTTGTGAAATGTTAATTGACCATTCAAATATATTTTCATAATGACATATCCCAATAGCATTGAAAAAACAACAACAACAACATTTGTCTTTGTGTGTGTGTGTGTGTGTGTGTGTGTGTAAGCATGCATTAAGTTAAAATGGTAAAACTGGTTTGCTTTTGTCACAGTTGTGTTCTGTCTGAGTATTGTTGTCTCTGATCACATGTCTTCCTTTGTTCTGTTTTCCCGCCACTCCTTGGTTTCCACGGTAACTGTCATTTAGTGCATCTGTCACACCTGTTTCCTCGTTAGTCTTGTCAGCTGTGTCTTGTTTCCCTGATCAGTTCTCCCATGTATTTAAGCCCTGAGTTTTGCCTTGTTCTTTGTCAGTTCTATGCTGTAATTAGAGTGTGTTGCTGCCTGTTCCGATATCCTGAGTTTAATTCCTATTAAACCTGCATCTTGTATGTTCATCCTTGTCTCCGCGTGCCTTCCTGCAACCATTCCGTGTTTAGCTTTAGTGGAGAAAACTGGTGAAAATAATGAAATTTAAAGTGAACCTGAGCCAATAAGTGGTCTTCTAGTGCCCTCTGCTGGCCATTCTACTTATTAATGAAGTCTTTTCACAGGTGATTTTGCGTCACTCTAGACACTTATAAAATCACTTATATAACAATAACTATTATAACAAAATCATATTTTGTCAGTGTTTATCACTTCATTTGCACTGACACTTCACGTGTTGTAAATCATGGTAAATCACGCTAGAAGCATGGTAAATCATAGTAAATAAATCTAAAATGTGGTGTATCAAGGTAAATCATGCTAGAATCCTGATAAATCATTCTAGAACGTGGTATATTATGGTAAATCATGCTAGAACAGGGTAAATAATGGTAAACCATGGTAAATCATGGTAAACTATGCTAGAACAGGGTAAATCATGGTAAACCATGGTAAATCATGGTAAACCATGGTAAATCATGATAAACTATAGTAAATCATGCTACAATGTGGTATATCATGGTAAATCATGCTAGAACATGGTAAATCAAGGTAAACTAAGATAAATTCATGGTCAACTATGCTAGAACAGGGTAAATCATGGTAAATCATGGTAAATCATGCTAAAACATGGTATTTTCCATCTATGATGTCAGTGGTTACATGCTTGCTAAATAAAACTTGATGTCTTTTGATGTTTTTGTGCTTAAAGGCCTTAAAGGCCTTAACTGCTTGAACCCCGATAAATGCTGCTTGCAGCTTTAATTATTAGGGGTTCAAGCACGAAGTGCTGAAACCCTATTGTAATTGTGCTGATTTTTATTATTATTATTATTATTATTATTCTGCCGTAAAACGCATCGTGCAGCCCAAACCGTAAGGGCTAGAGCTTTGAAACTTTGCCATATGGTAGTACAAAAATCGAGGAGAGGTTATCAAATTATGACCCCGATTGGCCCATAGGTGGCGCTATAGCAACCAAAAGCGCGAAACTGCTCATAACTCCTAGACCGTAAGTCATAGACTCAAGTGTCTTATATCATTGGAAAGCTGGACGCCTGACGAACAAAACGTATATCTCCGATTTTATTTCCGCCATGATAGATTTTCCGCCATTTTGAATTTTGTCGAAAATCTACTTTTGCGAACTAGTCCCTGGTTTTTTGCCCGATCGGAACCAAACCAGTGCAGAATTGTTCTCTGGAGTCTGAATATCAATAATTATCAAAAAAAAGTTGAAATTTCGATTCACGGTCGCTAGGGGGTGCAAAATTAACGTTGTGGGAGGAGCCTATTTTACTAAAATGGCTATAACTCCAGAAGTAAAAGAGGTATTTTAACCAAACCTGGTACACATGTGTAAGACGTCAATATGAGGTCACGGTAAAAAAATCGCGGCGATTGGTCACATGGTGGCGCTATAACATGAAAAAAACATAAAACAGGCTATAACCACCTGACCGTTAGTCCGATTGACTTGAAAATTGGTATGCAGTGTCTTGGTCCAAGGTGCCATGTATGTCTATGAGGACATTGGTGTATCTCAAAAAACATGGCCGCCATCGGCCAATGAAGTTTGAGCACCTATTAGACAAGGTTAACGGAGGCCTATCGGAACGAAACTCGGTGGGCATGTTCGACTCATGGCCCTAGAGGTCTGTAAGAATTTTAAAAGAAATCGGCCACTAGTTGGCGCTAACGAGTTTTATGGCTCTGTAATCACGTGGTGTTACACTTATTGTCACAAAATGCATACCATTTGATAGATCTCCTCTTGTTGAACAACTTTGCCTCAAGAACCATTGCTGTCAATCAAACCGTTCATTAAATATTCGTAATTATGTTAAAAACCTACTTTTGCGAACTAGTCCTAGGTTTTTCGCCCGATCAGAACCAAACGAGTCTAGGACAATTCTATGGACTCTCAAGATCAATAATTATCAAAAAAAAGTTGAACTTTTGCATTTTTCGCATGGGTATATTGGGTCATAAAGAAAATGGGCGTGGCAAAATGCACTCAAAAGCCTATAAATCCTAAACAAAAACTCAGAACTTCACGAAAATTGGTGAGCTTATGTGCCATAACATCATTAACAAGCATGCAAAATTTCATGGAGATCGGACTATAGATGGTGCTATAACTGTTAAAAAGCTTTAAAAAACACATATTTCCTATGGTAAATTGCCTGTATTGGCTGTAAATGGACTTTTCCATCTATTATTTCAGTGGTTAAAAGCTTTCTAAATAAATCTTAATGTCTTAAATGCTTATGTGCCTAAAGGCCTTAAATGCTTGAACCCCGATAAATGCTGCTTGCAGCTTTAATTATTATTATTATTATTATTCTCCCCTAAAACGCATCGTGCAGCCCAAACCGTAAGAGCTGGAACCTTGAAACTTGGCCAAATGGTAGTCCTCAATTTGGGGAGAACCTATCAAAGTATGACCCAGATTGGCCCATAGGTGGCGCTATAGCAACCAAAAGCGCGGAACTGCTCATAACTCCTAGACCGTATGTCGTAGACTCAAGTGTCCTATATCATTGGAAAGCTGGACGCCTGAAGGTCAAAACGTATATCTCCGATTTTATTTCAGGTATGCAAAATTTTCCGCCATTTTGAATTTTGTCAAAAACCTACTTTTGCGAACTAGTCCCTGGTTTTTCACCCGATCGGAACCAAAGCAGTGCAGAAATGTTCTTTGGAGTCTGAAGATCAATAATTATCGAAAAAAAGTAAAAATTTCGATTCCTGGTCGCTAGGGGGTGATAAATTAATGTTGTGGGAGGAGCCTATTTTACTAAAATGGCTATAACTCGAAAAGGAAATGAGATATCTTCACCAAACTTGGTACACATGTGTAAGAGTTCAATCTGGGGTCATAGTAAAAAAATGTCGACGATTGATCACTAGGTGGCGCTATAACATGAAAAAAAACATGAAAAGGGCTATGACCACGTGACCGTTTGTCCGATTGACTTGAAAATTGGTATGCAGTGTCTTGGTCCAAGGTGCCATGTATGTCTATGAGGACTTTGGCGTATCTCGAAAAACATGGCCGCCATCGACCAATGAAATTTGAGCACCTATTAGACAAGGTTAACGGAGGCCGATCGGAACGAAACTCGATGGGCATGTTCAACTCATGGCCCTAGAGGTCTGTAAGAATTTTGAAAGAAATCGGCCACTAGTTGGCGCTAACGAGTTTTATGGCTCTGTAATCACGTGGTGTTACACTTATTGTCACAAAATGCATATCATTTGATAGATCTGCTCATGCTGAACAACTTTGCCTCAAGAACCATTGCTGTCAATCAAACCGTTCATTAAATATTCGCAATTATGTTAAAAACCTACTTTTGCGAACTAGTCCTAGGTTTTTTGCCCGATCGGAACAAGACCAGTCTAGGGTAATTCTCTGGACTCTCTAGATCAATAATTATCAAAAAAAGTTCAACTTTAGCATTTTTCGCATGGGTATATTGGGTCATAATGAAAATGGGCGTGGCAAAATGCATTTAAAAGCCTATAAATCCTAAACGAAAACTCAGAACTTCACAAAAATTGGTGAGCATATGTACCATAACAGTCTAAACAAGCATGTAAAATTTCATGAAGATCGTACGATAGGTGGCGCTATAACTGTTAAAAAGCTTTGAAAACCATATATTTCCTATGGTAAATTGCCTGTTTTGGCTGTAAATGGTCTTTTCCATCTATTATTTCAGTGGTTAAAAGCTTTACAAATAAAACTTAATGTCTTAAATGCTTATGTGCTTAAAGGCCTTAAATGCTTGAACCCCGATAAATGCTGCTTGCAGCTTTAATTAGGGGTTCAAGCACGAAGTGCTGAAACCCTATTGTAATTGTGCTGATTTTTATTAGGGGTTCAAGCACGAAGTGCTGAAACCCTATTGTAATTGTACTGATTTTTATTATTATTATTATTATTATTATTATTATTATTATTATTTTTCTTCTGCCGTAAAACTCATCGTGCAGCCCAAACCGTAAGAGCTGGAGCTTTGAAACTTTGCCAGATGGTAGTACAAAAATCGAGGAGAGGTTCAGAGAATATGACCCCAATTGGCCCATAGGTGGCGCTATAGCAACCAAAAGCGCGAAACTGCTCATAACTCCTAGACCGTATGACGTAGACTCAAGTGTCTTATATCACTGGAAAGCTGGAAACCTGAAGGTCAAAACGTATATCTCCGATTTCATTTCCTGTATGCAAATTGTCCGCCATTTTGAATTTAGTTAAAAACCTACTTTTGCGAACTAGTCCTAGGTTTTTTGTCCAATTGGATCCAAAACAGTGCAGAAATGTTCTCTGGAGTCTGAATATCAATAATTATCGAAAAAAAGTCGAAATTTCGATTCCTGATCGCCGGGGGGTGATAAATTAATGTTGTGGGAGGAGCCTATTTTACTAAAATGGCTATAACTCGAGAATGAAATTAGATATCTTCACCAAACTTGGTGCACATGTGTATGAGTTCAATCTGGGGTCACAGTAAAAAAATCGCGACGATTGATTACTAGGTGGCGCTATAACATGAAAAAAACATGAAAACGGCTATGACCACGTGACCGTTAGTCCGATTGACTTGAAAATTGGTATGCAGTGTCTTGGTCCAAGGTACCATGTATGTCTATGAGGACATTGGCGTATCTCGAAAAACATGGCCGCCATCGACCAATGAAATTTGAGCACCTATTAGACAAGGTTAACGGAGGCCGATCGGAACGAAACTCGATGGGCATGTTCGACTCATGGCCCTAGAGGTCTCTAAGAGTTTTGAAAGAAATCGGCCACTAGTTGGCGCTAACGAGTTTTATGGCTCTGTAATCACGTGGTGTTACACTTATCGTCACAAAATGCATATCATCTGATAGATCTGCTCATGCTGAACAACTTTGCCTCAAGAACTAATGCTGTCAATTAAACCGTTTATTAAATATTCGTAATTATGTTAAAAACCTACTTTTGCAAACTAGTCCTAGGTTTTTCGCCCGATAGAAACCAGACCAGTCTAGGACAATTCTCTGGACACTCTAGATCAATAATTATCAAAAAAAAGTTGAACTTTTGCATGTAGATGGCTGTAATAGGGTCATTTAGAAAAGGGGCATGGCAAAAAAACACTAAAAAGCCTATAAATCCTAAATGAAAACTCAGAACTTCACAAAAATTGGTGAGCATATGTGACATAACATCATTAACAAGCATGCCAATTTTTATGGAGATCGGACCATAGGTGGCGCTATAACTGCTAAAAAGCTTTAAAACCATATATTTCCTATGGTATTTCCTGTAAATGGTCTTTTCCATCTATTATGTCAGTAGTTACATGCTTGCTAAATAAAACTTAATCACTTTTGATGCTTTTGTGCTTAAAGGCCTTAACTGCTTGAACCCCGATAAATGCTGCTTGCAGCTTTAATTATTATTATTATTATTATTATTCTGCCGTAAAACGCATCGTGCAGCCCAAACCGTAAGGGCTAGAGCTTTGAAACTTTGCCATATGGTAGTACAAAAATCGAGGAGAGGTTATCAAATTATGACCCCGATTGGCCCATAGGTGGCGCTATAGCAACCAAAAGCGCGAAACTGCTCATAACTCCTAGACCGTAAGTCATAGACTCAAGTGTCTTATATCATTGGAAAGCTGGACGCCTGACGAACAAAACGTATATCTCCGATTTTATTTCCGCCATGATAGATTTTCCGCCATTTTGAATTTTGTCGAAAATCTACTTTTGCGAACTAGTCCCTGGTTTTTTGCCCGATCGGAACCAAACCAGTGCAGAATTGTTCTCTGGAGTCTGAATATCAATAATTATCAAAAAAAAGTTGAAATTTCGATTCACGGTCGCTAGGGGGTGCAAAATTAACGTTGTGGGAGGAGCCTATTTTACTAAAATGGCTATAACTCCAGAAGTAAAAGAGGTATTTTAACCAAACCTGGTACACATGTGTAAGACGTCAATATGAGGTCACGGTAAAAAAATCGCGGCGATTGGTCACATGGTGGCGCTATAACATGAAAAAAACATAAAACAGGCTATAACCACCTGACCGTTAGTCCGATTGACTTGAAAATTGGTATGCAGTGTCTTGGTCCAAGGTGCCATGTATGTCTATGAGGACATTGGTGTATCTCAAAAAACATGGCCGCCATCGGCCAATGAAGTTTGAGCACCTATTAGACAAGGTTAACGGAGGCCTATCGGAACGAAACTCGGTGGGCATGTTCGACTCATGGCCCTAGAGGTCTGTAAGAATTTTAAAAGAAATCGGCCACTAGTTGGCGCTAACGAGTTTTATGGCTCTGTAATCACGTGGTGTTACACTTATTGTCACAAAATGCATACCATTTGATAGATCTCCTCTTGTTGAACAACTTTGCCTCAAGAACCATTGCTGTCAATCAAACCGTTCATTAAATATTCGTAATTATGTTAAAAACCTACTTTTGCGAACTAGTCCTAGGTTTTTTGCCCGATCGGAACCAGACCAGTCTAGGACAATTCTCTGGACTCTCTAGATCAATAATTATCAAAAAAAGTTGAACTTTTGCATTTGGATGGCTGTAATAGGGTAATTTATAAAATGGGCGTGTCAAAATACATTAAAAAGCCTATAAATCCTAAATAAAAACTCAGAACTTCACAAAAATTGGTCAGCATATGTGACATAACATCATTAACAAGCATGAAAAATTCTATGGAGATCGGACGATAGGTGGCGCTATAACTGTTAAAAAGCTTTAAAATCATATATTTCCTATGGTAAACTGCCTGTATTGGCTGTAAATGGTCTTTTCCATCTCTGATCATATAATTTTCATATCATAATGTTCAAAACTAGTGCAATACAATTCTCTGGACTCACTAGATCAATAATTGTCAGAAAAAGTTGAACTACTTCATTTGGATAGCTATAATAGGTTCACTTCAAAATCTGGCCTTTACCAAGTGTCCCCGAAAGCCTATATCTCTTTAATCAATGCTCAGACCTTCTTAAAAACAAGTCAGAACGTGTGAAATATCACCCTGAACAAGCATGAAAATTTTCAGACAGATCGGACAAAATTTGCCTCTATAACAGTTAAAAAGGTGAAAATGATATGAATTAATGGCATGTTAAGCCAATAAGTGGTATTTTACTGCCCCCTGCTGTTTAAAATAGTCATTTTCTCATATTGGTATTGGTATCAGCCATGGTAAATCATGATAAATGATGGTGTGTGTGTGTGTGTGTGTGTGTGTGTGTGTGTGTGTGTGTGTGTGTGTGTGTGTGTGTGTGTGTGTGTGTGTGGTACAAATATAACAAAGGTTTTATTTTCCAACATGAAAACAAACATAACAGAGTGCTAGTGCACAAACAATAACCGACAATGATAATGGATGAGAGGGGAACTTAAATACACAGATCAAGACAAGGACAACAGGTGACGGTTATGATGATGAGGAGCAGGTGATGATGAGGAGGGTGATGAGGAGCAGGTGCAGGTGATGACGACAGATGGGGAATGTGATGAAGACAGAAGGTGAATGTGATGAAGGTGAATGTGACACCAATATCACTGAAACATTTGTGTGTGTGTGTGTGTGTGTGTGTGTGTGTGTGTGTGTGTGTGTGTGTGTAGCATTATTGTGTGTAGCATATGTAGCAAGTATGCATTATTGAGTTAACATGGAAACACTGGTTTGCTTTAGTGCAGAAAACTGGTCAAAATCATGAGGTTTAAAGTGAAAGTGAGCCAATAAGTGGTCTTCTACTGCCCTCTGCTGGCCATTCTACTTAATTAAATTTTTCCACATGTGCTTGCATTTATACTTGAATACACACTAAAAATCACTTATATAGCAATAACTATTATAACATAATCATATTTTGTCAGTGTTAATCACTTTATTTGCACTGACACTTCAAATAATTGCTAGTAATGTGGTAAATCATGGTAAATCATGGTTAACTATGCTGTGTGTGTGTGTGTGTGTGTGTGTGTGTGTGTGTGTAAGCATGCATTGAGTTAACATGGAAAAACTGGTTTGCTTTAGTGCAGAAAACTGGTTTAAAGTGAAAGTGAGCCAATAAGTGGTCTTCTACTGCCCTCTGCTGGCCATTCTACTTAATAATGAAATATTTTACATGTGCTTTTGCATTCATACTTGGACACACACTAAAAATCACGTATATAACTAACTATTATAACACAATAATATTTTGTCAGTGTTCATCACCTCATTTGCACTGACACTTCACATATTTGCTAGTAATGTGGTTAATCATGCTAGAAACATTGTAAATCATAGTAAATAATACTGAAATGAGGTGTATCAAGGTAAAGCATGCTAGAATCCTAATAAATCATTCTGGAACATGGTATATGATAGTAAATCATGCTAGAATCATATTAAATAATTCTAGAATGTGGCAAATCGTTGTGGGAGGAGCCTATTTTACTCAAATGGCTATAACTCAAGAAGTAAATGAGATATCTTCACCAAACTCAGTACACATGTGTATGGGTTCAATTTGAGGTCACAGTAAACAATTCTATGGAGATCGGAGTATAGGTGGCGCTATAACTGTTAAAAAGCTTTAAAACCATATATATCCCATGGCAAATTGCCTGTATTGGCTGTAAATGGTCTTTTCCATCTATTATGTCAGTGGTTACATGCTTGCTAAATAAATCTTAATAACTTTTGATGCTTTTGTGCTTAAATGCCTTAAAGGCCTTAACTGCTTGAACCCCGATAAATGCTGCTTGCAGCTTTAATTATTATTATTATTATTATTCCGCCCTAAAACGCATCGTGCAGCCCAAACCGTAAGAGCTGGAACTTTGAAACTTTGACAGATGGTAGTACAAAAATCGAGGAAAGGTTCAGAGATTATGACCCCGATTGGCCCATAGGTGGCGCTATAACAACCAAAAGCGCGAAACTGCTCATAACTCCTAGACCGTATGTCGTAGACTCAAGTGTCTTATATCATTGGAAAGCTGGACGCCTGACGAACAAAACGTATATCTCCGATTTCATTTCCGCCATGATAGATTTTCCGCCATTTTGAATTTTATCAAAAATCTACTTTTGCGAACTAGTCCCTGGTTTTTTGCCCGATTGGAACCAAACTAGTGCAGAAATGTTCTCTGGAGACTGAATATCAATAATTATCGAAAAAAAGTGGAAATTTCGATTCACGGTCGCTAAGGGGCGCCAAAACGTACGTTGTGGGAGGGGCCTATTTTACTAAAATGGCTATAACTCCCGATGTAAATGAGGTATCTTCACCAAACTTGGTCCACATGTGTATGAGCTTACTCTGGGGTCACAGTAAAAAAATCGCGACGATTGGCCTCATGGTGGCGCTATAAAATGAAAAAAACATAAAACAGGCTATAACCACCTGACCGTTAGTCCGATTGACTTGAAAATTGGTATGCAGTGTCTTGGTCCAAGGTGCCATGTATGTGTATGAGGACATTGGCGTATCTCAAAAAACATGGCCGCCATCGGCCAACGAAATTTGAGCACCTATTAGACAAGGTTAACGGAGGCCGATCGGAACGAAACTCAATGGGCATGTTTGGCTCATGGCCCTAAAGGTCTGTAAGAATTTTGAAAGAAATCGGCCACTAGTTGGCGCTAACGAGTTTTAAGGCTCTGTAATCACGTGGTGTTACAAATATCCACACAATATGCATATCATTTGATAGATCTCCTCATCCTGAACAACTTTGCCTCAAGAACCATTGCTGTCAATCAAACTGTTCATTAATTATTCATTAATATGTTAAAAACCTACTTTTGCGAACTAGTCCTAGGTTTTTTGCCCGATCGGAACCAGACCAGTCTAGGACAATTCTCTGGACTCTCTAGATCAGTAATTATCAAAAAAAAGTTGAACTTTTGCATTTGGATGGCTGTAATAGGGTAATTTATAAAATGGGCGTGTCAAAATACATTAAAAAGCCTATAAATCCTAAATGAAAACTCAGAACTTCACAAAAATTGGTCAGCATATGTGACATAACATCATTAACAAGCATGAAAAATTCTATGGAGATCGGACGATAGGTGGCGCTTTAACTGTTAAAAAGCTTTAAAATCATATATTTCCTATGGTAAACTGCCTGTATTGGCTGTAAATGGTCTTTTCCATCTCTGATCATATAATTTTCATATCATAATGTTCAAAACTAGTGCAATACAATTCTCTGGACTCACTAGATCAATAATTGTCAGAAAAAGTTGAACTACTTCATTTGGATAGCTATAATAGGTTCACTTCAAAATCTGGCCTTTACCAAGTGTCCCCGAAAGCCTATATCTCTTTAATCAATGCTCAGACCTTCTTAAAAACAAGTCAGAACGTGTGAAATATCACCCTGAACAAGCATGAAAATTTTCAGACAGATCGGACAAAATTTGCCTCTATAACAGTTAAAAAGGTGAAAATGATATGAATTAATGGCATGTTAAGCCAATAAGTGGTATTTTACTGCCCCCTGCTGTTTAAAATAGTCATTTTCTCATATTGGTATTGGTATCAGCCATGGTAAATCATGATAAATGATGGTGTGTGTGTGTGTGTGTGTGTGTGTGTGTGTGTGTGTGTGTGTGTAAGCATGCATTGAGTTAACATGGAAAAACTGGTTTGCTTTAGTGCAGAAAACTGGTTTAAAGTGAAAGTGAGCCAATAAGTGGTCTTCTAGTGCCCTCTGCTGGCCATTCTACTTAATAATGAAATATTTTACATGTGCTTTTGCATTCATACTTGGACACACACAAAAAATCACGTATATAACTAACTATTATAACACAATAATATTTTGTCAGTGTTCATCACCTCATTTGCACTGACACTTCACATAATTGCTAGTAATGTGGTTAATCATGCTAGAAACATTGTAAATCATAGTAAATAATACTGAAATGAGGTGTATCAAGGTAAATCATGCTAGAATCCTAATAAATCATTCTGGAACATGGTATATGATAGTAAATCATGCTAGAATCATATTAAATAATTCTAGAATGTGGCAAATCGTTGTGGGAGGAGCCTATTTACTCAAATGGCTATAACTCAAGAAGTAAATGAGATATCTTCACCAAACTCAGTACACATGTGTATGGGTTCAATTTGAGGTCACAGTAAACAATTTTATGGAGATCGGACCATAGGTGGCGCTATAACTGTTAAAAAGCTTTAAAACCATATATATCCCATGGCAAATTGCCTGTATTGGCTGTAAATGGTCTTTTCCATCTATTATGTCAGTGGTTACATGCTTGCTAAATAAATCTTAATAACTTTTGATGCTTTTGTGCTTAAATGCCTTAAAGGCCTTAACTGCTTGAACCCCGATAAATGCTGCTTGCAGCTTTAATTATTATTATTATTATTATTATTCTGCCGTAAAACGCATCGTGCAGCCCAAACCGTAAGGGCTAGAGCTTTGAAACTTTGCCATATGGTAGTACAAAAATCGAGGAGAGGTTATCAAATTATGACCCCGATTGGCCCATAGGTGGCGCTATAGCAACCAAAAGCGCGAAACTGCTCATAACTCCTAGACCGTAAGTCATAGACTCAAGTGTCTTATATCATTGGAAAGCTGGACGCCTGACGAACAAAACGTATATCTCCGATTTTATTTCCGCCATGATAGATTTTCCGCCATTTTGAATTTTGTCGAAAATCTACTTTTGCGAACTAGTCCCTGGTTTTTTGCCCGATCGGAACCAAACCAGTGCAGAATTGTTCTCTGGAGTCTGAATATCAATAATTATCAAAAAAAAGTTGAAATTTCGATTCACGGTCGCTAGGGGGTGCAAAATTAACGTTGTGGGAGGAGCCTATTTTACTAAAATGGCTATAACTCCAGAAGTAAAAGAGGTATTTTAACCAAACCTGGTACACATGTGTAAGACGTCAATATGAGGTCACGGTAAAAAAATCGCGGTGATTGGTCACATGGTGGCGCTATAACATGAAAAAAACATAAAACAGGCTATAACCACCTGACCGTTAGTCCGATTGACTTGAAAATTGGTATGCAGTGTCTTGGTCCAAGGTGCCATGTATGTCTATGAGGACATTGGTGTATCTCAAAAAACATGGCCGCCATCGGCCAATGAAGTTTGAGCACCTATTAGACAAGGTTAACGGAGGCCTATCGGAACGAAACTCGGTGGGCATGTTCGACTCATGGCCCTAGAGGTCTGTAAGAATTTTAAAAGAAATCGGCCACTAGTTGGCGCTAACGAGTTTTATGGCTCTGTAATCACGTGGTGTTACACTTATTGTCACAAAATGCATACCATTTGATAGATCTCCTCTTGTTGAACAACTTTGCCTCAAGAACCATTGCTGTCAATCAAACCGTTCATTAAATATTCGTAATTATGTTAAAAACCTACTTTTGCGAACTAGTCCTAGGTTTTTCGCCCGATCAGAACCAAACGAGTCTAGGACAATTCTATGGACTCTCAAGATCAATAATTATCAAAAAAAAGTTGAACTTTTGCATTTTTCGCATGGGTATATTGGGTCATAAAGAAAATGGGCGTGGCAAAATGCACTCAAAAGCCTATAAATCCTAAACAAAAACTCAGAACTTCACGAAAATTGGTGAGCTTATGTGCCATAACATCATTAACAAGCATGCAAAATTTCATGGAGATCGGACTATAGATGGTGCTATAACTGTTAAAAAGCTTTAAAAAACACATATTTCCTATGGTAAATTGCCTGTATTGGCTGTAAATGGACTTTTCCATCTATTATTTCAGTGGTTAAAAGCTTTCTAAATAAATCTTAATGTCTTAAATGCTTATGTGCCTAAAGGCCTTAAATGCTTGAACCCCGATAAATGCTGCTTGCAGCTTTAATTATTATTATTATTATTATTCCGCCCTAAAACGCATCGTGCAGCCCAAACCGTAAGAGCTGGAACCTTGAAACTTGGCCAAATGGTAGTCCTCAATTTGGGGAGAACCTATCAAAATATGACCCCGATTGGCCCATAGGTGGCGCTATAATGACCAAATTTACTACATTGCTCATAACTCCTAGACAGTTTGTCCTAGAGTCTCAATTTTAGCATCACTGTGATCCCTGGATCCAGACGGACAAAATGGCTATCTCCAAATTGCTCTACGAGCAAAAAAAAAATTCTATGGGCAATTTAGTGAAAAACCTACTTTTGCGAACTAGTCCTAGGTTTTTGGCCCAATCGGAACCAGACCAGTCTAGCACAGTTCTCTGGAGTCTCTAGATCAATAATTATCGGAAAAAAGTTGAACTTTTGCATTGGCCTGGCTGTAACAGGGTCATTTAGGAAAGGGGTGGGACAAAAAAACACTCAAAAGCCTATACAACCTAAGGGAAAACCCCAAACTTCACAAAAATCGATGAGCAGATGTGTCAGAACATGGTGAAGAAGCATGCCAAGTTTCGTGAAGATCGGACAATAGGTGGCGCTATAACTGTCCAAAACGTCTCTTCTTATTAGGGGTTCAAGCATGAAATGCTGAAACCCTATTGTAATTGTGCTGATTTTTATTATTATTATTATTATTATTCCGCCCTAAAACGCATCGTGCAGCCCAAACCGTAAGAGCTGGAACCTTGAAACTTGGCCAAATGGTAGTCCTCAATTTGGGGAGAACCTATCAAAATATGACCCCGATTGGCCCATAGGTGGCGCTATAATGACCAAATTTACTACATTGCTCATAACTCCTAGACAGTTTGTCCTAGAGTCTCAATTTTAGCATCACTGTGATCCCTGGATCCAGACGGACAAAATGGCTATCTCCAAATTGCTCTACGAGCAAAAAAAAAATTCTATGGGCAATTTAGTGAAAAACCTACTTTTGCGAACTAGTCCTAGGTTTTTGGCCCAATCGGAACCAGACCAGTCTAGCACAGTTCTCTGGAGTCTCTAGATCAATAATTATCGGAAAAAAGTTGAACTTTTGCATTGGCCTGGCTGTAACAGGGTCATTTAGGAAAGGGGTGGGACAAAAAAACACTCAAAAGCCTATACAACCTAAGGGAAAACCCCAAACTTCACAAAAATCGATGAGCAGATGTGTCAGAACATGGTGAAGAAGCATGCCAAGTTTCGTGAAGATCGGACAATAGGTGGCGCTATAACTGTCCAAAACGTCTCTTCTTATTAGGGGTTCAAGCATGAAATGCTGAAACCCTATTGTAATTGTGCTGATTTTTATTAGGGGTTCAAGCACGAAGTGCTGAAACCCTATTGTATTTGTGCTGATTTTTATTATTATTATTATTAGGGGTTCAAGCATGAAATGCTGAAACCCTATTGTAATTGTGCTGATTTTTATTATTATTATTATTATTATTCCGCCCTAAAACGCATCGTGCAGCCCAAACCGTAAGAGCTGGAACCTTGAAACTTGGCCAAATGGTAGTCCTCAATTTGGGGAGAACCTATCAAAATATGACCCCGATTGGCCCATAGGTGGCGCTATAATGACCAAATTTACTACATTGCTCATAACTCCTAGACAGTTTGTCCTAGAGTCTCAATTTTAGCATCACTGTGATCCCTGGATCCAGACGGACAAAATGGCTATCTCCAAATTGCTCTACGAGCAAAAAAAAAATTCTATGGGCAATTTAGTGAAAAACCTACTTTTGCGAACTAGTCCTAGGTTTTTGGCCCAATCGGAACCAGACCAGTCTAGCACAGTTCTCTGGAGTCTCTAGATCAATAATTATCGGAAAAAAGTTGAACTTTTGCATTGGCCTGGCTGTAACAGGGTCATTTAGGAAAGGGGTGGGACAAAAAAACACTCAAAAGCCTATACAACCTAAGGGAAAACCCCAAACTTCACAAAAATCGATGAGCAGATGTGTCAGAACATGGTGAAGAAGCATGCCAAGTTTCGTGAAGATTGGACAATAGGTGGCGCTATAACTGTCCAAAACGTCTCTTCTTATTAGGGGTTCAAGCATGAAATGCTGAAACCCTATTGTAATTGTGCTGATTTTTAGGGGTTCAAGCACGAAGTGCTGAAACCCTATTGTAATTGTGCTGATTTTTATTATTATTATTATTATTATTATTATTCTGCCGTAAAACGCATCGTGCAGCCCAAACCGTAAGAGCTGGAACTTTGAAACTTTGACAGATGGTAGTACAAAAATCGAGGAAAGGTTCAGAGATTATGACCCCGATTGGCCCATAGGTGGCGCTATAACAACCAAAAGCGCGAAACTGCTCATAACTCCTAGACCGTATGGCGTAGACTCAAGTGTCTTATATCATTGGAAAGCTGGACGCCTGACGAACAAAACGTATATCTCCGATTTCATTTCCGCCATGATAGATTTTCCGCCATTTTGAATTTTGTCAAAAATCTACTTTTGCGAACTAGTCCCTGGTTTTTTGCCCGATTGGAACCAAACTAGTGCAGAAATGTTCTCTGGAGACTGAATATCAATAATTATCGAAAAAAAGTGGAAATTTCGATTCACGGTCGCTAAGGGGCGCCAAAACGTACGTTGTGGGAGGGGCCTATTTTACTAAAATGGCTATAACTCCCGATGTAAATGAGGTATCTTCACCAAACTTGGTACACATGTGTATGAGCTTACTCTGGGGTCACAGTAAAAAAATCGCGACGATTGGCCTCATGGTGGCGCTATAAAATGAAAAAAACATAAAACAGGCTATAACCACCTGACCGTTAGTCCGATTGACTTGAAAATTGGTATGCAGTGTCTTGGTCCAAGGTGCCATGTATGTGTATGAGGACATTGGCGTATCTCAAAAAACATGGCCGCCATCGGCCAACGAAGTTTGAGCACCTATTAGACAAGGTTAACGGAGGCCGATCGGAACGAAACTCAATGGGCATGTTCGGCTCATGGCCCTAAAGGTCTGTAAGAATTTTGAAAGAAATCGGCCACTAGTTGGCGCTAACGAGTTTTACGGCTCTGTAATCACGTGGTGTTACAAATATCCACACAATATGCATATCATTTGATAGATCTCCTCATCCTGAACAACTTTGCCTCAAGAACCATTGCTGTCAATCAAACTGTTCATTAATTATTCATTAATATGTTAAAAACCTACTTTTGCGAACTAGTCCTAGGTTTTTTGCCCGATCGGAACCAGACCAGTGTAGGACAATTCTCTGGACTCTCTAGATCAATAATTATCAAAAAAAAGTTGAACTTTTGCATTTGGATGGCTGTAATAGGGTCATTTATAAAACGAGCGTGTCAAAATACATTAAAAAGCCTATAAATCCTAAATAAAAACTCAGAACTTCACAAAAATTGGTCAGCATATGTGACATAACATCATTAACAAGCATGAAAAATTCTATGGAGATCGGACGATAGTTGGCGCTATAACTGTTAAAACGCTTTAAAACCATATATTTCCTATGGTAAATTGCCTGTATTTGCTGTAAATGATGTCTTCTATCTTTTATCATATAATGTTCATATCATAATGTTCAAAACCAGTGCAGCACAATTCTCTGAACTCTCTAGATCAATAATTATCAGAAAAAAAGTTTAACTTCTTCAAAAGGTGATTTTATATGAATATAATGACATATTAAGCCAATAAGTGGTATTTTACTGCCCCCTGCTGTCATTTCATCATACTACTCCCTAATATTGTTATAAAATTCATATTTAGACTTTTTAAAATCATTATTTTAACATTTACAATCACATTTTGTCAAAACTCATCTATTGAGTATTACTATTGACAATTGTGTTACACTGAGATATGGAAATGGACGAAAGTAAATGAATGAAATGAAACGAAAGTATAACGGCATTTAAGCCACGCCCCCGAATACAAATCCATTCATAACTCGAAAACGGAAAGTCGTTGCGCGCTCAAATTTTGATGGTGAGGACCTCTCCGGGCTCTTGATCGAAACGTGTCGTCGCGGGCCTCGGGAGCGCGCCCCCCGCGCATCGCGAATCCGCGGGACCCCCGATTTTGAACGGCCATTACTCCCGACCCAGACCACCCCGAACATTGTGTGAGAGCTCGTTGGAAAGGGCGCGTCCTTGGCTAGCTTCGATTCAAATGTGGTGTTATTTGCCCTGGGCATTCCAGAGATAATAGCCCGAACAGATATGCCTTATAACAGTCATAACTCCCAGCCCCAATCGCCCAAAAACACATTGATGGTCTCATTCAACAGGGCTCCTCAAGCACTATCTATGCTCTGAGTTTCAGAATTTTTCGCCTTTTGGTTCCTGAGATATAAGTAAAAAAACAAATTCCCATTCATTCAAACACTTCAACTGTAAAATGTAAGCTATAATACCACTGTTGTCCACTAGAGGGAGCAGCAGGATTACGCATGATCTTTTAATTCGCTTCAGTATTGGAAATAAACAAATGCTTTAAGAAGCAATCTTTTTTATTATGATGTTTTTTTTATTATTATGATATTTGTATATATTTTATTTTTTTTATTATGATTATGAACAGTTTGATTGACATTAGTGATTCTTGAGGCAAAGTTGTTCAAGATGAGGAGATGAAGATATTTTCACAATATCACATCCTAAAAACATTGAAAACATATTTGTCTTTGTGTGTGTGTGTGTGTGTGTGTGTGTGTGTGTGTGTGTGGGTTTGTGTGTGTGTCTGTGTGTGTGTGTAAGCATGCTTAATGGAAAGAACATGAAGAAACTGCTTTGTTTTACTGGTGGATAAAAAAGTCTTTCAAATGAAAGTGAGTCAATTAGTGGTCTTCTACTGCCCTCTGCAGGACATTCTACTTAAAATATTTTCATCTGTGCTTTTGCATTAGTTTTTGGACTATATCAAATTACTTGCATGAAAATCACCTATTATAACACAGTCATGTTTTGTCAAAGTTTATCACTTCATTTTTACTGAGCTCTCAGTTTGAACAATTCTGCCTCTCAGTGATTAATTTGAAATCTGAAAATGGTGTTATACAGAGGAGATTTGCAATTATCATTTTGTTACCTATCTTTTATTTTAAATATCTCCATCTACAACAAAATGTGTGTGCATGTGTGTGTTCAAGCATGGTTAGTGTATTAAGTATTATTGTTTAAGTATTATTGTTTTCATTTACATTTTAACCACCAGAAGAAGAACACTCATTGGTTCATTCTGCTCACTAAAATATTATTTTTAATTTTTTTTTCCATTTGAAATATTGTTTAAACTTAATAAAATCATTAAAATAACATTTCAAATCATATTTTGTCTGTTTATAAATCCCACAGACTCACACTGGCTGCAATACTAATGTTTTTGTAAAACACAGACCTGATAGTCTAATCTGTGTGTATTGTGCATATATTATTGATATTATTACTATTGCAAATCATGTTATTGTAACTCATATCTTAATAGAATATTATTTGTAATTTTAATTCTTTATTTCTTAAGTGTTTTTTTTTATGATTACTACAGATATTATCACCAAAGATATCAACTACACCTTCACTTTTAGTATTGACACGCTGCACACACAGCACAATCACACACTCACTAATGCATTCAAATAAATGTAATCTTACTGTGCTACTTTATTTGTACATGATTAGAATGAACAGAAATCTAAGAATATTTTTCTTCTTTTGTTAAAGCCATTTCAGACTCCAAGTAAGCATTATATTACTAATCATCTATTTTAAAGGTGCCATACAATTGAAAACTGTATTTATCTTGGCATAGTTGAATGATAAGAGTTCTGGACATGGAACTGACATACCGTGAGCCTCAAACACCATTGTTTCCTCCTTCTTGTGTAAATCTCCTGTTTGCAAAAGACCGCTGAAAAATGACTGAATCCCACCATAACACCGACTGTGACGTTGGAGTCAGGATCATTAATATTTATACCCCCCAAATTTGCATTTTCCAGTCCATGTTCTAGGCCAGGCAGTGTTAATGTGGACCTGCACAGCCGAATCATCAGAAGATCTGCAGGTATTGTGAAGAAGCAAGCAAGGACAATAGTGAAAATGGCAGATCATGGATATAAATGTTATGTCTGAGGCTGTGCTGTGGATTTGAGAACTTTTCATTCCCTTCCCACAAAACTGTCAACAGGCATGGTTGATGTTTACAACAGGATACCTCACCATTTTAATTCAAAGCTGTTAGTTTGCTCTTAACGGAGGCCGATCAGAACGAAACTCGATGGGCATGTTCGACTCGTGGCCCTAGAGGTCTGTAAGAATTTTGAAAAATCAGCCACTAGTTGACGCTAACAGGTTTTACGGCTATGTAATCACGTGATGCATATCATTTGATAGATCTCCTCATACTGAACAACTTTGCCTCAAGAACTACTGCTGTCAATCAATTTGTTCATTAAATACTTGCTATTATGTTAAAAACCTACTTTTGCGAACTAGTCCTAGGTTTTTCGCCCGATCGGAAATATACCAGTGCAGTACAATTCTCTGGAAGCTCTAGATTATTAATTATATAAAAAACTTTAACTTTACCCATTGGGTAGCCATAACAGGATCATTTAGAAAATGGGTATGGCAAAAAACACTCAAAAGCCTGTAAATCCTAAACAAAAACTCAGACAACTCACTAAACTGCCTTATGTGCTTAAAGACCCTAAATGCTTGAACCCCGCTAAATGCTGCTTGCAGCTTTAATTATTATTATTATTATTATTATTCCGCCCTAAAACGCATCGTGCAGCCCAAACCGTAAGAGCTGGAACCTTGAAACTTGGCCAAATGGTAGTCCTCAATTTGGGGAGAACCTATCAAAATATGACCCCGATTGGCCCATAGGTGGCGCTATAATGACCAAATTTACTACATTGCTCATAACTCCTAGACAGTTTGTCCTAGAGTCTCAATTTTAGCATCACTGTGATCCCTGGATCCAGACGGACAAAATGGCTATCTCCAAATTGCTCTACGAGCAAAAAAAAAATTCTATGGGCAATTTAGTGAAAAACCTACTTTTGCGAACTAGTCCTAGGTTTTTGGCCCAATCGGAACCAGACCAGTCTAGCACAGTTCTCTGGAGTCTCTAGATCAATAATTATCGGAAAAAAGTTGAACTTTTGCATTGGCCTGGCTGTAACAGGGTCATTTAGGAAAGGGGTGGGACAAAAAAACACTCAAAAGCCTATACAACCTAAGGGAAAACCCCAAACTTCACAAAAATCGATGAGCAGATGTGTCAGAACATGGTGAAGAAGCATGCCAAGTTTCGTGAAGATCGGACAATAGGTGGCGCTATAACTGTCCAAAACGTCTCTTCTTATTAGGGGTTCAAGCATGAAATGCTGAAACCCTATTGTAATTGTGCTGATTTTTATTATTATTATTATTATTATTCCGCCCTAAAACGCATCGTGCAGCCCAAACCGTAAGAGCTGGAACCTTGAAACTTGGCCAAATGGTAGTCCTCAATTTGGGGAGAACCTATCAAAATATGACCCCGATTGGCCCATAGGTGGCGCTATAATGACCAAATTTACTACATTGCTCATAACTCCTAGACAGTTTGTCCTAGAGTCTCAATTTTAGCATCACTGTGATCCCTGGATCCAGACGGACAAAATGGCTATCTCCAAATTGCTCTACGAGCAAAAAAAAAATTCTATGGGCAATTTAGTGAAAAACCTACTTTTGCGAACTAGTCCTAGGTTTTTGGCCCAATCGGAACCAGACCAGTCTAGCACAGTTCTCTGGAGTCTCTAGATCAATAATTATCGGAAAAAAGTTGAACTTTTGCATTGGCCTGGCTGTAACAGGGTCATTTAGGAAAGGGGTGGGACAAAAAAACACTCAAAAGCCTATACAACCTAAGGGAAAACCCCAAACTTCACAAAAATCGATGAGCAGATGTGTCAGAACATGGTGAAGAAGCATGCCAAGTTTCGTGAAGATCGGACAATAGGTGGCGCTATAACTGTCCAAAACGTCTCTTCTTATTAGGGGTTCAAGCATGAAATGCTGAAACCCTATTGTAATTGTGCTGATTTTTATTAGGGGTTCAAGCACGAAGTGCTGAAACCCTATTGTATTTGTGCTGATTTTTATTATTATTATTATTAGGGGTTCAAGCATGAAATGCTGAAACCCTATTGTAATTGTGCTGATTTTTATTATTATTATTATTATTATTCCGCCCTAAAACGCATCGTGCAGCCCAAACCGTAAGAGCTGGAACCTTGAAACTTGGCCAAATGGTAGTCCTCAATTTGGGGAGAACCTATCAAAATATGACCCCGATTGGCCCATAGGTGGCGCTATAATGACCAAATTTACTACATTGCTCATAACTCCTAGACAGTTTGTCCTAGAGTCTCAATTTTAGCATCACTGTGATCCCTGGATCCAGACGGACAAAATGGCTATCTCCAAATTGCTCTACGAGCAAAAAAAAAATTCTATGGGCAATTTAGTGAAAAACCTACTTTTGCGAACTAGTCCTAGGTTTTTGGCCCAATCGGAACCAGACCAGTCTAGCACAGTTCTCTGGAGTCTCTAGATCAATAATTATCGGAAAAAAGTTGAACTTTTGCATTGGCCTGGCTGTAACAGGGTCATTTAGGAAAGGGGTGGGACAAAAAAACACTCAAAAGCCTATACAACCTAAGGGAAAACCCCAAACTTCACAAAAATCGATGAGCAGATGTGTCAGAACATGGTGAAGAAGCATGCCAAGTTTCGTGAAGATTGGACAATAGGTGGCGCTATAACTGTCCAAAACGTCTCTTCTTATTAGGGGTTCAAGCATGAAATGCTGAAACCCTATTGTAATTGTGCTGATTTTTAGGGGTTCAAGCACGAAGTGCTGAAACCCTATTGTAATTGTGCTGATTTTTATTATTATTATTATTATTATTATTATTCTGCCGTAAAACGCATCGTGCAGCCCAAACCGTAAGAGCTGGAACTTTGAAACTTTGACAGATGGTAGTACAAAAATCGAGGAAAGGTTCAGAGATTATGACCCCGATTGGCCCATAGGTGGCGCTATAACAACCAAAAGCGCGAAACTGCTCATAACTCCTAGACCGTATGGCGTAGACTCAAGTGTCTTATATCATTGGAAAGCTGGACGCCTGACGAACAAAACGTATATCTCCGATTTCATTTCCGCCATGATAGATTTTCCGCCATTTTGAATTTTGTCAAAAATCTACTTTTGCGAACTAGTCCCTGGTTTTTTGCCCGATTGGAACCAAACTAGTGCAGAAATGTTCTCTGGAGACTGAATATCAATAATTATCGAAAAAAAGTGGAAATTTCGATTCACGGTCGCTAAGGGGCGCCAAAACGTACGTTGTGGGAGGGGCCTATTTTACTAAAATGGCTATAACTCCCGATGTAAATGAGGTATCTTCACCAAACTTGGTACACATGTGTATGAGCTTACTCTGGGGTCACAGTAAAAAAATCGCGACGATTGGCCTCATGGTGGCGCTATAAAATGAAAAAAACATAAAACAGGCTATAACCACCTGACCGTTAGTCCGATTGACTTGAAAATTGGTATGCAGTGTCTTGGTCCAAGGTGCCATGTATGTGTATGAGGACATTGGCGTATCTCAAAAAACATGGCCGCCATCGGCCAACGAAGTTTGAGCACCTATTAGACAAGGTTAACGGAGGCCGATCGGAACGAAACTCAATGGGCATGTTCGGCTCATGGCCCTAAAGGTCTGTAAGAATTTTGAAAGAAATCGGCCACTAGTTGGCGCTAACGAGTTTTACGGCTCTGTAATCACGTGGTGTTACAAATATCCACACAATATGCATATCATTTGATAGATCTCCTCATCCTGAACAACTTTGCCTCAAGAACCATTGCTGTCAATCAAACTGTTCATTAATTATTCATTAATATGTTAAAAACCTACTTTTGCGAACTAGTCCTAGGTTTTTTGCCCGATCGGAACCAGACCAGTGTAGGACAATTCTCTGGACTCTCTAGATCAATAATTATCAAAAAAAAGTTGAACTTTTGCATTTGGATGGCTGTAATAGGGTCATTTATAAAACGAGCGTGTCAAAATACATTAAAAAGCCTATAAATCCTAAATAAAAACTCAGAACTTCACAAAAATTGGTCAGCATATGTGACATAACATCATTAACAAGCATGAAAAATTCTATGGAGATCGGACGATAGTTGGCGCTATAACTGTTAAAACGCTTTAAAACCATATATTTCCTATGGTAAATTGCCTGTATTTGCTGTAAATGATGTCTTCTATCTTTTATCATATAATGTTCATATCATAATGTTCAAAACCAGTGCAGCACAATTCTCTGAACTCTCTAGATCAATAATTATCAGAAAAAAAGTTTAACTTCTTCAAAAGGTGATTTTATATGAATATAATGACATATTAAGCCAATAAGTGGTATTTTACTGCCCCCTGCTGTCATTTCATCATACTACTCCCTAATATTGTTATAAAATTCATATTTAGACTTTTTAAAATCATTATTTTAACATTTACAATCACATTTTGTCAAAACTCATCTATTGAGTATTACTATTGACAATTGTGTTACACTGAGATATGGAAATGGACGAAAGTAAATGAATGAAATGAAACGAAAGTATAACGGCATTTAAGCCACGCCCCCGAATACAAATCCATTCATAACTCGAAAACGGAAAGTCGTTGCGCGCTCAAATTTTGATGGTGAGGACCTCTCCGGGCTCTTGATCGAAACGTGTCGTCGCGGGCCTCGGGAGCGCGCCCCCCGCGCATCGCGAATCCGCGGGACCCCCGATTTTGAACGGCCATTACTCCCGACCCAGACCACCCCGAACATTGTGTGAGAGCTCGTTGGAAAGGGCGCGTCCTTGGCTAGCTTCGATTCAAATGTGGTGTTATTTGCCCTGGGCATTCCAGAGATAATAGCCCGAACAGATATGCCTTATAACAGTCATAACTCCCAGCCCCAATCGCCCAAAAACACATTGATGGTCTCATTCAACAGGGCTCCTCAAGCACTATCTATGCTCTGAGTTTCAGAATTTTTCGCCTTTTGGTTCCTGAGATATAAGTAAAAAAACAAATTCCCATTCATTCAAACACTTCAACTGTAAAATGTAAGCTATAATACCACTGTTGTCCACTAGAGGGAGCAGCAGGATTACGCATGATCTTTTAATTCGCTTCAGTATTGGAAATAAACAAATGCTTTAAGAAGCAATCTTTTTTATTATGATGTTTTTTTTATTATTATGATATTTGTATATATTTTATTTTTTTTATTATGATTATGAACAGTTTGATTGACATTAGTGATTCTTGAGGCAAAGTTGTTCAAGATGAGGAGATGAAGATATTTTCACAATATCACATCCTAAAAACATTGAAAACATATTTGTCTTTGTGTGTGTGTGTGTGTGTGTGTGTGTGTGTGTGTGTGGGTTTGTGTGTGTGTCTGTGTGTGTGTGTAAGCATGCTTAATGGAAAGAACATGAAGAAACTGCTTTGTTTTACTGGTGGATAAAAAAGTCTTTCAAATGAAAGTGAGTCAATTAGTGGTCTTCTACTGCCCTCTGCAGGACATTCTACTTAAAATATTTTCATCTGTGCTTTTGCATTAGTTTTTGGACTATATCAAATTACTTGCATGAAAATCACCTATTATAACACAGTCATGTTTTGTCAAAGTTTATCACTTCATTTTTACTGAGCTCTCAGTTTGAACAATTCTGCCTCTCAGTGATTAATTTGAAATCTGAAAATGGTGTTATACAGAGGAGATTTGCAATTATCATTTTGTTACCTATCTTTTATTTTAAATATCTCCATCTACAACAAAATGTGTGTGCATGTGTGTGTTCAAGCATGGTTAGTGTATTAAGTATTATTGTTTAAGTATTATTGTTTTCATTTACATTTTAACCACCAGAAGAAGAACACTCATTGGTTCATTCTGCTCACTAAAATATTATTTTTAATTTTTTTTTCCATTTGAAATATTGTTTAAACTTAATAAAATCATTAAAATAACATTTCAAATCATATTTTGTCTGTTTATAAATCCCACAGACTCACACTGGCTGCAATACTAATGTTTTTGTAAAACACAGACCTGATAGTCTAATCTGTGTGTATTGTGCATATATTATTGATATTATTACTATTGCAAATCATGTTATTGTAACTCATATCTTAATAGAATATTATTTGTAATTTTAATTCTTTATTTCTTAAGTGTTTTTTTTTATGATTACTACAGATATTATCACCAAAGATATCAACTACACCTTCACTTTTAGTATTGACACGCTGCACACACAGCACAATCACACACTCACTAATGCATTCAAATAAATGTAATCTTACTGTGCTACTTTATTTGTACATGATTAGAATGAACAGAAATCTAAGAATATTTTTCTTCTTTTGTTAAAGCCATTTCAGACTCCAAGTAAGCATTATATTACTAATCATCTATTTTAAAGGTGCCATACAATTGAAAACTGTATTTATCTTGGCATAGTTGAATGATAAGAGTTCTGGACATGGAACTGACATACCGTGAGCCTCAAACACCATTGTTTCCTCCTTCTTGTGTAAATCTCCTGTTTGCAAAAGACCGCTGAAAAATGACTGAATCCCACCATAACACCGACTGTGACGTTGGAGTCAGGATCATTAATATTTATACCCCCCAAATTTGCATTTTCCAGTCCATGTTCTAGGCCAGGCAGTGTTAATGTGGACCTGCACAGCCGAATCATCAGAAGATCTGCAGGTATTGTGAAGAAGCAAGCAAGGACAATAGTGAAAATGGCAGATCATGGATATAAATGTTATGTCTGAGGCTGTGCTGTGGATTTGAGAACTTTTCATTCCCTTCCCACAAAACTGTCAACAGGCATGGTTGATGTTTACAACAGGATACCTCACCATTTTAATTCAAAGCTGTTAGTTTGCTCTTAACGGAGGCCGATCAGAACGAAACTCGATGGGCATGTTCGACTCGTGGCCCTAGAGGTCTGTAAGAATTTTGAAAAATCAGCCACTAGTTGACGCTAACAGGTTTTACGGCTATGTAATCACGTGATGCATATCATTTGATAGATCTCCTCATACTGAACAACTTTGCCTCAAGAACTACTGCTGTCAATCAATTTGTTCATTAAATACTTGCTATTATGTTAAAAACCTACTTTTGCGAACTAGTCCTAGGTTTTTCGCCCGATCGGAAATATACCAGTGCAGTACAATTCTCTGGAAGCTCTAGATTATTAATTATATAAAAAACTTTAACTTTACCCATTGGGTAGCCATAACAGGATCATTTAGAAAATGGGTATGGCAAAAAACACTCAAAAGCCTGTAAATCCTAAACAAAAACTCAGACAACTCACTAAACTGCCTTATGTGCTTAAAGACCCTAAATGCTTGAACCCCGCTAAATGCTGCTTGCAGCTTTAATTATTATTATTATTATTATTATTCCGCCCTAAAACGCATCGTGCAGCCCAAACCGTAAGAGCTGGAACCTTGAAACTTGGCCAAATGGTAGTCCTCAATTTGGGGAGAACCTATCAAAATATGACCCCGATTGGCCCATAGGTGGCGCTATAATGACCAAATTTACTACATTGCTCATAACTCCTAGACAGTTTGTCCTAGAGTCTCAATTTTAGCATCACTGTGATCCCTGGATCCAGACGGACAAAATGGCTATCTCCAAATTGCTCTACGAGCAAAAAAAAAATTCTATGGGCAATTTAGTGAAAAACCTACTTTTGCGAACTAGTCCTAGGTTTTTGGCCCAATCGGAACCAGACCAGTCTAGCACAGTTCTCTGGAGTCTCTAGATCAATAATTATCGGAAAAAAGTTGAACTTTTGCATTGGCCTGGCTGTAACAGGGTCATTTAGGAAAGGGGTGGGACAAAAAAACACTCAAAAGCCTATACAACCTAAGGGAAAACCCCAAACTTCACAAAAATCGATGAGCAGATGTGTCAGAACATGGTGAAGAAGCATGCCAAGTTTCGTGAAGATCGGACAATAGGTGGCGCTATAACTGTCCAAAACGTCTCTTCTTATTAGGGGTTCAAGCATGAAATGCTGAAACCCTATTGTAATTGTGCTGATTTTTATTAGGGGTTCAAGCACGAAGTGCTGAAACCCTATTGTAATTGTGCTGATTTTTATTATTATTATTATTATTATTATTCTGCCGTAAAACGCATCGTGCAGCCCAAACCGTAAGAGCTGGAACTTTGAAACTTTGACAGATGGTAGTACAAAAATCGAGGAAAGGTTCAGAGATTATGACCCCGATTGGCCCATAGGTGGCGCTATAACAACCAAAAGCGCGAAACTGCTCATAACTCCTAGACCGTATGGCGTAGACTCAAGTGTCTTATATCATTGGAAAGCTGGACGCCTGACGAACAAAACGTATATCTCCGATTTCATTTCCGCCATGATAGATTTTCCGCCATTTTGAATTTTGTCAAAAATCTACTTTTGCGAACTAGTCCCTGGTTTTTTGCCCGATTGGAACCAAACTAGTGCAGAAATGTTCTCTGGAGACTGAATATCAATAATTATCGAAAAAAAGTGGAAATTTCGATTCACGGTCGCTAAGGGGCGCCAAAACGTACGTTGTGGGAGGGGCCTATTTTACTAAAATGGCTATAACTCCCGATGTAAATGAGGTATCTTCACCAAACTTGGTACACATGTGTATGAGCTTACTCTGGGGTCACAGTAAAAAAATCGCGACGATTGGCCTCATGGTGGCGCTATAAAATGAAAAAAACATAAAACAGGCTATAACCACCTGACCGTTAGTCCGATTGACTTGAAAATTGGTATGCAGTGTCTTGGTCCAAGGTGCCATGTATGTGTATGAGGACATTGGCGTATCTCAAAAAACATGGCCGCCATCGGCCAACGAAGTTTGAGCACCTATTAGACAAGGTTAACGGAGGCCGATCGGAACGAAACTCAATGGGCATGTTCGGCTCATGGCCCTAAAGGTCTGTAAGAATTTTGAAAGAAATCGGCCACTAGTTGGCGCTAACGAGTTTTACGGCTCTGTAATCACGTGGTGTTACAAATATCCACACAATATGCATATCATTTGATAGATCTCCTCATCCTGAACAACTTTGCCTCAAGAACCATTGCTGTCAATCAAACTGTTCATTAATTATTCATTAATATGTTAAAAACCTACTTTTGCGAACTAGTCCTAGGTTTTTTGCCCGATCGGAACCAGACCAGTGTAGGACAATTCTCTGGACTCTCTAGATCAATAATTATCAAAAAAAAGTTGAACTTTTGCATTTGGATGGCTGTAATAGGGTCATTTATAAAACGAGCGTGTCAAAATACATTAAAAAGCCTATAAATCCTAAATAAAAACTCAGAACTTCACAAAAATTGGTCAGCATATGTGACATAACATCATTAACAAGCATGAAAAATTCTATGGAGATCGGACGATAGTTGGCGCTATAACTGTTAAAACGCTTTAAAACCATATATTTCCTATGGTAAATTGCCTGTATTTGCTGTAAATGATGTCTTCTATCTTTTATCATATAATGTTCATATCATAATGTTCAAAACCAGTGCAGCACAATTCTCTGAACTCTCTAGATCAATAATTATCAGAAAAAAAGTTTAACTTCTTCAAAAGGTGATTTTATATGAATATAATGACATATTAAGCCAATAAGTGGTATTTTACTGCCCCCTGCTGTCATTTCATCATACTACTCCCTAATATTGTTATAAAATTCATATTTAGACTTTTTAAAATCATTATTTTAACATTTACAATCACATTTTGTCAAAACTCATCTATTGAGTATTACTATTGACAATTGTGTTACACTGAGATATGGAAATGGACGAAAGTAAATGAATGAAATGAAACGAAAGTATAACGGCATTTAAGCCACGCCCCCGAATACAAATCCATTCATAACTCGAAAACGGAAAGTCGTTGCGCGCTCAAATTTTGATGGTGAGGACCTCTCCGGGCTCTTGATCGAAACGTGTCGTCGCGGGCCTCGGGAGCGCGCCCCCCGCGCATCGCGAATCCGCGGGACCCCCGATTTTGAACGGCCATTACTCCCGACCCAGACCACCCCGAACATTGTGTGAGAGCTCGTTGGAAAGGGCGCGTCCTTGGCTAGCTTCGATTCAAATGTGGTGTTATTTGCCCTGGGCATTCCAGAGATAATAGCCCGAACAGATATGCCTTATAACAGTCATAACTCCCAGCCCCAATCGCCCAAAAACACATTGATGGTCTCATTCAACAGGGCTCCTCAAGCACTATCTATGCTCTGAGTTTCAGAATTTTTCGCCTTTTGGTTCCTGAGATATAAGTAAAAAAACAAATTCCCATTCATTCAAACACTTCAACTGTAAAATGTAAGCTATAATACCACTGTTGTCCACTAGAGGGAGCAGCAGGATTACGCATGATCTTTTAATTCGCTTCAGTATTGGAAATAAACAAATGCTTTAAGAAGCAATCTTTTTTATTATGATGTTTTTTTTATTATTATGATATTTGTATATATTTTATTTTTTTTATTATGATTATGAACAGTTTGATTGACATTAGTGATTCTTGAGGCAAAGTTGTTCAAGATGAGGAGATGAAGATATTTTCACAATATCACATCCTAAAAACATTGAAAACATATTTGTCTTTGTGTGTGTGTGTGTGTGTGTGTGTGTGTGTGTGTGTGTGTGTGGGTTTGTGTGTGTGTCTGTGTGTGTGTGTAAGCATGCTTAATGGAAAGAACATGAAGAAACTGCTTTGTTTTACTGGTGGATAAAAAAGTCTTTCAAATGAAAGTGAGTCAATTAGTGGTCTTCTACTGCCCTCTGCAGGACATTCTACTTAAAATATTTTCATCTGTGCTTTTGCATTAGTTTTTGGACTATATCAAATTACTTGCATGAAAATCACCTATTATAACACAGTCATGTTTTGTCAAAGTTTATCACTTCATTTTTACTGAGCTCTCAGTTTGAACAATTCTGCCTCTCAGTGATTAATTTGAAATCTGAAAATGGTGTTATACAGAGGAGATTTGCAATTATCATTTTGTTACCTATCTTTTATTTTAAATATCTCCATCTACAACAAAATGTGTGTGCATGTGTGTGTTCAAGCATGGTTAGTGTATTAAGTATTATTGTTTAAGTATTATTGTTTTCATTTACATTTTAACCACCAGAAGAAGAACACTCATTGGTTCATTCTGCTCACTAAAATATTATTTTTAATTTTTTTTTCCATTTGAAATATTGTTTAAACTTAATAAAATCATTAAAATAACATTTCAAATCATATTTTGTCTGTTTATAAATCCCACAGACTCACACTGGCTGCAATACTAATGTTTTTGTAAAACACAGACCTGATAGTCTAATCTGTGTGTATTGTGCATATATTATTGATATTATTACTATTGCAAATCATGTTATTGTAACTCATATCTTAATAGAATATTATTTGTAATTTTAATTCTTTATTTCTTAAGTGTTTTTTTTTATGATTACTACAGATATTATCACCAAAGATATCAACTACACCTTCACTTTTAGTATTGACACGCTGCACACACAGCACAATCACACACTCACTAATGCATTCAAATAAATGTAATCTTACTGTGCTACTTTATTTGTACATGATTAGAATGAACAGAAATCTAAGAATATTTTTCTTCTTTTGTTAAAGCCATTTCAGACTCCAAGTAAGCATTATATTACTAATCATCTATTTTAAAGGTGCCATACAATTGAAAACTGTATTTATCTTGGCATAGTTGAATGATAAGAGTTCTGGACATGGAACTGACATACCGTGAGCCTCAAACACCATTGTTTCCTCCTTCTTGTGTAAATCTCCTGTTTGCAAAAGACCGCTGAAAAATGACTGAATCCCACCATAACACCGACTGTGACGTTGGAGTCAGGATCATTAATATTTATACCCCCCAAATTTGCATTTTCCAGTCCATGTTCTAGGCCAGGCAGTGTTAATGTGGACCTGCACAGCCGAATCATCAGAAGATCTGCAGGTATTGTGAAGAAGCAAGCAAGGACAATAGTGAAAATGGCAGATCATGGATATAAATGTTATGTCTGAGGCTGTGCTGTGGATTTGAGAACTTTTCATTCCCTTCCCACAAAACTGTCAACAGGCATGGTTGATGTTTACAACAGGATACCTCACCATTTTAATTCAAAGCTGTTAGTTTGCTCTTAACGGAGGCCGATCAGAACGAAACTCGATGGGCATGTTCGACTCGTGGCCCTAGAGGTCTGTAAGAATTTTGAAAAATCAGCCACTAGTTGACGCTAACAGGTTTTACGGCTATGTAATCACGTGATGCATATCATTTGATAGATCTCCTCATACTGAACAACTTTGCCTCAAGAACTACTGCTGTCAATCAATTTGTTCATTAAATACTTGCTATTATGTTAAAAACCTACTTTTGCGAACTAGTCCTAGGTTTTTCGCCCGATCGGAAATATACCAGTGCAGTACAATTCTCTGGAAGCTCTAGATTATTAATTATATAAAAAACTTTAACTTTACCCATTGGGTAGCCATAACAGGATCATTTAGAAAATGGGTATGGCAAAAAACACTCAAAAGCCTGTAAATCCTAAACAAAAACTCAGACAACTCACTAAACTGCCTTATGTGCTTAAAGACCCTAAATGCTTGAACCCCGCTAAATGCTGCTTGCAGCTTTAATTATTATTATTATTATTATTATTCCGCCCTAAAACGCATCGTGCAGCCCAAACCGTAAGAGCTGGAACCTTGAAACTTGGCCAAATGGTAGTCCTCAATTTGGGGAGAACCTATCAAAATATGACCCCGATTGGCCCATAGGTGGCGCTATAATGACCAAATTTACTACATTGCTCATAACTCCTAGACAGTTTGTCCTAGAGTCTCAATTTTAGCATCACTGTGATCCCTGGATCCAGACGGACAAAATGGCTATCTCCAAATTGCTCTACGAGCAAAAAAAAAATTCTATGGGCAATTTAGTGAAAAACCTACTTTTGCGAACTAGTCCTAGGTTTTTGGCCCAATCGGAACCAGACCAGTCTAGCACAGTTCTCTGGAGTCTCTAGATCAATAATTATCGGAAAAAAGTTGAACTTTTGCATTGGCCTGGCTGTAACAGGGTCATTTAGGAAAGGGGTGGGACAAAAAAACACTCAAAAGCCTATACAACCTAAGGGAAAACCCCAAACTTCACAAAAATCGATGAGCAGATGTGTCAGAACATGGTGAAGAAGCATGCCAAGTTTCGTGAAGATCGGACAATAGGTGGCGCTATAACTGTCCAAAACGTCTCTTCTTATTAGGGGTTCAAGCATGAAATGCTGAAACCCTATTGTAATTGTGCTGATTTTTATTAGGGGTTCAAGCACGAAGTGCTGAAACCCTATTGTAATTGTGCTGATTTTTATTATTATTATTATTATTATTATTCTGCCGTAAAACGCATCGTGCAGCCCAAACCGTAAGAGCTGGAACTTTGAAACTTTGACAGATGGTAGTACAAAAATCGAGGAAAGGTTCAGAGATTATGACCCCGATTGGCCCATAGGTGGCGCTATAACAACCAAAAGCGCGAACCTGCTCATAACTCCTAGACCGTATGTCGTAGACTCAAGTGTCTTATATCATTGGAAAGCTGGACGCCTGACAAACAAAACGTATATCTCCGATTTCATTTCCGCCATGATAGATTTTCCGCCATTTTGAATTTTGTCAAAAATCTACTTTTGCAAACTAGTCCCTGGTTTTTTGCCCGATTGGAACCAAACTAGTGCAGAAATGTTCTCTGGAGACTGAATATCAATAATTATCGAAAAAAAGTGGAAATTTCGATTCACGGTCGCTAAGGGGCGCCAAAACGTACGTTGTGGGAGGGGCCTATTTTACTAAAATGGCTATAACTCCCGATGTAAATGAGGTATCTTCACCAAACTTGGTACACATGTGTATGAGCTTACTCTGGGGTCACAGTAAAAAAATCGCGACGATTGGCCTCATGGTGGCGCTATAAAATGAAAAAAACATAAAACAGGCTATAACCACCTGACCGTTAGTTCGATTGACTTGAAAATTGGTATGCAGTGTCTTGGTCCAAGGTGCCATGTATGTGTATGAGGACATTGGCGTATCTCAAAAAACATGGCCGCCATTGGCCAACGAAGTTTGAGCACCTATTAGACAAGGTTAACGGAGGCCGATCGGAACGAAACTCAATGGGCATGTTCGGCTCATGGCCCTAAAGGTCTGTAAGAATTTTGAAAGAAATCGGCCACTAGTTGGCGCTAACGAGTTTTACGGCTCTGTAATCACGTGGTGTTACAAATATCCACACAATATGCATATCATTTGATAGATCTCCTCATCCTGAACAACTTTGCCTCAAGAACCATTGCTGTCAATCAAACTGTTCATTAATTATTCATTAATATGTTAAAAACCTACTTTTGCGAACTAGTCCTAGGTTTTTTGCCCGATCGGAACCAGACCAGTCTAGGACAATTCTCTGGACTCTCTAGATCAATAATTATCAAAAAAAAGTTGAACTTTTGCATTTGGATGGCTGTAATAGGGTAATTTATAAAATGGGCGTGTCAAAATACATTAAAAAGCCTATAAATCCTAAATAAAAACTCAGAACTTCACAAAAATTGGTAAGCATATGTGACATAACATCATTAACAAGCATGAAAAATTCTATGGAGATCGGACGATAGGTGGCGCTATAACTGTTAAAAAGCTTTAAAATCATATATTTCCTATGGTAAACTGCCTGTATTGGCTGTAAATGGTCTTTTCCATCTCTGATCATATAATTTTCATATCATAATGTTCAAAACTAGTGCAATACAATTCTCTGGACTCACTAGATCAATAATTGTCAGAAAAAGTTGAACTACTTCATTTGGATAGCTATAATAGGTTCACTTCAAAATCTGGCCTTTACCAAGTGTCCCCGAAAGCCTATATCTCTTTAATCAATGCTCAGACCTTCTTAAAAACAAGTCAGAACGTGTGAAATATCACCCTGAACAAGCATGAAAATTTTCAGACAGATCGGACAAAATTTGCCTCTATAACAGTTAAAAAGGTGAAAATGATATGAATTAATGGCATGTTAAGCCAATAAGTGGTATTTTACTGCCCCCTGCTGTTTAAAATAGTCATTTTCTCATATTGGTATTGGTATCAGCCATGGTAAATCATGATAAATGATGGTGTGTGTGTGTGTGTGTGTGTGTGTGTGTGTGTGTGTGTGTGTGTGTGTGTGTGTGTGTGTGTGTGTGTGTGGTACAAATATAACAAAGGTTTTATTTTCCAACATGAAAACAAACATAACAGAGTGCTAGTGCACAAACAATAACCGACAATGATAATGGATGAGAGGGGAACTTAAATACACAGATCAAGACAAGGACAACAGGTGACGGTTATGATGATGAGGAGCAGGTGATGACGAGGAGGGTGATGAGGAGCAGGTGCAGGTGATGACGACAGATGGTGAATGTGATGAAGACAAAAGGTGAATGTGATGAAGGTGAATGTGACACCAATATCACTGAAACATTTGTGTGTGTGTGTGTGTGTGTGTGTGTGTGTGTGTGTAGCATTATTGTGTGTAGCATATGTAGCAAGTATGCATTATTGAGTTAACATGGAAACACTGGTTTGCTTTAGTGCAGAAAACTGGTCAAAATCATGAGGTTTAAAGTGAAAGTGAGCCAATAAGTGGTCTTCTACTGCCCTCTGCTGGCCATTCTACTTATTAATTAAATTTTTCCACATGTGCTTGCATTTATACTTGAATACACACTAAAAATCACTTATATAGCAATAACTATTATAACAATCATATTTTGTCAGTGTTAATCACTTTATTTGCACTGACACTTCAAATAATTGCTAGTAATGTGGTAAATCATGGTAAATCATGGTTAACTATGCTGTGTGTGTGTGTGTGTGTGTGTGTAAGCATGCATTGAGTTAACATGGATAAACTGGTTTGCTTTAGTGCAGAAAACTGGTTTAAAGTGAAAGTGAGCCAATAAGTGGTCTTCTACTGCCCTCTGCTGGCCATTCTACTTATTAATGAAATATTTCAACATGTGCTTGCATTCATACTTGAATACACACTAAAAAAATCACTTATATAGCAATAACTATTATAACACAATCATATTTTGTCAGTGTTAACCACTTTATTTGCACTGACACTTCAAATAATTGCTAGTAATGTGATAAATCAGGCTAGAAACATGGTAAATCAAAGTAAATAATCCTAGATTGTCGTTTATCTCCTGGTAAATAATACTAGAACGTGGTATATCATGGTAAATCATGGTTAACTATGCTGTGTGTGTATGTGTGTGTGTGTGTGTGTGTGTGTGTGTGTGTGTGTGTGTGTGTGTTTGTGTGTGTGTGTGTGTGTGTGTGTGTGTGTGTGTGTGTGTGTGTGTGTGTGTGTGTGTGTAAGCATGCATTGAGTTAACATGGAAAAACTGGTTTGCTTTAGTGCAGAAAACTGGTTTAAAGTGAAAGTGAGCCAATAAGTGGTCTTCTAGTGCCCTCTGCTGGCCATTCTACTTAATAATGAAATATTTTACATGTGCTTTTGCATTCATACTTGGACACACACTAAAAATCACGTATATAACTAACTATTATAACACAATAATATTTTGTCAGTGTTCATCACCTCATTTGCACTGACACTTCACATAATTGCTAGTAATGTGGTTAATCATGCTAGAAACATTGTAAATCATAGTAAATAATACTGAAATGAGGTGTATCAAGGTAAATCATGCTAGAATCCTAATAAATCATTCTGGAACATGGTATATGATAGTAAATCATGCTAGAATCATATTAAATAATTCTAGAATGTGGCAAATCGTCGTGGGAGGTGCCTATTTTACTCAAATGGCTATAACTCAAGAAGTAAATGAGATATCTTCACCAAACTCAGTACACATGTGTATGGGTTCAATTTGAGGTCACAGTAAACAATTTTATGGAGATCGGACCATAGGTGGCGCTATAACTGTTAAAAAGCTTTAAAACCATATATATCCCATGGCAAATTGCCTGTATTGGCTGTAAATGGTCTTTTCCATCTATTATGTCAGTGGTTACATGCTTGCTAAATGAATCTTAATAACTTTTGATGCTTTTGTGCTTAAATGCCTTAAAGGCCTTAACTGCTTGAACCCCGATAAATGCTGCTTGCAGCTTTAATTATTATTATTATTATTATTCCGCCCTAAAACGCATCGTGCAGCCCAAACCGTAAGAGCTGGAACCTTGAAACTTGGCCAAATGGTAGTCCTCAATTTGGGGAGAACCTATCAAAATATGACCCCGATTGGCCCATAGGTGGCGCTATAATGACCAAATTTACTACATTGCTCATAACTCCTAGACAGTTTGTCCTAGAGTCTCAATTTTAGCATCACTGTGATCCCTGGATCCAGACGGACAAAATGGCTATCTCCAAATTGCTCTACGAGCAAAAAAAAAATTCTATGGGCAATTTAGTGAAAAACCTACTTTTGCGAACTAGTCCTAGGTTTTTGGCCCAATCGGAACCAGACCAGTCTAGCACAGTTCTCTGGAGTCTCTAGATCAATAATTATCGGAAAAAAGTTGAACTTTTGCATTGGCCTGGCTGTAACAGGGTCATTTAGGAAAGGGGTGGGACAAAAAAACACTCAAAAGCCTATACAACCTAAGGGAAAACCCCAAACTTCACAAAAATCGATGAGCAGATGTGTCAGAACATGGTGAAGAAGCATGCCAAGTTTCGTGAAGATCGGACAATAGGTGGCGCTATAACTGTCCAAAACGTCTCTTCTTATTAGGGGTTCAAGCATGAAATGCTGAAACCCTATTGTAATTGTGCTGATTTTTAGGGGTTCAAGCACGAAGTGCTGAAACCCTATTGTAATTGTACTGATTTTTATTATTATTATTATTATTATTATTATTATTATTATTATTTTTCTTCTGCCGTAAAACTCATCGTGCAGCCCAAACCGTAAGAGCTGGAGCTTTGAAACTTTGCCAGATGGTAGTACAAAAATCGAGGAGAGGTTCAGAGAATATGACCCCAATTGGCCCATAGGTGGCGCTATAGCAACCAAAAGCGCGAAACTGCTCATAACTCCTAGACCGTATGACGTAGACTCAAGTGTCTTATATCACTGGAAAGCTGGAAACCTGAAGGTCAAAACGTATATCTCCGATTTCATTTCCTGTATGCAAATTGTCCGCCATTTTGAATTTAGTTAAAAACCTACTTTTGCGAACTAGTCCTAGGTTTTTTGTCCAATTGGATCCAAAACAGTGCAGAAATGTTCTCTGGAGTCTGAATATCAATAATTATCGAAAAAAAGTCGAAATTTCGATTCCTGATCGCCAGGGGGTGATAAATTAATGTTGTGGGAGGAGCCTATTTTACTAAAATGGCTATAACTCGAGAATGAAATTAGATATCTTCACCAAACTTGGTGCACATGTGTATGAGTTCAATCTGGGGTCACAGTAAAAAAATCGCGACGATTGATCACTAGGTGGCGCTATAACATGAAAAAAACATGAAAACGGCTATGACCACGTGACCGTTAGTCCGATTGACTTGAAAATTGGTATGCAGTGTCTTGGTCCAAGGTACCATGTATGTCTATGAGGACATTGGCGTATCTCGAAAAACATGGCCGCCATCGACCAATGAAATTTGAGCACCTATTAGACAAGGTTAACGGAGGCCGATCGGAACGAAACTCGATGGGCATGTTCGACTCATGGCCCTAGAGGTCTCTAAGAGTTTTGAAAGAAATCGGCCACTAGTTGGCGCTAACGAGTTTTATGGCTCTGTAATCACGTGGTGTTACACTTATCGTCACAAAATGCATATCATCTGATAGATCTGCTCATGCTGAACAACTTTGCCTCAAGAACTAATGCTGTCAATTAAACCGTTTATTAAATATTCGTAATTATGTTAAAAACCTACTTTTGCAAACTAGTCCTAGGTTTTTCGCCCGATCGAAACCAGACCAGTCTAGGACAATTCTCTGGACACTCTAGATCAATAATTATCAAAAAAAAGTTGAACTTTTGCATGTAGATGGCTGTAATAGGGTCATTTAGAAAAGGGGCGTGGCAAAAAAACACTAAAAAGCCTATAAATCCTAAATGAAAACTCAGAACTTCACAAAAATTGGTGAGCATATGTGACATAACATCATTAACAAGCATGCCAATTTTTATGGAGATCGGACCATAGGTGGCGCTATAACTGCTAAAAAGCTTTAAAACCATATATTTCCTATGGTATTTCCTGTAAATGGTCTTTTCCATCTATTATGTCAGTAGTTACATGCTTGCTAAATAAAACTTAATCACTTTTGATGCTTTTGTGCTTAAAGGCCTTAACTGCTTGAACCCCGATAAATGCTGCTTGCAGCTTTAATTATTATTATTATTATTATTATTCCGCCCTAAAACGCATCGTGCAGCCCAAACCGTAAGAGCTGGAACCTTGAAACTTGGCCAAATGGTAGTCCTCAATTTGGGGAGAACCTATCAAAATATGACCCCGATTGGCCCATAGGTGGCGCTATAATGACCAAATTTACTACATTGCTCATAACTCCTAGACAGTTTGTCCTAGAGTCTCAATTTTAGCATCACTGTGATCCCTGGATCCAGACGGACAAAATGGCTATCTCCAAATTGCTCTACGAGCAAAAAAAAAATTCTATGGGCAATTTAGTGAAAAACCTACTTTTGCGAACTAGTCCTAGGTTTTTGGCCCAATCGGAACCAGACCAGTCTAGCACAGTTCTCTGGAGTCTCTAGATCAATAATTATCGGAAAAAAGTTGAACTTTTGCATTGGCCTGGCTGTAACAGGGTCATTTAGGAAAGGGGTGGGACAAAAAACACTCAAAAGCCTATACAACCTAAGGGAAAACCCCAAACTTCACAAAAATCGATGAGCAGATGTGTCAGAACATGGTGAAGAAGCATGCCAAGTTTCGTGAAGATCGGACAATAGGTGGCGCTATAACTGTCCAAAACGTCTCTTCTTATTAGGGGTTCAAGCATGAAATGCTGAAACCCTATTGTAATTGTGCTGATTTTTATTAGGGGTTCAAGCACGAAGTGCTGAAACCCTATTGTATTTGTGCTGATTTTTATTATTATTATTATTAGGGGTTCAAGCATGAAATGCTGAAACCCTATTGTAATTGTGCTGATTTTTATTATTATTATTATTATTATTCCGCCCTAAAACGCATCGTGCAGCCCAAACCGTAAGAGCTGGAACCTTGAAACTTGGCCAAATGGTAGTCCTCAATTTGGGGAGAACCTATCAAAATATGACCCCGATTGGCCCATAGGTGGCGCTATAATGACCAAATTTACTACATTGCTCATAACTCCTAGACAGTTTGTCCTAGAGTCTCAATTTTAGCATCACTGTGATCCCTGGATCCAGACGGACAAAATGGCTATCTCCAAATTGCTCTACGAGCAAAAAAAAAATTCTATGGGCAATTTAGTGAAAAACCTACTTTTGCGAACTAGTCCTAGGTTTTTGGCCCAATCGGAACCAGACCAGTCTAGCACAGTTCTCTGGAGTCTCTAGATCAATAATTATCGGAAAAAAGTTGAACTTTTGCATTGGCCTGGCTGTAACAGGGTCATTTAGGAAAGGGGTGGGACAAAAAAACACTCAAAAGCCTATACAACCTAAGGGAAAACCCCAAACTTCACAAAAATCGATGAGCAGATGTGTCAGAACATGGTGAAGAAGCATGCCAAGTTTCGTGAAGATCGGACAATAGGTGGCGCTATAACTGTCCAAAACGTCTCTTCTTATTAGGGGTTCAAGCATGAAATGCTGAAACCCTATTGTAATTGTGCTGATTTTTAGGGGTTCAAGCACGAAGTGCTGAAACCCTATTGTAATTGTACTGATTTTTATTATTATTATTATTATTATTATTCTGCCGTAAAACGCATCGTGCAGCCCAAACCGTAAGGGCTAGAGCTTTGAAACTTTGCCAGATGGTAGTACAAAAATCGAGGAGAGGTTATCAAATTATGACCTCGATTGGCCCATAGGTGGCGCTATAACAACCAAAAGCGCGAAAGTGGTCATAACTCCTGGACCGTATGTCGTAGACACAAGTGTCTTATATCATTGGAAAGCTGGTCGTCTGACGAACAAAACGTATATCTCCGATTTCATTTCCGTCATGATAGATTTTCCGCCATTTTGAATTTTGTCGAAAACCTACTTTTGCGAACTAGTCCCTGGTTTTTTGCTCGATCGGAACCAAACCAGTGCAGAATTGTTCTCTGGAGACTGAAGATCAATAATTATCGAAAAAAAGTTGAAATTTCGATTCAGGGTCGCTAGGGGGCGCAAAATTAACGTTGTGGGCGGAGCCTATTTTACTAAAATGGCTATAACTCCAGAAGTAAATGAGGTATTTTCAACAAACTTGGTACACATATGTAAGAGGTCAATCTGAGGACACGGTAAAAAAATCGCGGCGATTGGCCACATGGTGGCGCTATAACATGAAAAAAACATAAAACAGGCTATAACCACCTGACCGTTAGTCCGATTGACTTGAAAATTGGTATGCAGTGTCTTGGTCCAAGGTGCCATGTATGTCTATGAGGACATTGGTGTATCTCAAAAAACATGGCCGCCATTGGCCAATGAAGTTGAGCACCTATTAGACAAGGTTAACGGAGGCCGATCGGAACGAAACTCGGTGGGCATGTTCGACTCATGGCCCTAGAGGTCTGTAAGAATTTTGAAAGAAATCGGCCACTAGTTGGCGCTAACGAGTTTTATGGCTCTGTAATCACGTGGTGTTAGATATATTGTCACAAAATGCATATCATTTGATAGATCTGCTCATGCTGAACAACTTTGCCTCTAGAACCATTGCTGTCAATCAAACCGTTCATTAAATATTCATGAATATGTTAAAAACCTACTTTTGCGAACTAGTCCCTGGTTTTTTGCCCGATCGGAACCAGACCAGTCTAGGACAATTCTATGGACTCTCTAGATCAATAATTATCAAAAAAAAGTTGAACTTTTGTATTTGTATGGCTGTAATAGGGTCATTTATAAAATGGGTGTGGCAAAATACACTCAAAAGCCTATAAATCCTAAATGAAAACTCAGAACTTCACAAAAATTGGTGAGCATATGTGTCATAACATCACAAACAAGCTTGCAAAATTTTATGGAGATTGGACAATAGTTGGCGCTATAACTGTTAAAAAGCTTTAAAACCATATATTTCCTATGGTAAACTGCCTGTATTGGCTGTAAATGGTCTTTTCCATGTCTGATCATATAATTTTCATATCATAATGTTCAAAACTAGTGCAATACAATTCTCTGGACTCACTAGATCAATAATTGTCAGAAAAAGTTGAACTACTTCATTTGGATAGCTATAATAGGTTCACTTCAAAATCTGGCCTTTACCAAGTGTCCCCGAAAGCCTATATCTCTTTAATCAATGCTCAGACCTTCTTAAAAACAAGTCAGAACGTGTGAAATATCACCCTGAACAAGCATGAAAATTTTCAGACAGATCGGACAAAATTTGCCTCTATAACAGTTAAAAAGGTGAAAATGATATGATTTAATGGCATGTTAAGCCAATAAGTGGTATTTTACTGCCCCCTGCTGTTTAAAATAGTCATTTTCTCATATTGGTATTGGTATCAGCCATGGTAAATCATGATAAATGATGGTGTGTGTGTGTGTGTGTGTGTGTGTGTGTGTGTGTGTGTGTGTGTGTGTGTGTGTGTGTGTGTGTGTGTGTGTGTGTGGTACAAATATAACAAAGGTTTTATTTTCCAACATGAAAACAAACATAACAGAGTGCTAGTGCACAAACAATAACCGACAATGATAATGGATGAGAGGGGAACTTAAATACACAGATCAAGACAAGGACAACAGGTGACGGTTATGATGATGAGGAGCAGGTGATGATGAGGAGGGTGATGAGGAGCAGGTGCAGGTGATGACGACAGATGGTGAATGTGATGAAGACAGAAGGTGAATGTGATGAAGGTGAATGTGACACCAATATCACTGAAACATTTGTGTGTGTGTGTGTGTGTGTGTGTGTGTGTGTGTGTGTGTAGCATTATTGTGTGTAGCATATGTAGCAATTATGCATTATTGAGTTAACATGGAAACACTGGTTTGCTTTAGTGCAGAAAACTGGTCAAAATCATGAGGTTTAAAGTGAAAGTGAGCCAATAAGTGGTCTTCTACTGCCCTCTGCTGGCCATTCTACTTATTAATTAAATTTTTCCACATGTGCTTGCATTTATACTTGAATACACACTAAAAATCACTTATATAGCAATAACTATTATAACACAATCATATTTTGTCAGTGTTAATCACTTTATTTGCACTGACACTTCAAATAATTGCTAGTAATGTGGTAAATCATGGTAAATCATGGTTAACTATGCTCTGTGTGTGTGTGTGTGTGTGTGTGTGTGTGTGTGTGTGTGTGTGTGTGTGTGTGTGTGTGTGTGTGTGTGTGTGTGTGTGTAAGCATGCATTGAGTTAACATAGATAAACTGGTTTGCTTTAGTGCAGAAAACTGGTTTAAAGTGAAAGTGAGCCAATAAGTGGTCTTCTACTGCCCTCTGCTGGCCATTCTACTTATTAATGAAATATTTCAACATGTGCTTGCATTCATACTTGAATACACACAAAAAAAATCACTTATATAGCAATAACTATTATAACACAATCATATTTTGTCAGTGTTAATCACTTTATTTGCACTGACACTTCAAATAATTGCTAGTAATGTGATAAATCAGGCTAGAAACATGGTAAATCAAAGTAAATAATACTAGATTGTCGTTTATCTCCTGGTAAATAATACTAGAACGTGGTATATCATGGTAAATCACGGTTAACTATGCTGTGTGTGTATGTGTGTGTGTGTGTGTGTGTGTTTGTGTGTGTGTGTGTGTGTGTGTGTGTGTGTGTGTGTGTGTTTGTGTGTGTGTGTGTGTGTGTTTGTGTGTGTGTGTGTGTGTGTGTGTGTGTGTGTGTGTGTGTGTGTGTAAGCATGCATTGAGTTAACATGGAAAAACTGGTTTGCTTTAGTGCAGAAAACTGGTTTAAAGTGAAAGTGAGCCAATAAGTGGTCTTCTACTGCCCTCTGCTGGCCATTCTACTTAATAATGAAATATTTTACATGTGCTTTTGCATTCATACTTGGACACACACTAAAAATCACGTATATAACTAACTATTATAACACAATAATATTTTGTCAGTGTTCATCACCTCATTTGCACTGACACTTCACATATTTGCTAGTAATGTGGTTAATCATGCTAGAAACATTGTAAATCATAGTAAATAATACTGAAATGAGGTGTATCAAGGTAAATCATGCTAGAATCCTAATAAATCATTCTGGAACATGGTATATGATAGTAAATCATGCTAGAATCATATTAAATAATTCTAGAATGTGGCAAATCGTTGTGGGAGGAGCCTATTTTACTCAAATGGCTATAACTCAAGAAGTAAATGAGATATCTTCACCAAACTCAGTACACATGTGTATGGGTTCAATTTGAGGTCACAGTAAACAATTCTATGGAGATCGGAGCATAGGTGGCGCTATAACTGTTAAAAAGCTTTAAAACCATATATATCCCATGGCAAATTGCCTGTATTGGCTGTAAATGGTCTTTTCCATCTATTATGTCAGTGGTTACATGCTTGCTAAATAAATCTTAATAACTTTTGATGCTTTTGTGCTTAAATGCCTTAAAGGCCTTAACTGCTTGAACCCCGATAAATGCTGCTTGCAGCTTTAATTATTATTATTATTTTTCTTCTGCCGTAAAACTCATCGTGCAGCCCAAACCGTAAGAGCTGGAGCTTTGAAACTTTGCCAGATGGTAGTACAAAAATCGAGGAGAGGTTCAGAGAATATGACCCCAATTGGCCCATAGGTGGCGCTATAGCAACCAAAAGCGCGAAACTGCTCATAACTCCTAGACCGTATGACGTAGACTCAAGTGTCTTATATCACTGGAAAGCTGGAAACCTGAAGGTCAAAACGTATATCTCCGATTTCATTTCCTGTATGCAAATTGTCCGCCATTTTGAATTTAGTTAAAAACCTACTTTTGCGAACTAGTCCTAGGTTTTTTGTCCAATTGGATCCAAAACAGTGCAGAAATGTTCTCTGGAGTCTGAATATCAATAATTATCGAAAAAAAGTCGAAATTTCGATTCCTGATCGCCAGGGGGTGATAAATTAATGTTGTGGGAGGAGCCTATTTTACTAAAATGGCTATAACTCGAGAATGAAATTAGATATCTTCACCAAACTTGGTGCACATGTGTATGAGTTCAATCGGGGGTCACAGTAAAAAAATCGCGACGATTGATCACTAGGTGGCGCTATAACATGAAAAAAACATGAAAACGGCTATGACCACGTGACCGTTAGTCCGATTGACTTGAAAATTGGTATGCAGTGTCTTGGTCCAAGGTGCCATGTATGTCTATGAGGACATTGGCGTATCTCGAAAAACATGGCCGCCATCGACCAATGAAATTTGAGCACCTATTAGACAAGGTTAACGGAGGCCGATCGGAACGAAACTCGATGGGCATGTTCGACTCATGGCCCTAGAGGTCTGTAAGAGTTTTGAAAGAAATCGGCCACTAGTTGGCGCTAACGAGTTTTATGGCTCTGTAATCACGTGGTGTTACACTTATCGTCACAAAATGCATATCAACTGATAGATCTGCTCATGCTGAACAACTTTGCCTCAAGAACTAATGCTGTCAATTAAACCGTTTATTAAATATTTGTAATTATGTTAAAAACCTACTTTTGCAAACTAGTCCTAGGTTTTTCGCCCGATCGAAACCAGACCAGTCTAGGACAATTCTCTGGACACTCTAGATCAATAATTATCAAAAAAAAGTTGAACTTTTGCATGTAGATGGCTGTAATAGGGTCATTTAGAAAAGGGGCATGGCAAAAAAACACTAAAAAGCCTATAAATCCTAAATGAAAACTCAGAACTTCACAAAAATTGGTGAGCATATGTGACATAACATCATTAACAAGCATGCCAATTTTTATGGAGATCGGACCATAGGTGGCGCTATAACTGCTAAAAAGCTTTAAAACCATATATTTCCTATGGTATTTCCTGTAAATGGTCTTTTCCATCTATTATGTCAGTAGTTACATGCTTGCTAAATAAAACTTAATCACTTTTGATGCTTTTGTGCTTAAAGGCCTTAACTGCTTGAACCCCGATAAATGCTGCTTGCAGCTTTAATTATTATTATTATTATTATTCCGCCCTAAAACGCATCGTGCAGCCCAAACCGTAAGAGCTGGAACCTTGAAACTTGGCCAAATGGTAGTCCTCAATTTGGGGAGAACCTATCAAAATATGACCCCGATTGGCCCATAGGTGGCGCTATAATGACCAAATTTACTACATTGCTCATAACTCCTAGACAGTTTGTCCTAGAGTCTCAATTTTAGCATCACTGTGATCCCTGGATCCAGACGGACAAAATGGCTATCTCCAAATTGCTCTACGAGCAAAAAAAAAATTCTATGGGCAATTTAGTGAAAAACCTACTTTTGCGAACTAGTCCTAGGTTTTTGGCCCAATCGGAACCAGACCAGTCTAGCACAGTTCTCTGGAGTCTCTAGATCAATAATTATCGGAAAAAAGTTGAACTTTTGCATTGGCCTGGCTGTAACAGGGTCATTTAGGAAAGGGGTGGGACAAAAAAACACTCAAAAGCCTATACAACCTAAGGGAAAACCCCAAACTTCACAAAAATCGATGAGCAGATGTGTCAGAACATGGTGAAGAAGCATGCCAAGTTTCGTGAAGATCGGACAATAGGTGGCGCTATAACTGTCCAAAACGTCTCTTCTTATTAGGGGTTCAAGCATGAAATGCTGAAACCCTATTGTAATTGTGCTGATTTTTATTAGGGGTTCAAGCACGAAGTGCTGAAACCCTATTGTAATTGTGCTGATTTTTATTAGGGGTTCAAGCACGAAGTGCTGAAACCCTATTGTAATTGTACTGATTTTTATTATTATTATTATTTTTCTTCTCCGCTAAAACGCATCGTGCAGCCCAAACCGTAAGAGCTGGAGCTTTGAAACTTTGCCAGATGGTAGTACAAAAATCGAGGAGAGGTTATCAAATTATGAGCCCGATTGGCCCATAGGTGGCGCTATAGCAACCAAAAGCGCGAAACTGCTCATAACTCCTAGACCGTAAGTCATAGACTCAAGTGTCTTATATCAGTGGAAAGCAGGACGCCTGACGAACAAAACGTATATCTCCGATTTTATTTCCGCCATGATAGATTTTCCGCCATTTTGAATTTTGTCGAAAACCTACTTTTGCGAACTAGTCCCTGGTTTTTTGCCCGATCGGAACCAAACCAGTGCAGAATTGTTCTGTGGAGTCTGAAGATCAATAATTATCGAAAAAAAGTTGAAATTTCGATTCACGGTCGCTAGGGGGTGCAAAATTAACGTTGTGGGAGGAGCCTATTTTACTAAAATGGCTATAACTCAAGAAGTAATTCAGTAAACTTCACCAAACTTGCTAAACGTGTGTAAGAGGTCAATTTGAGGTCACAGTAAAAAAATTGCGTCGATTGGCCACATGGTGGCGCTATAAAACAAAAAAAACGTATATACACCTGCCCGTTAGTCCGATTGACTTGAAATTTGGTATGCAGTGTCTTGGCCCAAGGGGCCATGTATGTCTAAAAGGATATTGGCGTATCTCGAAAAACATGGCCGCCATTGGCCAATGAGTTTTGAGCACCTATTAAAAGAAGGTTAACGAAGTGCGATCGGAACGAAACTCGGTGGGCATGTTCGGCTCAAGCCCCTAGAGGTCTGTAAGAATTTTGAAAGAAATCGGCCACTAGTTGGCGCTAACGAGTTTTAAGGCTCGGTAATCACGTGGTGTAACAAATTTCGTCACAAAATGCATATCATTTGATAGACCTCCTCATGTTGAACAACTTTGCCTCAAGAACCATTAATGTCAATCAAACCGTTCAATAAATATTTACGAATATGTTAAAAACCTACTTTTGCGAACTAGTCCTAGGTTTTTTGCCCGATCGGAACCAGACCAGTCTAGGACAATTCTCTGGACACTCTAGATCAATAATTATCAAAAAAAAAGTTAAACTTTTGCATTAGGATGGCTGTAATAGGGTTATTTATAAAAGGGGCGTGGCAAAATGCACTAAAAAGCCTATAAACCCTAAATGAAAACTCAGAACTTCACAAAAATTGGTGAGCATATGTGACATAACATCATTAACAAGCATGCAAAATTTTATGGAGATCGGACCAAAGATAGCACTATAACAGTCAAAAGGCTTTAAAACCATATATTTCCTATGGTAAATTGCCTGTATTGGCTGTAAATGGACTTTTCCATCTATTATTTCAGTGGTTAAAAGCTTTCTAAATAAAACTTAATGTCTTAAATGCTTATGTGCTTAAAGGCCTTAAATGCTTGAACCCCGATAAATGCTGCTTGCAGCTTTAATTATTATTATTATTCCGCCCTAAAACGCATCGTGCAGCCCAAACCGTAAGAGCTGGAACTTTGAAACTTTGACAGATGGTAGTACAAAAATCGAGGAAAGGTTCAGAGATTATGACCCCGATTGGCCCATAGGTGGCGCTATAACAACCAAAAGCGCGAAACTGCTCATAACTCCTAGACCGTATGTCGTAGACTCAAGTGTCTTATATCATTGGAAAGCTGGACGCCTGACGAACAAAACGTATATCTCCGATTTCATTTCCGCCATGATAGATTTTCCGCCATTTTGAATTTTGTCAAAAATCTACTTTTGCAAACTAGTCCCTGGTTTTTTGCCCGATTGGAACCAAACTAGTGCAGAAATGTTCTCTGGAGACTGAATATCAATAATTATCGAAAAAAAGTGGAAATTTCGATTCACGGTCGCTAAGGGGCGCCAAAACGTACGTTGTGGGAGGGGCCTATTTTACTAAAATGGCTATAACTCCCGATGTAAATGAGGTATCTTCACCAAACTTGGTCCACATGTGTATGAGCTTACTCTGGGGTCACAGTAAAAAAATCGCGACGATTGGCCTCATGGTGGCGCTATAAAATGAAAAAAACATAAAACAGGCTATAACCACCTGACCGTTAGTCCGATTGACTTGAAAATTGGTATGCAGTGTCTTGGTCCAAGGTGCCATGTATGTGTATGAGGACATTGGCGTATCTCAAAAAACATGGCCGCCATCGGCCAACGAAGTTTGAGCACCTATTAGACAAGGTTAACGGAGGCCGATCGGAACAAAACTCAATGGGCATGTTTGGCTCATGGCCCTAAAGGTCTGTAAGAATTTTGAAAGAAATCGGCCACTAGTTGGCGCTAACGAGTTTTAAGGCTCTGTAATCACGTGGTGTTACAAATATCCACACAATATGCATATCATTTGATAGATCTCCTCATCCTGAACAACTTTGCCTCAAGAACCATTGCTGTCAATCAAACTGTTCATTAATTATTCATTAATATGTTAAAAACCTACTTTTGCGAACTAGTCCTAGGTTTTTTGCCCGATCGGAACCAGACCAGTCTAGGACAATTCTCTGGACTCTCTAGATCAGTAATTATCAAAAAAAAGTTGAACTTTTGCATTTGGATGGCTGTAATAGGGTAATTTATAAAATGGGCCTGTCAAAATACATTAAAAAGCCTATAAATCCTAAATGAAAACTCAGAACTTCACAAAAATTGGTCAGCATATGTGACATAACATCATTAACAAGCATGAAAAATTCTATGGAGATCGGACGATAGGTGGCGCTTTAACTGTTAAAAAGCTTTAAAATCATATATTTCCTATGGTAAACTGCCTGTATTGGCTGTAAATGGTCTTTTCCATCTCTGATCATATAATTTTCATATCATAATGTTCAAAACTAGTGCAATACAATTCTCTGGACTCACTAGATCAATAATTGTCAGAAAAAGTTGAACTACTTCATTTGGATAGCTATAATAGGTTCACTTCAAAATCTGGCCTTTACCAAGTGTCCCCGAAAGCCTATATCTCTTTAATCAATGCTCAGACCTTCTTAAAAACAAGTCAGAACGTGTGAAATATCACCCTGAACAAGCATGAAAATTTTCAGACAGATCGGACAAAATTTGCCTCTATAACAGTTAAAAAGGTGAAAATGATATGAATTAATGGCATGTTAAGCCAATAAGTGGTATTTTACTGCCCCCTGCTGTTTAAAATAGTCATTTTCTCATATTGGTATTGGTATCAGCCATGGTAAATCATGATAAATGATGGTGTGTGTGTGTGTGTGTGTGTGTGTGTGTGTGTGTGTGTGTGTGTGTAAGCATGCATTGAGTTAACATGGAAAAACTGGTTTGCTTTAGTGCAGAAAACTGGTTTAAAGTGAAAGTGAGCCAATAAGTGGTCTTCTAGTGCCCTCTGCTGGCCATTCTACTTAATAATGAAATATTTTACATGTGCTTTTGCATTCATACTTGGACACACACAAAAAATCACGTATATAACTAACTATTATAACACAATAATATTTTGTCAGTGTTCATCACCTCATTTGCACTGACACTTCACATAATTGCTAGTAATGTGGTTAATCATGCTAGAAACATTGTAAATCATAGTAAATAATACTGAAATGAGGTGTATCAAGGTAAATCATGCTAGAATCCTAATAAATCATTCTGGAACATGGTATATGATAGTAAATCATGCTAGAATCATATTAAATAATTCTAGAATGTGGCAAATCGTTGTGGGAGGAGCCTATTTACTCAAATGGCTATAACTCAAGAAGTAAATGAGATATCTTCACCAAACTCAGTACACATGTGTATGGGTTCAATTTGAGGTCACAGTAAACAATTTTATGGAGATCGGACCATAGGTGGCGCTATAACTGTTAAAAAGCTTTAAAACCATATATATCCCATGGCAAATTGCCTGTATTGGCTGTAAATGGTCTTTTCCATCTATTATGTCAGTGGTTACATGCTTGCTAAATAAATCTTAATAACTTTTGATGCTTTTGTGCTTAAATGCCTTAAAGGCCTTAACTGCTTGAACCCCGATAAATGCTGCTTGCAGCTTTAATTATTAGGGGTTCAAGCATGAAATGCTGAAACCCTATTGTAATTGTGCTGATTTTTATTATTATTATTATTATTATTCCGCCCTAAAACGCATCGTGCAGCCCAAACCGTAAGAGCTGGAACCTTGAAACTTGGCCAAATGGTAGTCCTCAATTTGGGGAGAACCTATCAAAATATGACCCCGATTGGCCCATAGGTGGCGCTATAATGACCAAATTTACTACATTGCTCATAACTCCTAGACAGTTTGTCCTAGAGTCTCAATTTTAGCATCACTGTGATCCCTGGATCCAGACGGACAAAATGGCTATCTCCAAATTGCTCTACGAGCAAAAAAAAAATTCTATGGGCAATTTAGTGAAAAACCTACTTTTGCGAACTAGTCCTAGGTTTTTGGCCCAATCGGAACCAGACCAGTCTAGCACAGTTCTCTGGAGTCTCTAGATCAATAATTATCGGAAAAAAGTTGAACTTTTGCATTGGCCTGGCTGTAACAGGGTCATTTAGGAAAGGGGTGGGACAAAAAAACACTCAAAAGCCTATACAACCTAAGGGAAAACCCCAAACTTCACAAAAATCGATGAGCAGATGTGTCAGAACATGGTGAAGAAGCATGCCAAGTTTCGTGAAGATCGGACAATAGGTGGCGCTATAACTGTCCAAAAGGTCTCTTCTTATTAGGGGTTCAAGCATGAAATGCTGAAACCCTATTGTAATTGTGCTGATTTTTAGGGGTTCAAGCACGAAGTGCTGAAACCCTATTGTAATTGTGCTGATTTTTATTATTATTATTATTATTATTATTCTGCCGTAAAACGCATCGTGCAGCCCAAACCGTAAGGGCTAGAGCTTTGAAACTTTGCCATATGGTAGTACAAAAATCGAGGAGAGGTTATCAAATTATGACCCCGATTGGCCCATAGGTGGCGCTATAGCAACCAAAAGCGCGAAACTGCTCATAACTCCTAGACCGTAAGTCATAGACTCAAGTGTCTTATATCATTGGAAAGCTGGACGCCTGACGAACAAAACGTATATCTCCGATTTTATTTCCGCCATGATAGATTTTCCGCCATTTTGAATTTTGTCGAAAATCTACTTTTGCGAACTAGTCCCTGGTTTTTTGCCCGATCGGAACCAAACCAGTGCAGAATTGTTCTCTGGAGTCTGAATATCAATAATTATCAAAAAAAAGTTGAAATTTCGATTCACGGTCGCTAGGGGGTGCAAAATTAACGTTGTGGGAGGAGCCTATTTTACTAAAATGGCTATAACTCCAGAAGTAAAAGAGGTATTTTAACCAAACCTGGTACACATGTGTAAGACGTCAATATGAGGTCACGGTAAAAAAATCGCGGCGATTGGTCACATGGTGGCGCTATAACATGAAAAAAACATAAAACAGGCTATAACCACCTGACCGTTAGTCCGATTGACTTGAAAATTGGTATGCAGTGTCTTGGTCCAAGGTGCCATGTATGTCTATGAGGACATTGGTGTATCTCAAAAAACATGGCCGCCATCGGCCAATGAAGTTTGAGCACCTATTAGACAAGGTTAACGGAGGCCTATCGGAACGAAACTCGGTGGGCATGTTCGACTCATGGCCCTAGAGGTCTGTAAGAATTTTAAAAGAAATCGGCCACTAGTTGGCGCTAACGAGTTTTATGGCTCTGTAATCACGTGGTGTTACACTTATTGTCACAAAATGCATACCATTTGATAGATCTCCTCTTGTTGAACAACTTTGCCTCAAGAACCATTGCTGTCAATCAAACCGTTCATTAAATATTCGTAATTATGTTAAAAACCTACTTTTGCGAACTAGTCCTAGGTTTTTCGCCCGATCAGAACCAAACGAGTCTAGGACAATTCTATGGACTCTCAAGATCAATAATTATCAAAAAAAAGTTGAACTTTTGCATTTTTCGCATGGGTATATTGGGTCATAAAGAAAATGGGCGTGACAAAATGCACTCAAAAGCCTATAAATCCTAAACGAAAACTCAGAACTTCACGAAAATTGGTGAGCTTATGTGCCATAACATCATTAACAAGCATGCAAAATTTCATGGAGATCGGACTATAGATGGTGCTATAACTGTTAAAAAGCTTTAAAAAACACATATTTCCTATGGTAAATTGCCTGTATTGGCTGTAAATGGACTTTTCCATCTATTATTTCAGTGGTTAAAAGCTTTCTAAATAAATCTTAATGTCTTAAATGCTTATGTGCCTAAAGGCCTTAAATGCTTGAACCCCGATAAATGCTGCTTGCAGCTTTAATTATTATTATTATTATTATTATTCCGCCCTAAAACGCATCGTGCAGCCCAAACCGTAAGAGCTGGAACCTTGAAACTTGGCCAAATGGTAGTCCTCAATTTGGGGAGAACCTATCAAAATATGACCCCGATTGGCCCATAGGTGGCGCTATAATGACCAAATTTACTACATTGCTCATAACTCCTAGACAGTTTGTCCTAGAGTCTCAATTTTAGCATCACTGTGATCCCTGGATCCAGACGGACAAAATGGCTATCTCCAAATTGCTCTACGAGCAAAAAAAAAATTCTATGGGCAATTTAGTGAAAAACCTACTTTTGCGAACTAGTCCTAGGTTTTTGGCCCAATCGGAACCAGACCAGTCTAGCACAGTTCTCTGGAGTCTCTAGATCAATAATTATCGGAAAAAAGTTGAACTTTTGCATTGGCCTGGCTGTAACAGGGTCATTTAGGAAAGGGGTGGGACAAAAAAACACTCAAAAGCCTATACAACCTAAGGGAAAACCCCAAACTTCACAAAAATCGATGAGCAGATGTGTCAGAACATGGTGAAGAAGCATGCCAAGTTTCGTGAAGATCGGACAATAGGTGGCGCTATAACTGTCCAAAAGGTCTCTTCTTATTAGGGGTTCAAGCATGAAATGCTGAAACCCTATTGTAATTGTGCTGATTTTTATTAGGGGTTCAAGCACGAAGTGCTGAAACCCTATTGTAATTGTGCTGATTTTTATTATTATTATTATTATTATTATTCTGCCGTAAAACGCATCGTGCAGCCCAAACCGTAAGGGCTAGAGCTTTGAAACTTTGCCATATGGTAGTACAAAAATCGAGGAGAGGTTATCAAATTATGACCCCGATTGGCCCATAGGTGGCGCTATAGCAACCAAAAGCGCGAAACTGCTCATAACTCCTAGACCGTAAGTCATAGACTCAAGTGTCTTATATCATTGGAAAGCTGGACGCCTGACGAACAAAACGTATATCTCCGATTTTATTTCCGCCATGATAGATTTTCCGCCATTTTGAATTTTGTCGAAAATCTACTTTTGCGAACTAGTCCCTGGTTTTTTGCCCGATCGGAACCAAACCAGTGCAGAATTGTTCTCTGGAGTCTGAATATCAATAATTATCAAAAAAAAGTTGAAATTTCGATTCACGGTCGCTAGGGGGTGCAAAATTAACGTTGTGGGAGGAGCCTATTTTACTAAAATGGCTATAACTCCAGAAGTAAAAGAGGTATTTTAACCAAACCTGGTACACATGTGTAAGACGTCAATATGAGGTCACGGTAAAAAAATCGCGGCGATTGGTCACATGGTGGCGCTATAACATGAAAAAAACATAAAACAGGCTATAACCACCTGACCGTTAGTCCGATTGACTTGAAAATTGGTATGCAGTGTCTTGGTCCAAGGTGCCATGTATGTCTATGAGGACATTGGTGTATCTCAAAAAACATGGCCGCCATCGGCCAATGAAGTTTGAGCACCTATTAGACAAGGTTAACGGAGGCCTATCGGAACGAAACTCGGTGGGCATGTTCGACTCATGGCCCTAGAGGTCTGTAAGAATTTTAAAAGAAATCGGCCACTAGTTGGCGCTAACGAGTTTTATGGCTCTGTAATCACGTGGTGTTACACTTATTGTCACAAAATGCATACCATTTGATAGATCTCCTCTTGTTGAACAACTTTGCCTCAAGAACCATTGCTGTCAATCAACGTTCATTAAATATTCGTAATTATGTTAAAAACCTACTTTTGCGAACTAGTCCTAGGTTTTTCGCCCGATCAGAACCAAACGAGTCTAGGACAATTCTATGGACTCTCAAGATCAATAATTATCAAAAAAAAGTTGAACTTTTGCATTTTTCGCATGGGTATATTGGGTCATAAAGAAAATGGGCGTGGCAAAATGCACTCAAAAGCCTATAAATCCTAAACAAAAACTCAGAACTTCACGAAAATTGGTGAGCTTATGTGCCATAACATCATTAACAAGCATGCAAAATTTCATGGAGATCGGACTATAGATGGTGCTATAACTGTTAAAAAGCTTTAAAAAACACATATTTCCTATGGTAAATTGCCTGTATTGGCTGTAAATGGACTTTTCCATCTATTATTTCAGTGGTTAAAAGCTTTCTAAATAAATCTTAATGTCTTAAATGCTTATGTGCCTAAAGGCCTTAAATGCTTGAACCCCGATAAATGCTGCTTGCAGCTTTAATTATTATTATTATTATTATTCCGCCCTAAAACGCATCGTGCAGCCCAAACCGTAAGAGCTGGAACCTTGAAACTTGGCCAAATGGTAGTCCTCAATTTGGGGAGAACCTATCAAAATATGACCCCGATTGGCCCATAGGTGGCGCTATAATGACCAAATTTACTACATTGCTCATAACTCCTAGACAGTTTGTCCTAGAGTCTCAATTTTAGCATCACTGTGATCCCTGGATCCAGACGGACAAAATGGCTATCTCCAAATTGCTCTACGAGCAAAAAAAAAATTCTATGGGCAATTTAGTGAAAAACCTACTTTTGCGAACTAGTCCTAGGTTTTTGGCCCAATCGGAACCAGACCAGTCTAGCACAGTTCTCTGGAGTCTCTAGATCAATAATTATCGGAAAAAAGTTGAACTTTTGCATTGGCCTGGCTGTAACAGGGTCATTTAGGAAAGGGGTGGGACAAAAAAACACTCAAAAGCCTATACAACCTAAGGGAAAACCCCAAACTTCACAAAAATCGATGAGCAGATGTGTCAGAACATGGTGAAGAAGCATGCCAAGTTTCGTGAAGATCGGACAATAGGTGGCGCTATAACTGTCCAAAAGGTCTCTTCTTATTAGGGGTTCAAGCATGAAATGCTGAAACCCTATTGTAATTGTGCTGATTTTTAGGGGTTCAAGCACGAAGTGCTGAAACCCTATTGTAATTGTGCTGATTTTTATTATTATTATTATTATTATTATTCTGCCGTAAAACGCATCGTGCAGCCCAAACCGTAAGGGCTAGAGCTTTGAAACTTTGCCATATGGTAGTACAAAAATCGAGGAGAGGTTATCAAATTATGACCCCGATTGGCCCATAGGTGGCGCTATAGCAACCAAAAGCGCGAAACTGCTCATAACTCCTAGACCGTAAGTCATAGACTCAAGTGTCTTATATCATTGGAAAGCTGGACGCCTGACGAACAAAACGTATATCTCCGATTTTATTTCCGCCATGATAGATTTTCCGCCATTTTGAATTTTGTCGAAAATCTACTTTTGCGAACTAGTCCCTGGTTTTTTGCCCGATCGGAACCAAACCAGTGCAGAATTGTTCTCTGGAGTCTGAATATCAATAATTATCAAAAAAAAGTTGAAATTTCGATTCACGGTCGCTAGGGGGTGCAAAATTAACGTTGTGGGAGGAGCCTATTTTACTAAAATGGCTATAACTCCAGAAGTAAAAGAGGTATTTTAACCAAACCTGGTACACATGTGTAAGACGTCAATATGAGGTCACGGTAAAAAAATCGCGGCGATTGGTCACATGGTGGCGCTATAACATGAAAAAAACATAAAACAGGCTATAACCACCTGACCGTTAGTCCGATTGACTTGAAAATTGGTATGCAGTGTCTTGGTCCAAGGTGCCATGTATGTCTATGAGGACATTGGTGTATCTCAAAAAACATGGCCGCCATCGGCCAATGAAGTTTGAGCACCTATTAGACAAGGTTAACGGAGGCCTATCGGAACGAAACTCGGTGGGCATGTTCGACTCATGGCCCTAGAGGTCTGTAAGAATTTTAAAAGAAATCGGCCACTAGTTGGCGCTAACGAGTTTTATGGCTCTGTAATCACGTGGTGTTACACTTATTGTCACAAAATGCATACCATTTGATAGATCTCCTCTTGTTGAACAACTTTGCCTCAAGAACCATTGCTGTCAATCAAACCGTTCATTAAATATTCGTAATTATGTTAAAAACCTACTTTTGCGAACTAGTCCTAGGTTTTTCGCCCGATCAGAACCAAACGAGTCTAGGACAATTCTATGGACTCTCAAGATCAATAATTATCAAAAAAAAGTTGAACTTTTGCATTTTTCGCATGGGTATATTGGGTCATAAAGAAAATGGGCGTGACAAAATGCACTCAAAAGCCTATAAATCCTAAACGAAAACTCAGAACTTCACGAAAATTGGTGAGCTTATGTGCCATAACATCATTAACAAGCATGCAAAATTTCATGGAGATCGGACTATAGATGGTGCTATAACTGTTAAAAAGCTTTAAAAAACACATATTTCCTATGGTAAATTGCCTGTATTGGCTGTAAATGGACTTTTCCATCTATTATTTCAGTGGTTAAAAGCTTTCTAAATAAATCTTAATGTCTTAAATGCTTATGTGCCTAAAGGCCTTAAATGCTTGAACCCCGATAAATGCTGCTTGCAGCTTTAATTATTATTATTATTATTATTATTCCGCCCTAAAACGCATCGTGCAGCCCAAACCGTAAGAGCTGGAACCTTGAAACTTGGCCAAATGGTAGTCCTCAATTTGGGGAGAACCTATCAAAATATGACCCCGATTGGCCCATAGGTGGCGCTATAATGACCAAATTTACTACATTGCTCATAACTCCTAGACAGTTTGTCCTAGAGTCTCAATTTTAGCATCACTGTGATCCCTGGATCCAGACGGACAAAATGGCTATCTCCAAATTGCTCTACGAGCAAAAAAAAAATTCTATGGGCAATTTAGTGAAAAACCTACTTTTGCGAACTAGTCCTAGGTTTTTGGCCCAATCGGAACCAGACCAGTCTAGCACAGTTCTCTGGAGTCTCTAGATCAATAATTATCGGAAAAAAGTTGAACTTTTGCATTGGCCTGGCTGTAACAGGGTCATTTAGGAAAGGGGTGGGACAAAAAAACACTCAAAAGCCTATACAACCTAAGGGAAAACCCCAAACTTCACAAAAATCGATGAGCAGATGTGTCAGAACATGGTGAAGAAGCATGCCAAGTTTCGTGAAGATCGGACAATAGGTGGCGCTATAACTGTCCAAAAGGTCTCTTCTTATTAGGGGTTCAAGCATGAAATGCTGAAACCCTATTGTAATTGTGCTGATTTTTATTATTATTATTATTATTATTCCGCCCTAAAACGCATCGTGCAGCCCAAACCGTAAGAGCTGGAACCTTGAAACTTGGCCAAATGGTAGTCCTCAATTTGGGGAGAACCTATCAAAATATGACCCCGATTGGCCCATAGGTGGCGCTATAATGACCAAATTTACTACATTGCTCATAACTCCTAGACAGTTTGTCCTAGAGTCTCAATTTTAGCATCACTGTGATCCCTGGATCCAGACGGACAAAATGGCTATCTCCAAATTGCTCTACGAGCAAAAAAAAAATTCTATGGGCAATTTAGTGAAAAACCTACTTTTGCGAACTAGTCCTAGGTTTTTGGCCCAATCGGAACCAGACCAGTCTAGCACAGTTCTCTGGAGTCTCTAGATCAATAATTATCGGAAAAAAGTTGAACTTTTGCATTGGCCTGGCTGTAACAGGGTCATTTAGGAAAGGGGTGGGACAAAAAAACACTCAAAAGCCTATACAACCTAAGGGAAAACCCCAAACTTCACAAAAATCGATGAGCAGATGTGTCAGAACATGGTGAAGAAGCATGCCAAGTTTCGTGAAGATCGGACAATAGGTGGCGCTATAACTGTCCAAAAGGTCTCTTCTTATTAGGGGTTCAAGCATGAAATGCTGAAACCCTATTGTAATTGTGCTGATTTTTAGGGGTTCAAGCACGAAGTGCTGAAACCCTATTGTAATTGTACTGATTTTTATTATTATTATTATTATTATTATTATTATTATTATTATTTTTCTTCTGCCGTAAAACTCATCGTGCAGCCCAAACCGTAAGAGCTGGAGCTTTGAAACTTTGCCAGATGGTAGTACAAAAATCGAGGAGAGGTTCAGAGAATATGACCCCAATTGGCCCATAGGTGGCGCTATAGCAACCAAAAGCGCGAAACTGCTCATAACTCCTAGACCGTATGACGTAGACTCAAGTGTCTTATATCACTGGAAAGCTGGAAACCTGAAGGTCAAAACGTATATCTCCGATTTCATTTCCTGTATGCAAATTGTCCGCCATTTTGAATTTAGTTAAAAACCTACTTTTGCGAACTAGTCCTAGGTTTTTTGTCCAATTGGATCCAAAACAGTGCAGAAATGTTCTCTGGAGTCTGAATATCAATAATTATCGAAAAAAAGTCGAAATTTCGATTCCTGATCGCCGGGGGGTGATAAATTAATGTTGTGGGAGGAGCCTATTTTACTAAAATGGCTATAACTCGAGAATGAAATTAGATATCTTCACCAAACTTGGTGCACATGTGTATGAGTTCAATCTGGGGTCACAGTAAAAAAATCGCGACGATTGATTACTAGGTGGCGCTATAACATGAAAAAAACATGAAAACGGCTATGACCACGTGACCGTTAGTCCGATTGACTTGAAAATTGGTATGCAGTGTCTTGGTCCAAGGTACCATGTATGTCTATGAGGACATTGGCGTATCTCGAAAAACATGGCCGCCATCGACCAATGAAATTTGAGCACCTATTAGACAAGGTTAACGGAGGCCGATCGGAACGAAACTCGATGGGCATGTTCGACTCATGGCCCTAGAGGTCTCTAAGAGTTTTGAAAGAAATCGGCCACTAGTTGGCGCTAACGAGTTTTATGGCTCTGTAATCACGTGGTGTTACACTTATCGTCACAAAATGCATATCATCTGATAGATCTGCTCATGCTGAACAACTTTGCCTCAAGAACTAATGCTGTCAATTAAACCGTTTATTAAATATTCGTAATTATGTTAAAAACCTACTTTTGCAAACTAGTCCTAGGTTTTTCGCCCGATCGAAACCAGACCAGTCTAGGACAATTCTCTGGACACTCTAGATCAATAATTATCAAAAAAAAGTTGAACTTTTGCATGTAGATGGCTGTAATAGGGTCATTTAGAAAAGGGGCATGGCAAAAAAACACTAAAAAGCCTATAAATCCTAAATGAAAACTCAGAACGTCACAAAAATTGGTGAGCATATGTGACATAACATCATTAACAAGCATGCCAATTTTTATGGAGATCGGACCATAGGTGGCGCTATAACTGCTAAAAAGCTTTAAAACCATATATTTCCTATGGTATTTCCTGTAAATGGTCTTTTCCATCTATTATGTCAGTAGTTACATGCTTGCTAAATAAAACTTAATCACTTTTGATGCTTTTGTGCTTAAAGGCCTTAACTGCTTGAACCCCGATAAATGCTGCTTGCAGCTTTAATTATTATTATTATTCTCCCCTAAAACGCATCGTGCAGCCCAAACCGTAAGAGCTGGAACCTTGAAACTTGGCCAAATGGTAGTCCTCAATTTGGGGAGAACCTATCAAAGTATGACCCAGATTGGCCCATAGGTGGCGCTATAGCGACCAAAAGCGCGAAACTGCTCATAACTCCTAGACCGTATGTCGTAGACTCAAGTGTCCTATATCATTGGAAAGCTGGACGCCTGAAGGTCAAAACGTATATCTCCGATTTTATTTCAGGTATGCAAATTTTTCCGCCATTTTGAATTTTGTCAAAAACCTACTTTTGCGAACTAGTCCCTGGTTTTTCGACCGATCGGAACCAAACCAGTGCAGAAATGTTCTTTGGAGTCTGAAGATCAATAATTATCGAAAAAAAGTCGAAATTTCGATTCCTGGTCGCTAGCGGGTGATAAATTAATGTTGTGGGAGGAGCCTATTTTACTAAAATGGCTATAACTCGAAAAGGAAATGAGATATCTTCACCAAACTTGGTACACATGTGTATGAGTTCAATTTGGGGTCATAGTAAAAAAATTTCGACGATTGATCACATGGTGGCGCTATAACATGAAAAAAACATGAAAAGGGCTATGACCACGTGACCGTTTGTCCGATTGACTTGAAAATTGGTATGCAGTGTCTTGGTCCAAGGTGCCATGTATGTCTATGAGGACATTGGCGTACCTCGAAAAACATGACAGCCATCGACCAATGAAATTTGAGCACCTATTAGACAAGGTTAACGGAGGCCGATCGGAACGATACTCGATGGGCATGTTCAACTCATGGCCCTAGAGGTCTGTAAGAATTTTGAAAGAAATCGGCCACTAGTTGGCGCTAACGAGTTTTATGGCTCTGTAATCACGTGGTGTTACACTTATTGTCACAAAATGCATATCATTTGATAGATCTGCTCATGCTGAACAACTTTGCCTCAAGAACCATTGCTGTCAATCAAACCGTTCATTAAATATTCGCAATTATGTTAAAAACCTACTTTTGCGAACTAGTCCTAGGTTTTTTGCCCGATCGGAACAAAACCAGTCTAGGGTAATTCTCTGGACTCTCTAGATCAATAATTATCAAAAAAAAGTTCAACTTTAGCATTTTTCGCATGGGTATATTGGGTCATAATGAAAATGGGCGTGGCAAAATGCATTTAAAAGCCTATAAATCCTAAACGAAAACTCAGAACTTCACAAAAATTGGTGAGCATATGTACCATAACAGTCTAAACAAGCATGTAAAATTTCATGAAGATCGTACGATAGGTGGCGCTATAACTGTTAAAAAGCTTTGAAAACCATATATTTCCTATGGTAAATTGCCTGTTTTGGCTGTAAATGGTCTTTTCCATCTATTATTTCAGTGGTTAAAAGCTTTACAAATAAAACTTAATGTCTTAAATGCTTATGTGCTTAAAGGCCTTAAATGCTTGAACCCCGATAAATGCTGCTTGCAGCTTTAATTATTATTATTATTATTATTATTTTCCGCTAAAACGCATCGTGCAGACCAAACCGTAAGAGCTGGAACCTTGAAACTTGGCCAAATGGTAGTCCTCAATTTGGGGAGAACCTATCAAAGTATGACCCCGATTGGCCCATAGGTGGCGCTATAGCAACCAAAAGCGCGAAACTGCTCATAACTCCTAGACCCTATGTCGTAGACTCAAGTGTCTTATATCATTGGAAAGATGGACGCCTGAAGGTCAAAACGTATATCTCCGATTTCATTTACGGTATGCAAATTTTTCCGCCATTTTGAATTATGTCAAAAACCTACTTTTGCGAACTAGTCCCTGGTTTTGTGTCCGATCGGAACCAAACCAGTGCAGAAATGTTCTCTGGAGTCTGAATATCAATAATTATCAAAAAAAAGTTGAAATTTCGATTCATGGTTTCTAGGGGGCGCTAATTGATCGTTGTGGAAAGAGCCTATTTTACTAAAATGGCTATAACTCGAGAAGTAAATTAGATATCTTCACCAAACTTGGTACATATGTGTATGAGTTCAATTTGGGGTCACGGTAACAAAGTCACGACGATTGAACACTAGGTGGCGCTATAACATGAAAAAAACATGAAAAGGGCTATAACTACCTGACCGTTAGTCCGATTGACTTGAAAATTGGTATGCAGTGTCTTGGTCCAAGGTGCCATGTATGTTTATGAGGACATTGGCGTATCTCAAAAAACATGGCCGCCGTCAGCCAATGAAGTTTGAGCACCTATTAGACAAGGTTAACGGAGGCCGATCGGAACGAAACTCGATGGGCATGTTCGACTCATGGCCCTAGAGGTCTGTAAGAATTTTGAAAGAAATCGGCCACTAGTTGGCGCTAACAAGTTTTATGGCTCTGTAATCAAGTGGTGTTACACTTATTGTCATAAAATGCATATCATTTGATAGGTCTCCTCATTCTGAACAACTTTGCCTCAAGAACAATTGCTGTCAATCAAACAGTTCATTAAATATTCACGAATATGTTAAAAACCTACTTTTGCGAACTAGTCCCTGGATTTGTGTCCGATTGTAACCAAACCAGTACAGAAATGTTCCCTGGAGTCTGAATATCAATAATTATTAAAAAAAAGTTGAAATTTCGGTTCCTGGTCACTAGAGGTTGCTAAATTCATGTTGTGGGAGGAGCCTATTTTACTAAAATAGCTATAACTCGAGAAGTAAATGAGATATCTTCACCAAACTTGGTACACATGTGTATGAGTTCAGTCTGGGGTCACAGTAAAGACATCGTGATGATTGAACACTAGGTGGCGCTATAACATGAAAAAAACTTGAAAAGGGCTATGACTACCTGACCGTTAGATATTAACGTATCTCATGTATCTCAAAAAAACATGGCCGCCATCGACCAATGAAATTTGAGCACCTATTAGACAAGGTTAATGGAGGCCGATCGGAACAAAACTCGATGGGCATGTTCAACTCATGGCCGTAGAGGTCTGTAAGAGTTTTGAAAGAAGTCGGCCACTAGTTGGCGCTAACGAGTTTTACGGCTCTGTAATCACGTGGTGTTACACTTATCGTAACAAAATGCATAACTGCTTGAACCCCGATAAATGCTGCTTGCAGCTTTAATTATTATTATTATTATTATTATTCCGCCCTAAAACGCATCGTGCAGCCCAAACCGTAAGAGCTGGAACCTTGAAACTTGGCCAAATGGTAGTCCTCAATTTGGGGAGAACCTATCAAAATATGACCCCGATTGGCCCATAGGTGGCGCTATAATGACCAAATTTACTACATTGCTCATAACTCCTAGACAGTTTGTCCTAGAGTCTCAATTTTAGCATCACTGTGATCCCTGGATCCAGACGGACAAAATGGCTATCTCCAAATTGCTCTACGAGCAAAAAAAAAATTCTATGGGCAATTTAGTGAAAAACCTACTTTTGCGAACTAGTCCTAGGTTTTTGGCCCAATCGGAACCAGACCAGTCTAGCACAGTTCTCTGGAGTCTCTAGATCAATAATTATCGGAAAAAAGTTGAACTTTTGCATTGGCCTGGCTGTAACAGGGTCATTTAGGAAAGGGGTGGGACAAAAAAACACTCAAAAGCCTATACAACCTAAGGGAAAACCCCAAACTTCACAAAAATCGATGAGCAGATGTGTCAGAACATGGTGAAGAAGCATGCCAAGTTTCGTGAAGATCGGACAATAGGTGGCGCTATAACTGTCCAAAACGTCTCTTCTTATTAGGGGTTCAAGCATGAAATGCTGAAACCCTATTGTAATTGTGCTGATTTTTATTATTATTATTATTATTATTCCGCCCTAAAACGCATCGTGCAGCCCAAACCGTAAGAGCTGGAACCTTGAAACTTGGCCAAATGGTAGTCCTCAATTTGGGGAGAACCTATCAAAATATGACCCCGATTGGCCCATAGGTGGCGCTATAATGACCAAATTTACTACATTGCTCATAACTCCTAGACAGTTTGTCCTAGAGTCTCAATTTTAGCATCACTGTGATCCCTGGATCCAGACGGACAAAATGGCTATCTCCAAATTGCTCTACGAGCAAAAAAAAAATTCTATGGGCAATTTAGTGAAAAACCTACTTTTGCGAACTAGTCCTAGGTTTTTGGCCCAATCGGAACCAGACCAGTCTAGCACAGTTCTCTGGAGTCTCTAGATCAATAATTATCGGAAAAAAGTTGAACTTTTGCATTGGCCTGGCTGTAACAGGGTCATTTAGGAAAGGGGTGGGACAAAAAAACACTCAAAAGCCTATACAACCTAAGGGAAAACCCCAAACTTCACAAAAATCGATGAGCAGATGTGTCAGAACATGGTGAAGAAGCATGCCAAGTTTCGTGAAGATCGGACAATAGGTGGCGCTATAACTGTCCAAAACGTCTCTTCTTATTAGGGGTTCAAGCATGAAATGCTGAAACCCTATTGTAATTGTGCTGATTTTTAGGGGTTCAAGCACGAAGTGCTGAAACCCTATTGTAATTGTGCTGATTTTTAGGGGTTCAAGCACGAAGTGCTGAAACCCTATTGTAATTGTACTGATTTTTATTATTATTATTATTATTATTATTATTATTTTCCCCTTAAACGCATCGTGCAGACCAAACCGTAAGAGCTGGAACCTTGAAACTTGGCCAAATGGTAGTCCTCAATTTGGGGAGAACCTATAAAAGTATGACCCCGATTGGCCCATAGGTGGCGCTATAGCAACCAAAAGCGCAAAACTGCTCATAACTACTAGACCGTATGTCGTAGACTCAAGTGTCTTATATCATTGGAAAGCTGGACGCCTGACGAACAAAACGTATATCTCCGATTTCATTTCCGCCATGATAGATTTTCCGCCATTTTGAATTTTGTCAAAAACCTACTTTTGCGAACTAGTCCTAGGTTTTTCGCCCGATCGGAACCAATCCAGTGCAGAAATGTTCTCTTGAGTCTGAATATCAAAAACTATCGAAAAAAAGTTGAAATTTCGATTCACGGACGCTAAGGGGCGCCAAAACGTACGTCGTGGGCAGGGCCTATTTTACTAAAATGGCTATAACTCCAGAAGTAAATGAGGTATCTTCACCAAACTTGGTACACATGTGTACGAGGTCAATCTGAGGTCACAGTAAAAAAACCGCGGCGATTGGCCACATGGTGGCGCTATAACATGAAAAAAACATAAAACAGGCTATAACCACCTGACCGTTAGTCCGATTGACTTGAAAATTGGTTTGCAGTGTCTTGGTCCAAGGTGCCATGTATGTGTATGAGGACATTGGCGTATCTCAAAAAACATGGCCGCCATCGGCCAATGAAATTTGAGCACCTATTAGACAAGGTTAACGGAGGCCGATCGGAACGAAACTCGATGGGCATGTTCGACTCAAGGCCCTAGAGGTCTGTAAGAATTTTGAAAGAAATCGGCCACTAGTTGGCGCTAACGAGTTTTATGGCTCTGTAATCACGTGGTGTTACAAATATCCACACAATATGCATATCATTTGATAGATCTCCTCATCCTGAACAACTTTGCCTCAAGAACCATTGCTGTCAATCAAACCGTTCATTAAATATTCGCAAACATGTTAAAAACCTACTTTTGCGAACTAGTCCTAGGTTTTTCGCCCGATCGGAACCAGACCAGTCTAGGACAATTCTCTGGACTCTCTAGATCAAAAACTATCAAAAAAAAGTTGAACTTTTGCATTTGGATGGCTCTAATAGGATCATTTATAAAATGGGCGTGTCAAAATACATTAAAAAGCCTATAAATCCTAAATAAAAACTCAGAACTTCACAAAAAGTGGTCAGCATATGTGACATAACATCATTAACAAGCATGAAAAATTCTATGGAGATCGTACGATAGGTGGCGCTATAACTGTTAAAAAGCTTTAAAATCATATATTTCCTATGGTAAACTGCCTGTATTGGCTGTAAATGGTCTTTTCCATCTCTGATCATATAATTTTCATATCATAATGTTCAAAACTAGTGCAATACAATTCTCTGGACTCACTAGATCAATAATTGTCAGAAAAAGTTGAACTACTTCATTTGGATAGCTATAATAGGTTCACTTCAAAATCTGGCCTTTACCAAGTGTCCCCGAAAGCCTATATCTCTTTAATCAATGCTCAGACCTTCTTAAAAACAAGTCAGAACGTGTGAAATATCACCCTGAACAAGCATGAAAATTTTCAGACAGATCGGACAAAATTTGCCTCTATAACAGTTAAAAAGGTGAAAATGATATGAATTAATGGCATGTTAAGCCAATAAGTGGTATTTTACTGCCCCCCGCTGTTTAAAATAGTAATTTTCTCATATTGGTATTGGTATCAGCCATGGTAAATCATGATAAATGATGGTGTGTGTGTGTGTGTGTGTGTGTGTGTGTGTGTGTGTGTGTGTGTGTGTGTGTGTGTGGTACAAATATAACAAAGGTTTTATTTTCCAACATGAAAACAAACATAACAGAGTGCTAGTGCACAAACAATAACCGACAATGATAATGGATGAGAGGGGAACTTAAATACACAGATCAAGACAAGGACAACAGGTGACGGTTATGATGATGAGGAGCAGGTGATGATGAGGAGGGTGATGAGGAGCAGGTGCAGGTGATGACGACAGATAGTGAATGTGATGAAGACAGAAGGTGAATGTGATGAAGGTGAATGTGACACCAATATCACTAAAACATTTGTGTGTGTGTGTGTGTGTGTGTGTGTGTGTGTGTGTGTGTGTGTAGCATTATTGTGTGTAGCATATGTAGCAAGTATGCATTATTGAGTTAACATGGAAACACTGGTTTGCTTTAGTGCAGAAAACTGGTCAAAATCATGAGGTTTAAAGTGAAAGTGAGCCAATAAGTGGTCTTCTACTGCCCTCTGCTGGCCATTCTACTTATTAATTAAATTTTTCCACATGTGCTTGCATTTATACTTGAATACACACTAAAAATCACTTATATAGCAATAACTATTATAACACAATCATATTTTGTCAGTGTTAATCACTTTATTTGCACTGACACTTCAAATAATTGCTAGTAATGTGGTAAATCATGGTAAATCATGGTTAACTATGCTGTGTGTGTGTGTCTGTGTGTGTGTGTGTGTGTGTGTGTGTGTGTGTGTGTGTAAGCATGCATTGAGTTAACATGGATAAACTGGTTTGCTTTAGTGCAGAAAACTGGTTTAAAGTGAAAGTGAGCCAATAAGTGGTCTTCTACTGCCCTCTGCTGGCCATTCTACTTATTAATGAAATATTTCAACATGTGCTTGCATTCATACTTGAATACACACTAAAAAAATCACTTATATAGCAATAACTTTTATAACACAATCATATTTTGTCAGTGTTAATCACTTTATTTGCACTGACACTTCAAATAATTGCTAGTAATGTGATAAATCAGGCTAGAAACATGGTAAATCAAAGTAAATAATACTAGATTGTCGTTTATCTCCTGGTAAATAATACTAGAACGTGGTATATCATGGTAAATCATGGTTAACTAAACTGTGTGTGTGTGTGTGTGTGTGTGTGTGTGTGTGTGTGTGTGTGTGTGTAAGCATGCATTGAGTTAACATGGAAAAACTGGTTTGCTTTAGTGCAGAAAACTGGTTTAAAGTGAAAGTGAGCCAATAAGTGGTCTTCTAGTGCCCTCTGCTGGCCATTCTACTCAATAATGAAATATTTTAAGTCAAGTCAAGTCAAGTATATTTGTATAGCGCTTTTCACAATACAGATTGTATCAAAGCAGCTTCACAGTATTAAATTAAAATAATACAACAAGGTTTGTTTCTAGTGGAATTTATTGATAAAATCAAATTAGATATCCCCAGAATATCCCCAACTGAGCAAGCCAAAGGCAACAGTGGCAAGGAACCGAAAAACTCCATCAAGTGACCTAATAGTGTCCTAAAACTCCATCAGGTGACCCAATGGAGAAAAAAAAAACCTTGGGAGAACCCAGGCTCAGTCGGGGGCCAGTTCTCCTCTGGCGTTTATTAACTAGAGGCCGGATTGTAATTTGAACTGTAAGATTAAAAATATTATATGAATGCCTGGCTGAAGAGATGCGACTTTAATCTAGTTTTAAACTGGGAGAGCGAGTCTGAGCAACGAACAGTATCAGGAAGGCTATTCCAGAGTTTTGGAGCTTTTACATGTGCTTTTGCATTCATACTTGGACACACACTAAAAATCACGTATATAACTAACTATTATAACACAATAATATTTTGTCAGTGTTCATCACCTCATTTGCACTGACACTTCACATAATTGCTAGTAATGTGGTTAATCATGCTAGAAACATTGTAAATCATAGTAAATAATACTGAAATGAGGTGTATCAAGGTAAATCATGCTAGAATCCTAATAAATCATTCTGGAACATGGTATATGATAGTAAATCATGCTAGAATCATATTAAATAATTCTAGAATGTGGCAAATCGTTGTGGGAGGAGCCTATTTTACTCAAATGGCTATAACTCAAGAAGTAAATGAGATATCTTCACCAAACTCAGTACACATGTGTATGGGTTCAATTTGAGGTCACAGTAAACAATTTTATGGAGATCGGACCATAGGTGGCGCTATAACTGTTAAAAAGCTTTAAAACCATATATATCCCATGGCAAATTGCCTGTATTGGCTGTAAATGGTCTTTTCCATCTATTATGTCAGTGGTTACATGCTTGCTAAATAAATCTTAATAACTTTTGATGCTTTTGTGCTTAAATGCCTTAAAGGCCTTAACTGCTTGAACCCCGATAAATGCTGCTTGCAGCTTTAATTATTAGGGGTTCAAGCACGAAGTGCTGAAACCCTATTGTAATTGTGCTGATTTTTATTATTATTATTATTATTATTATTATTCTGCCGTAAAACGCATCGTGCAGCCCAAACCGTAAGGGCTAGAGCTTTGAAACTTTGCCATATGGTAGTACAAAAATCGAGGAGAGGTTATCAAATTATGACCCCGATTGGCCCATAGGTGGCGCTATAGCAACCAAAAGCGCGAAACTGCTCATAACTCCTAGACCGTAAGTCATAGACTCAAGTGTCTTATATCATTGGAAAGCTGGACGCCTGACGAACAAAACGTATATCTCCGATTTTATTTCCGCCATGATAGATTTTCCGCCATTTTGAATTTTGTCGAAAATCTACTTTTGCGAACTAGTCCCTGGTTTTTTGCCCGATCGGAACCAAACCAGTGCAGAATTGTTCTCTGGAGTCTGAATATCAATAATTATCAAAAAAAAGTTGAAATTTCGATTCACGGTCGCTAGGGGGTGCAAAATTAACGTTGTGGGAGGAGCCTATTTTACTAAAATGGCTATAACTCCAGAAGTAAAAGAGGTATTTTAACCAAACCTGGTACACATGTGTAAGACGTAAATATGAGGTCACGGTAAAAAAATCGCGGCGATTGGTCACATGGTGGCGCTATAACATGAAAAAAACATAAAACAGGCTATAACCACCTGACCGTTAGTCCGATTGACTTGAAAATTGGTATGCAGTGTCTTGGTCCAAGGTGCCATGTATGTCTATGAGGACATTGGTGTATCTCAAAAAACATGGCCGCCATCGGCCAATGAAGTTTGAGCACCTATTAGACAAGGTTAACGGAGGCCTATCGGAACGAAACTCGGTGGGCATGTTCGACTCATGGCCCTAGAGGTCTGTAAGAATTTTAAAAGAAATCGGCCACTAGTTGGCGCTAACGAGTTTTATGGCTCTGTAATCACGTGGTGTTACACTTATTGTCACAAAATGCATACCATTTGATAGATCTCCTCTTGTTGAACAACTTTGCCTCAAGAACCATTGCTGTCAATCAAACCGTTCATTAAATATTCGTAATTATGTTAAAAACCTACTTTTGCGAACTAGTCCTAGGTTTTTCGCCCGATCAGAACCAAACGAGTCTAGGACAATTCTATGGACTCTCAAGATCAATAATTATCAAAAAAAAGTTGAACTTTTGCATTTTTCGCATGGGTATATTGGGTCATAAAGAAAATGGGCGTGGCAAAATGCACTCAAAAGCCTATAAATCCTAAACGAAAACTCAGAACTTCACGAAAATTGGTGAGCTTATGTGCCATAACATCATTAACAAGCATGCAAAATTTCATGGAGATCGGACTATAGATGGTGCTATAACTGTTAAAAAGCTTTAAAAAACACATATTTCCTATGGTAAATTGCCTGTATTGGCTGTAAATGGACTTTTCCATCTATTATTTCAGTGGTTAAAAGCTTTCTAAATAAATCTTAATGTCTTAAATGCTTATGTGCCTAAAGGCCTTAAATGCTTGAACCCCGATAAATGCTGCTTGCAGCTTTAATTATTATTATTATTCCGCCGTAAAACGCATCGTGCAGCCCAAACCGTAAGAGCTGGAACTTTGAAACTTTGACAGATGGTAGTACAAAAATCGAGGAAAGGTTCAGAGATTATGACCCCGATTGGCCCATAGGTGGCGCTATAACAACCAAAAGCGCGAAACTGCTCATAACTCCTAGACCGTATGTCGTAGACTCAAGTGTCTTATATCATTGGAAAGCTGGACGCCTGACGAACAAAACGTATATCTCCGATTTCATTTCCGCCATGATAGATTTTCCGCCATTTTGAATTTTGTCAAAAATCTACTTTTGCGAACTAGTCCCTGGTTTTTTGCCCGATTGGAACCAAACTAGTGCAGAAATGTTCTCTGGAGACTGAATATCAATAATTATCGAAAAAAAGTGGAAATTTCGATTCACGGTCGCTAAGGGGCGCCAAAACGTACATTGTGGGAGGGGCCTATTTTACTAAAATGGCTATAACTCCCGATGTAAATGAGGTATCTTCACCAAACTTGGTACACTTGTGTATGAGCTTACTCTGGGGTCACAGTAAAAAAATCGCGACGATTGGCCTCATGGTGGCGCTATAAAATGAAAAAAACATAAAACAGGCTATAACCACCTGACCGTTAGTCCGATTGACTTGAAAATTGGTATGCAGTGTCTTGGTCCAAGGTGCCATGTATGTGTATGAGGACATTGGCGTATCTCAAAAAACATGGCCGCCATCGGCCAACGAAGTTTGAGCACCTATTAGACAAGGTTAACGGAGGCCGATCGGAACGAAACTCAATGGGCATGTTCGGCTCATGGCCCTAAAGGTCTGTAAGAATTTTGAAAGAAATCGGCCACTAGTTGGCGCTAACGAGTTTTACGGCTCTGTAATCACGTGGTGTTACAAATATCCACACAATATGCATATCATTTGATAGATCTCCTCATCCTGAACAACTTTGCCTCAAGAACCATTGCTGTCAATCAAACTGTTCATTAATTATTCATTAATATGTTAAAAACCTACTTTTGCGAACTAGTCCTAGGTTTTTTGCCCGATCGGAACCAGACCAGTCTAGGACAATTCTCTGGACTCTCTAGATCAATAATTATCAAAAAAAATTTGAACTTTTGCATTTGGATGGCTGTAATAGGGTAATTTATAAAATGGGCGTGTCAAAATACATTAAAAAGCCTATAAATCCTAAATAAAAACTCCGAACTTCACAAAAAGTGGTCAGCATATGTGACATAACATCATTAACAAGCATGAAAAATTCTATGGAGATCGGACGATAGGTGGCGCTATAACTGTTAAAAAGCTTTAAATCATATATTTCCTATGGTAAACTGCCTGTATTGGCTGTAAATGGTCTTTTCCATCTCTGATCATATAATTTTCATATCATAATGTTCAAAACTAGTGCAATACAATTCTCTGGACTCACTAGATCAATAATTGTCAGAAAAAGTTGAACTACTTCATTTGGATAGCTATAATAGGTTCACTTCAAAATCTGGCCTTTACCAAGTGTCCCCGAAAGCCTATATCTCTTTAATCAATGCTCAGACCTTCTTAAAAACAAGTCAGAACGTGTGAAATATCACCCTGAACAAGCATGAAAATTTTCAGACAGATCGGACAAAATTTGCCTCTATAACAGTTAAAAAGGTGAAAATGATATGAATTAATGGCATGTTAAGCCAATAAGTGGTATTTTACTGCCCCCTGCTGTTTAAAATAGTCATTTTCTCATATTGGTATTGGTATCAGCCATGGTAAATCATGATAAATGATGGTGTGTGTGTGTGTGTGTGTGTGTGTGTGTGTGTGTGTGTGTGTGTGTGTGTGTGTGTGTGTGTGTGTGTGTGTGTGTGTGTGTGTGTGGTACAAATATAACAAAGGTTTTATTTTCCAACATGAAAACAAACATAACAGAGTGCTAGTGCACAAACAATAACCGACAATGATAATGGATGAGAGGGGAACTTAAATACACAGATCAAGACAAGGACAACAGGTGACGGTTATGATGATGAGGAGCAGGTGATGATGAGGAGGGTGATGAGGAGCAGGTGCAGGTGATGACGACAGATGGTGAATGTGATTAAGACAGAAGGTGAATGTGATGAAGGTGAATGTGACACCAATATCACTGAAACATTTTTGTGTGTGTGTGTGTGTGTGTGTGTGTGTGTGTGTGTGTGTGTGTGTGTGTGTGTGTGTGTGTGTGTAGCATTATTGTGTGTAGCATATGTAGCAAGTATGCATTATTGAGTTAACATGGAAACACTGGTTTGCTTTAGTGCAGAAAACTGGTCAAAATCATGAGGTTTAAAGTGAAAGTGAGCCAATAAGTGGTCTTCTACTGCCCTCTGCTGGCCATTCTACTTATTAATTAAATTTTTCCACATGTGCTTGCATTTATACTTGAATACACACTAAAAATCACTTATATAGCAATAACTATTATAACACAATCATATTTTGTCAGTGTTAATCACTTTATTTGCACTGACACTTCAAATAATTGCTAGTAATGTGGTAAATCATGGTTAACTATGCTGTGTGTGTGTGTGTGTGTGTGTGTGTGTGTGTGTGTGTGTGTGTGTAAGCATGCATTGAGTTAACATGGATAAACTGGTTTGCTTTAGTGCAGAAAACTGGTTTAAAGTGAAAGTGAGCCAATAAGTGGTCTTCTACTGCCCTCTGCAGGCCATTCTACTTATTAATGAAATATTTCAACATGTGCTTGCATTCATACTTGAATACACACTAAAAAAATCACTTATTTAGCAATAACTATTATAACACAATCATATTTTGTCAGTGTTAATCACTTTATTTGCACTGACACTTCAAATAATTGCTAGTAATGTGATAAATCAGGCTAGAAACATGGTAAATCAAAGTAAATAATACTAGATTGTCGTTTATCTCCTGGTAAATAATACTAGAACGTGGTATATCATGGTAAATCATGGTTAACTATGCTGTGTGTGTGTGTGTGTGTGTGTGTGTGTGTGTGTGTGTGTGTGTGTGTGTGTGTGTGTGTGTGTGTGTGTGTGTGTGTAAGCATGCATTGAGTTAACATGGAAAAACTGGTTTGCTTTAGTGCAGAAAACTGGTTTAAAGTGAAAGTGAGCCAATAAGTGGTCTTCTAGTGCCCTCTGCTGGCCATTCTACTCAATAATGAAATATTTTACATGTGCTTTTGCATTCATACTTGGACACACACAAAAAAATCACGTATATAACTAACTATTATAACACAATAATATTTTGTCAGTGTTCATCACCTCATTTGCACTGACACTTCACATAATTGCTAGTAATGTGGTTAATCATGCTAGAAACATTGTAAATCATAGTAAATAATACTGAAATGAGGTGTATCAAGGTAAATCATGCTAGAATCCTAATAAATCATTCTGGAACATGGTATATGATAGTAAATCATGCTAGAATCATATTAAATAATTCTAGAATGTGGCAAATCGTTGTGGGAGGAGCCTATTTTACTCAAATGGCTATAACTCAAGAAGTAAATGAGATATCTTCACCAAACTCAGTACACATGTGTATGGGTTCAATTTGAGGTCACAGTAAACAATTTTATGGAGATCGGACCATAGGTGGCGCTATAACTGTTAAAAAGCTTTAAAACCATATATATCCCATGGCAAATTGCCTGTATTGGCTGTAAATGGTCTTTTCCATCTATTATGTCAGTGGTTACATGCTTGCTAAATAAATCTTAATAACTTTTGATGCTTTTGTGCTTAAATGCCTTAAAGGCCTTAACTGCTTGAACCCCGATAAATGCTGCTTGCAGCTTTAATTATTATTATTATTATTATTCCGCCCTAAAACGCATCGTGCAGCCCAAACCGTAAGAGCTGGAACCTTGAAACTTGGCCAAATGGTAGTCCTCAATTTGGGGAGAACCTATCAAAATATGACCCCGATTGGCCCATAGGTGGCGCTATAATGACCAAATTTACTACATTGCTCATAACTCCTAGACAGTTTGTCCTAGAGTCTCAATTTTAGCATCACTGTGATCCCTGGATCCAGACGGACAAAATGGCTATCTCCAAATTGCTCTACGAGCAAAAAAAAAATTCTATGGGCAATTTAGTGAAAAACCTACTTTTGCGAACTAGTCCTAGGTTTTTGGCCCAATCGGAACCAGACCAGTCTAGCACAGTTCTCTGGAGTCTCTAGATCAATAATTATCGGAAAAAAGTTGAACTTTTGCATTGGCCTGGCTGTAACAGGGTCATTTAGGAAAGGGGTGGGACAAAAAAACACTCAAAAGCCTATACAACCTAAGGGAAAACCCCAAACTTCACAAAAATCGATGAGCAGATGTGTCAGAACATGGTGAAGAAGCATGCCAAGTTTCGTGAAGATCGGACAATAGGTGGCGCTATAACTGTCCAAAACGTCTCTTCTTATTAGGGGTTCAAGCATGAAAAGCTGGACGCCTGACGAACAAAACGTATATCTCCGATTTCATTTCCGCCATGACAGATTTTCCGCCATTTTGAATTTTGTCAAAAATCTACTTTTGCGAACTAGTCCCTGGTTTTTTGCCCGATTGGAACCAAACTAGTGCAGAAATGTTCTCTGGAGACTGAATATCAATAATTATCGAAAAAAAGTGGAAATTTCGATTCACGGTCGCTAAGGGGCGCCAAAACGTACGTTGTGGGAGGGGCCTATTTTACTAAAATGGCTATAACTCCCGGTGTAAATGAGGTATCTTCACCAAACTTGGTACACATGTGTATGAGCTTACTCTGGGGTCACAGTAAAAAAATCGCGACGATTGGCCTCATGGTGGCGCTATAAAATGAAAAAAACATAAAACAGGCTATAACCACCTGACCGTTAGTCCGATTGACTTGAAAATTGGTATGCAGTGTCTTGGTCCAAGGTGCCATGTATGTCTATGAGGACATTGGCGTATCTCAAAAAACATGGCCGCCATTGGCCAACGAAGTTTGAGCACCTATTAGACAAGGTTAACGGAGGCCGATCGGAACGAAACTCAATGGGCATGTTCGGCTCATGGCCCTAAAGGTCTGTAAGAATTTTGAAAGAAATCGGCCACTAGTTGGCGCTAACGAGTTTTACGGCTCTGTAATCACGTGGTGTTACAAATATCCACACAATATGCATATCATTTGATAGATCTCCTCATCCTGAACAACTTTGCCTCAAGAACCATTGCTGTCAATCAAACTGTTCATTAATTATTCATTAATATGTTAAAAACCTACTTTTGCGAACTAGTCCTAGGTTTTTTGCCCGATCGGAACCAGACCAGTCTAGGACAATTCTCTGGACTCTCTAGATCAATAATTATCAAAAAAAAGTTGAACTTTTGCATTTGGATGGCTGTAATAGGGTAATTTATAAAATGGGCGTGTCAAAATACATTAAAAAGCCTATAAATCCTAAATAAAAACTCAGAACTTCACAAAAATTGGTCAGCATATGTGACATAACATCATTAACAAGCATGAAAAATTCTATGGAGATCGGACGATAGGTGGCGCTATAACTGTTAAAAAGCTTTAAAATCATATATTTCCTATGGTAAACTGCCTGTATTGGCTGTAAATGGTCTTTTCCATCTCTGATCATATAATTTTCATATCATAATGTTCAAAACTAGTGCAATACAATTCTCTGGACTCACTAGATCAATAATTGTCAGAAAAAGTTGAACTACTTCATTTGGATAGCTATAATAGGTTCACTTCAAAATCTGGCCTTTACCAAGTGTCCCCGAAAGCCTATATCTCTTTAATCAATGCTCAGACCTTCTTAAAAACAAGTCAGAACGTGTGAAATATCACCCTGAACAAGCATGAACATTTTCAGACAGATCGGACAAAATTTGCCTCTATAACAGTTAAAAAGGTGAAAATGATATGAATTAATGGCATGTTAAGCCAATAAGTGGTATTTTACTGCCCCCTGCTGTTTAAAATAGTCATTTTCTCATATTGGTATTGGTATCAGCCATGGTAAATCATGATAAATTATGGTGTGTGTGTGTGTGTGTGTGTGTGTGTGGTACAAATATAACAAAGGTTTTATTTTCCAACATGAAAACAAACATAACAGAGTGCTAGTGCACAAACAATAACCGACAATGATAATGGATGAGAGGGGAAATTAAATACACAGATCAAGACAAGGACAACAGGTGACGGTTATGATGATGAGGAGCAGGTGATGATGAGGAGGGTGATGAGGAGCAGGTGCAGGTGATGACGACAGATGGTGAATGTGATGAAGACAGAAGGTGAATGTGATGAAGGTGAATGTGACACCAATATCACTGAAACATTTGTGTGTGTGTGTGTGTGTGTGTGTGTGTGTGTGTGTGTGTGTGTGTGTGTGTGTGTGTGTGTGTGTGTGTGTGTAGCATTATTGTGTGTAGCATATGTAGCAAGTATGCATTATTGAGTTAACATGGAAACACTGGTTTGCTTTAGTGCAGAAAACTGGTCAAAATCATGAGGTTTAAAGTGAAAGTGAGCCAATAAGTGGTCTTCTACTGCCCTCTGCTGGCCATTCTACTTATTAATTAAATTTTTCCACATGTGCTTGCATTTATACTTGAATACACACTAAAAATCACTTATATAGCAATAACTATTATAACACAATCATATTTTGTCAGTGTTAATCACTTTATTTGCACTGACACTTCAAATAATTGCTAGTAATGTGGTAAATCATGGTAAATCATGGTTAACTATGCTGTGTGTGTGTGTGTGTGTGTGTGTGTGTGTGTGTGTGTGTGTGTGTGTGTGTGTGTGTGTGTGTGTGTGTGTGTGTGTGTGTGTGTGTAAGCATGCATTGACTTAACATGGATAAACTGGTTTGCTTTAGTGCAGAAAACTGGTTTAAAGTGAAAGTGAGCCAATAAGTGGTCTTCTACTGCCCTCTGCTGGCCATTCTACTTATTAATGAAATATTTCAACATGTGCTTGCATTCATACTTGAATACACACTAAAACAATCACTTATATAGCAATAACTATTATAACAATCATATTTTGTCAGTGTTAATCAATTTATTTGCACTGACACTTCAAATAATTGCTAGTAATGTGATAAATCAGGCTAGAAACATGGTAAATCAAAGTAAATAATACTAGATTGTCGTTTATCTCCTGGTAAATAATACTAGAACGTGGTATATCATTGTAAATCATGGTTAACTATGCTGTGTGTGTGTGTGTGTGTGTGTGTGTGTGTGTGTGTGTGTGTGTGTGTGTGTGTGTGTGTGTGTGTGTGTGTGTGTGTGTGTGTGTGTGTGTGTAAGCATGCATTGAGTTAACATGGAAAAACTGGTTTGCTTTAGTGCACAAAACTGGTGTAAAGTGAAAGTGAGCCAATAAGTGGTCTTCTAGTGCCCTCTGCTGGCCATTCTACTTAATAATGAAATATTTTACATGTGCTTTTGCATTCATACTTGGACACACACTAAAAATCACGTATATAACTAACTATTATAACACAATAATATTTTGTCAGTGTTCATCACCTCATTTGCACTGACACTTCACATAATTGCTAGTAATGTGGTTAATCATGCTAGAAACATTGTAAATCATAGTAAATAATACTGAAATGAGGTGTATCAAGGTAAATCATGCTAGAATCCTAATAAATCATTCTGGAACATGGTATATGATAGTAAATCATGCTAGAATCATAGTAAATAATACTAGAATGTGCTAAATTGTTGTGGGAGGAGCCTATTTTACTAAAATGGCTATAACTCAAGAAGTAAATGAGATATCTTCACCAAACTCAGTACACATGTGTATGGGTTCAATTTGAGGTCACAGTAAACAATTCTATGGAGATCGGACCATAGGTGGCGCTATAACTGTTAAAAAGCTTTAAAACCATATATATCCCATGGTAAACTGCCTGTATTGGCTGTAAATGGTCTTTTCCATCTATTATGTCCGTGGTTACATGCTTGCTAAATAAATCTTAATAACTTTTGATGCTTTTGTGCTTAAATGCTTAAAAGGCTTTAACTGCTTGAACCCCGATAAATGCTGCTTGCAGCTTTAATTATTATTATTATTATTATTCCGCCCTAAAACGCATCGTGCAGCCCAAACCGTAAGAGCTGGAACTTTGAAACTTTGACAGATGGTAGTACAAAAATCGAGGAAAGGTTCAGAGATTATGACCCCGATTGGCCCATAGGTGGCGCTATAGCAACCAAAAGCGCGAAACTGTTCATAACTCCTAGACCGTATGTCGTAGACTCAAGTGTCTTATATCATTGGAAAGCTGGATGCCTGACGAACAAAACGTATATCTCCGATTTCATTTCCGCCATGATAGATTTTCCGCCATTTTGAATTTTGTCAAAAACCTACTTTTGCGAACTAGTCCCTGGTTTTTTGCCCGATTGGAACCAAACCAGTGCAGAAATGTTCTCTGGAGTCTGAATATCAATAATTATCGAAAAAAAATGGAAATTTCGATTCACGGTCGCTAAGGGGCGCCAAAACGTACGTTGTGGGAGGGGCCTATTTTACTAAAATGGCTATAACTCCCGATGTAAATGAGGTATCTTCACCAAACTTGGTACACATGTGTATGAGTTCAATCTGGGGTCACAGTAAAAAAATCGCGACGATTTGCCTCATGGTGGCGCTATAAATTGAAAAAAACATAAAACAGGCTATAACCACCTGACCGTTAGTCCGATTGACTTGAAAATTGGTATGCAGTGTCTTGGTCCAAGGTGCCATGTATGTGTATGAGGACATTGGCGTATCTCAAAAAACATGGCCGCCATCGGCCAACGAAGTTTGAGCACCTATTAGACAAGGTTAACGGAGGCCGATCGGAACGAAACTCAATGGGCATGTTCGGCTCATGGCCCTAAAGGTCTGTAAGAATTTTGAAAGAAATCGGCCACTAGTTGGCGCTAACGAGTTTTACGGCTCTGTAATCACGTGGTGTTACAAATATCCACACAATTTGCATATCATTTGATAGACCTCCTCATCCTGAACAACTTTGCCTCAAGAACCATTGCTGTCAATCAAACTGTTCATTAATTATTCATTAATATGTTAAAAACCTACTTTTGCGAACTAGTCCTAGGTTTTTTGCCCGATCGGAACCAGACCAGTCTAGGACAATTCTCTGGACTCTCTAGATCAATAATTATCAAAAAAAAGTTGAACTTTTGCATTTGGATGGCTGTAATAGGGTCATTTATAAAATGGGCGTGTCAAAATACATTAAAAAGCCTATAAATCCTAAATAAAAACTCAGAACTTCACAAAAATTGGTCAGCATATGTGACATAACATCATTAACAAGCATGAAAAATTCTATGGAGATCGGACGATAGGTGGCGCTATAACTGTTAAAAAGCTTTAAAATCATATATTTCCTATGGTAAACTGCCTGTATTGGCTGTAAATGGTCTTTTCCATCTCTGATCATATAATTTTCATATCATAATGTTCAAAACTAGTGCAATACAATTCTCTGGACTCACTAGATCAATAATTGTCAGAAAAAGTTGAACTACTTCATTTGGATAGCTATAATAGGTTCACTTCAAAATCTGGCCTTTACCAAGTGTCCCCGAAAGCCTAAATCTCTTTAATCAATGCTCAGACCTTCTTAAAAACAAGTCAGAACGTGTGAAATATCACTCTGAACAAGCATGAAAATTTTCAGACAGATCGGACAAAATTTGGCTCTATAACAGTTAAAAAGGTGAAAATGATATGAATTAATGGCATGTTAAGCCAATAAGTGGTATTTTACTGCCCCCTGCTGTTTAAAATAGTCATTTTCTCATATTGGTATTGGTATCAGCCATGGTAAATCATGATAAATGATGGTGTGTGTGTGTGTGTGTGTGTGTGTGTGTGTGTGTGTGTGTGTGTGTGTGTGTGTGTGTGTGTGTGTGTGTGTAGCATTATTGTGTGTAGCATATGTAGCAAGTATGCATTATTGAGTTAACATGGAAACACTGGTTTGCTTTAGTGCAGAAAACTGGTCAAAATCATGAGGTTTAAAGTGAAAGTGAGCCAATAAGTGGTCTTCTACTGCCCTCTGCTGGCCATTCTACTTATTGATTAAATTTTTCCACATGTGCTTGCATTTATACTTGAATACACACTAAAAATCATTTATATAGCAATAACTATTATAACACAATCATATTTTGTCAGTGTTAATCACTTTATTTGCACTGACACTTCAAATAATTGCTAGTAATGTGGTAAATCATGGTAAATCATGGTTAACTATGCTGTGTGTGTGTGTGTGTGTGTGTGTGTGTGTGTAAGCATGCATTGAGTTAACATGGATAAACTGGTTTGCTTTAGTGCAGAAAACTGGTTTAAAGTGAAAGTGAGCCAATAAGTGGTCTTCTACTGCCCTCTGCTGGCCATTCTACTTATTAATGAAATATTTCAACATGTGCTTGCATTCATACTTGAATACACACTAAAAAAATCACTTATATAGCAATAACTATTATAACACAATCATATTTTGTCAGTGTTAATCACTTTATTTGCACTGACACTTCAAATAATTGCTAGTAATGTGATAAATCAGGCTAGAAACATGGTAAATCAAAGTAAATAATACTAGATTGTTGTTTATCTCCTGGTAAATAATACTAGAACGTGGTATATCATGGTAAATCATGGTTAACTATGCTGTGTGTGTATGTGTGTGTGTGTGTGTGTGTGTGTGTATGTAAGCATGCATTGAGTTAACATGGAAAAACTGGTTTGCTTTAGTGCAGAAAACTGGTTTAAAGTGAAAGTGAGCCAATAAGTGGTCTTCTAGTGCCCTCTGCTGGCCATTCTACTTAATAATGAAATATTTTACATGTGCTTTTGCATTCATACTTGGACACACACTAAAAATCACGTATATAACTAACTATTATAACACAATAATATTTTGTCAGTGTTCATCACCTCATTTGCACTGACACTTCACATAATTGCTAGTAATGTGGTTAATCATGCTAGAAACATTGTAAATCATAGTAAATAATACTGAAATGAGGTGTATCAAGGTAAATCATGCTAGAATCCTAATAAATCATTCTGGAACATGGTATATGATAGTAAATCATGCTAGAATCATATTAAATAATTCTTGAATGTGGCAAATCGTTGTGGGAGGAGCCTATTTTACTCAAATGGCTATAACTCAAGAAGTAAATGAGATATCTTCACCAAAATCAGTACACATGTGTATGGGTTCAATTTGAGGTCACAATAAACAATTTTATGGAGATCGGACCATAGGTGGCGCTATAACTGTTAAAAAGCTTTAAAACCATATATATCCCATGGCAATTTGCCTGTATTGGCTGTAAATGGTCTTTTCCATCTATTATGTCAGTGGTTACATGCTTGCTAAATAAATCTTAATGACTTTTGATGCTTTTGTGCTTAAATGCCTTAAAGGCCTTAACTGCTTGAACCCCGATAAATGCTGCTTGCAGCTTTAATTAGGGGTTCAAGCACGAAGTGCTGAAACCCTATTGTAATTGTGCTGATTTTTATTATTATTATTATTATTATTATTATTATTCTGCCGTAAAACGCATCGTGCAGCCCAAACCGTAAGGGCTAGAGCTTTGAAACTTTGCCATATGGTAGTACAAAAATCGAGGAGAGGTTATCAAATTATGACCCCGATTGGCCCATAGGTGGCGCTATAGCAACCAAAAGCGCGAAACTGCTCATAACTCCTAGACCGTAAGTCATAGACTCAAGTGTCTTATATCATTGGAAAGCTGGACGCCTGACGAACAAAACGTATATCTCCGATTTTATTTCCGCCATGATAGATTTTCTGCCATTTTGAATTTTGTCGAAAATCTACTTTTGCGAACTAGTCCCTGGTTTTTTGCCCGATCGGAACCAAACCAGTGCAGAATTGTTCTCTGGAGTCTGAATATCAATAATTATCAAAAAAAAGTTGAAATTTCGATTCACGGTCGCTAGGGGGTGCAAAATTAACGTTGTGGGAGGAGCCTATTTTACTAAAATGGCTATAACTCCAGAAGTAAAAGAGGTATTTTAACCAAACCTGGTACACATGTGTAAGACGTCAATATGAGGTCACGGTAAAAAAATCGCGGCGATTGGTCACATGGTGGCGCTATAACATGAAAAAAACATAAAACAGGCTATAACCACCTGACCGTTAGTCCGATTGACTTGAAAATTGGTATGCAGTGTCTTGGTCCAAGGTGCCATGTATGTCTATGAGGACATTGGTGTATCTCAAAAAACATGGCCGCCATCGGCCAATGAAGTTTGAGCACCTATTAGACAAGGTTAACGGAGGCCTATCGGAACGAAACTCGGTGGGCATGTTCGACTCATGGCCCTAGAGGTCTGTAAGAATTTTAAAAGAAATCGGCCACTAGTTGGCGCTAACGAGTTTTATGGCTCTGTAATCACGTGGTGTTACACTTATTGTCACAAAATGCATACCATTTGATAGATCTCCTCTTGTTGAACAACTTTGCCTCAAGAACCATTGCTGTCAATCAAACCGTTCATTAAATATTCGTAATTATGTTAAAAACCTACTTTTGCGAACTAGTCCTAGGTTTTTCGCCCGATCAGAACCAAACGAGTCTAGGACAATTCTATGGACTCTCAAGATCAATAATTATCAAAAAAAAGTTGAACTTTTGCATTTTTCGCATGGGTATATTGGGTCATAAAGAAAATGGGCGTGGCAAAATGCACTCAAAAGCCTATAAATCCTAAACGAAAACTCAGAACTTCACGAAAATTGGTGAGCTTATGTGCCATAACATCATTAACAAGCATGCAAAATTTCATGGAGATCGGACTATAGATGGTGCTATAACTGTTAAAAAGCTTTAAAAAACACATATTTCCTATGGTAAATTGCCTGTATTGGCTGTAAATGGACTTTTCCATCTATTATTTCAGTGGTTAAAAGCTTTCTAAATAAATCTTAATGTCTTAAATGCTTATGTGCCTAAAGGCCTTAAATGCTTGAACCCCGATAAATGCTGCTTGTTAGGGGTTCAAGCACGAAGTGCTGAAACCCTATTGTAATTGTGCTGATTTTTATTAGGGGTTCAAGCACGAAGTGCTGAAACCCTATTGTAATTGTGCTGATTTTTATTATTATTATTATTATTATTATTCTGCCGTAAAACGCATCGTGCAGCCCAAACCGTAAGGGCTAGAGCTTTGAAACTTTGCCATATGGTAGTACAAAAATCGAGGAGAGGTTATCAAATTATGACCCCGATTGACCCATAGGTGGCGCTATAACAACCAAAAGCGCGAAACTGCTCTTAACTCCTAGACCGTATGTCGTAGACTCAAGTGTCTTATATCATTGGAAAGCTGGACGCCTGACGAACAAAACGTATATCTCCGATTTCATTTCCGCCATGATAGATTTTCCGCCATTTTGAATTTTGTCAAAAATCTACTTTTGCGAACTAGTCCCTGGTTTTTTGCCCGATTGGAACCAAACTAGTGCAGAAATGTTCTCTGGAGACTGAATATCAATAATTATCGAAAAAAAGTGGAAATTTCGATTCACGGTCGCTAAGGGGCGCCAAAACGTACGTTGTGGGAGGGGCCTATTTTACTAAAATGGCTATAACTCCCGATGTAAATGAGGTATATTCACCAAACTTGGTACACATGTGTATGAGCTTACTCTGGGGTCACAGTAAAAAAATCGCGACGATTGGCCTCATGGTGGCGCTATAAAATGAAAAAAACTTAAAACAGGCTATAACCACCTGACCGTTAGTCCGATTGACTTGAAAATTGGTATGCAGTGTCTTGGTCCAAGGTGCCATGTATGTGTATGAGGACATTGGCGTATCTCAAAAAACATGGCCGCCATCGGCCAACGAAGTTTGAGCACCTATTAGACAAGGTTAACGGAGGCCGATCGGAACGAAACTCAATGGGCATGTTCGGCTCATGGCCCTAAAGGTCTGTAAGAATTTTGAAAGAAATCGGCCACTAGTTGGCGCTAACGAGATTTACGGCTCTGTAATCACGTGGTGTTACAAATATCCACACAATATGCATATCATTTGATAGATCTCCTCATCCTGAACAACTTTGCCTCAAGAACCATTGCTGTCAATCAAACTGTTCATTAATTATTCATTAATATGTTAAAAACCTACTTTTGCGAACTAGTCCTAGGTTTTTTGCCCGATCGGAACCAAACCAGTCTAGGACAATTCTCTGGACTCTCTAGATCAATAATTATCAAAAAAAAGTTGAACTTTTGCATTTGGATGGCTGTAATAGGGTAATTTATAAAATGGGCGTGTCAAAATACATTAAAAAGCCTATAAATCCTAAATAAAAACTCAGAACTTCACAAAAATTGGTCAGCATATGTGACATAACATCATTAACAAGCATGAAAAATTCTATGGAGATCGGACGATAGGTGGCGCTATAACTGTTAAAAAGCTTTAAAATCATATATTTCCTATGGTAAACTGCCTGTATTGGCTGTAAATGGTCTTTTCCATCTCTGATCATATAATTTTCATATCATAATGTTCAAAACTAGTGCAATACAATTCTCTGGACTCACTAGATCAATAATTGTCAGAAAAAGTTGAACTACTTCATTTGGATAGCTATAATAGGTTCACTTCAAAATCTGGCCTTTACCAAGTGTCCCCGAAAGCCTATATCTCTTTAATCAATGCTCAGACCTTCTTAAAAACAAGTCAGAACGTGTGAAATATCACCCTGAACAAGCATGAAAATTTTCAGACAGATCGGACAAAATTTGCCTCTATAACAGTTAAAAAGGTGAAAATGATATGAATTAATGGCATGTTAAGCCAATAAGTGGTATTTTACTGCCCCCTGCTGTTTAAAATAGTCATTTTCTCATATTGGTATTGGTATCAGCCATGGTAAATCATGATAAATGATGGTGTGTGTGTGTGTGTGGTACAAATATAACAAAGGTTTTATTTTCCAACATGAAAACAAACATAACAGAGTGCTAGTGCACAAACAATAACCGACAATGATAATGGATGAGAGGGGAACTTAAATACACAGATCAAGACAAGGACAACAGGTGACGGTTATGATGATGAGGAGCAGGTGATGATGAGGAGGGTGATGAGGAGCAGGTGCAGGTGATGACGACAGATGGTGAATGTGATGAAGACAGAAGGTGAATGTGATGAAGGTGAATGTGACACCAATATCACTGAAACATTTGTGTGTGTGTGTGTGTGTGTGTGTGTGTGTGTGTGTGTGTAGCATTATTGTGTGTAGCATATGTAGCAAGTATGCATTATTGAGTTAACATGGAAACACTGGTTTGCTTTAGTGCAGAAAACTGGTCAAAATCATGAGGTTTAAAGTGAAAGTGAGCCAATAAGTGGTCTTCTACTGCCCTCTGCTGGCCATTCTACTTATTAATTAAATTTTTCCACATGTGCTTGCATTTATACTTGAATACACACTAAAAATCACTTATATAGCAATAACTATTATAACACAATCATATTTTGTCAGTGTTAATCACTTTATTTGCACTGACACTTCAAATAATTGCTAGTAATGTGGTAAATCATGGTAAATCATGGTTAACTATGCTGTGTGTGTGTGTGTGTGTGTGTGTGTGTGTGTGTGTGTGTGTGTGTGTGTGTGTGTGTGTGTGTGTGTGTGTAAGCATGCATTGAGTTAACATGGATAAACTGGTTTGCTTTAGTGCAGAAAACTGGTTTAAAGTGAAAGTGAGCCAATAAGTGGTCTTCTACTGCCCTCTGCTGGCCATTCTACTTATTAATGAAATATTTCAACATGTGCTTGCATTCATACTTGAATACACACTAAAACAATCACTTATATAGCAATAACTATTATAACAATCATATTTTGTCAGTGTTAATCACTTTATTTGCACTGACACTTCAAATAATTGCTAGTAATGTGATAAATCAGGCTAGAAACATGGTAAATCAAAGTAAATAATACTAGATTGTCGTTTATCTCCTGGTAAATAATACTAGAACGTGGTAAATCATGGTAAATCATGGTTAACTATGCTGTGTGTGTGTGTGTGTGTGTGTGTGTGTGTGTGTGTGTGTGTGTGTGTGTGTGTGTGTGTGTGTGTGTGTGTGTGTGTGTAAGCATGCATTGAGTTAACATGGAAAAACTGGTTTGCTTTCGTGCAGAAAACTGGTTTAAAGTGAAAGTGAGCCAATAAGTGGTCTTCTAGTGCCCTCTGCTGGCCATTCTACTTAATAATGAAATATTTTACATGTGCTTTTGCATTCATACTTGGACACACACTAAAAATCACGTATATAACTAACTATTATAACACAATAATATTTTGTCAGTGTTCATCACCTCATTTGCACTGACACTTCACATAATTGCTAGTAATGTGGTTAATCATGCTAGAAACATTGTAAATCATAGTAAATAATACTGAAATGAGGTGTATCAAGGTAAATCATGCTAGAATCCTAATAAATCATTCTGGAACATGGTATATGATAGTAAATCATGCTAGAATCATAGTAAATAATACTAGAATGTGCTAAATTGTTGTGGGAGGAGCCTATTTTACTAAAATGGCTATAACTCAAGAAGTAAATGAGATATCGTCACCAAACTCAGTACACATGTGTATGGGTTCAATTTGAGGTCACAGTAAACAATTCTATGGAGATCGGACCATAGGTGGCGCTATAACTGTTAAAAAGCTTTAAAACCATATATATCCCATGGTAAACTGCCTGTATTGGCTGTAAATGGTCTTTTCCATCTATTATGTCCGTGGTTACATGCTTGCTAAATAAATCTTAATAACTTTTGATGCTTTTGTGCTTAAATGCTTAAAAGGCTTTAACTGCTTGAACCCCGATAAATGCTGCTTGCAGCTTTAATTATTATTATTATTATTATTATTCTGCCGTAAAACGCATCGTGCAGCCCAAACCGTAAGGGCTAGAGCTTTGAAACTTTGCCATATGGTAGTACAAAAATCGAGGAGAGGTTATCAAATTATGACCCCGATTGGCCCATAGGTGGCGCTATAGCAACCAAAAGCGCGAAACTGCTCATAACTCCTAGACCGTAAGTCATAGACTCAAGTGTCTTATATCATTGGAAAGCTGGACGCCTGACGAACAAAACGTATATCTCCGATTTTATTTCCGCCATGATAGATTTTCCGCCATTTTGAATTTTGTCGAAAATCTACTTTTGCGAACTAGTCCCTGGTTTTTTGCCCGATCGGAACCAAACCAGTGCAGAATTGTTCTCTGGAGTCTGAATATCAATAATTATCAAAAAAAAGTTGAAATTTCGATTCACGGTTGCTAGGGGGTGCAAAATTAACGTTGTGGGAGGAGCCTATTTTACTAAAATGGCTATAACTCCAGAAGTTAAAGAGGTATTTTAACCAAACTTGGTACACATGTGTAAGAGGTCAATCTGAGGTCACGGTAAAAAAATCGCGGCGATTGGCCACATGGTGGCGCTATAACATGAAAAAAAAATAAAACAGGCTATAACCACCTGACTGTTAGTCCGATTGACTTGAAAATTGGTATGCAGTGTCTTGGTCCAAGGTGCCATGTATGTCTATGAGGACATTGGTGTATCTCAAAAAACATGGCCGCCATTGGCCAATGAAGTTTGAGCACCGATTAGACAAGGTTAACGGAGGCCGATCGGAACGAAACTCGATGGGCATGTTCGACTCATGGCCCTAGAGTTCTGTAAGAATTTTGAAAGAAATCGGCCACTAGTTGGCGCTAACGAGTTTTATGGCTCTGTAATCACGTGGTGTTACACATATTGTCACAAAATGCATATCATTTGATAGATCTGCTCATGCTGAACAACTTTGCCTCTAGAACCATTGCTGTCAATCAAACTGTTCATTAAATATTCATGAATATGTTCAAAACCTACTTTTGCGAACTAGTCCCTGACTTTTCGCCCGATCGGAACCAGACCAGTCTAGGACAATTCTCTGGACTCTCTAGATCAATAATTATCAAAAAAAAGTTGAACTTTTGTATTTGTATGGCTGTAATAGGGTCATTTATAAAATGGGCGTGGCAAAATACACTAAAAAGCCTATAAATCCTAAATGAAAACTCTGAACTTCACAAAAATTGGTGAGTATATGTGACATAACATCACAAACAAGCATGCAAAATTTTATGGAGATCGGACCAAAGGTGGTGCTATAACAGTTAAAAGGGTTTAAAACCATAGATTTCCTATGGTTAACTGCCTGTATTGGCTGTAAATGGTCTTTTCCATCTCTGATCATATAATTATCATATCATAATGTTCAAAACTAGTGCAATACAATTCTCTCTACTTACTAGATCAATAATTGTCAGAAAAAGTTGAACTACTTCATTTGGATACCTATAATAGGTTCACTTCAAAATGTGGACTTTACCAAGTGTCCCCGAAAGCCTATTTCTCTTTAATCAATGCTCAGACCTTCTTGAAAACAAGTCAGAACATGTAAAATATCACTCTGAACATGCATGAAAATTTTCAGACAGATCGGACAAAATTTGCCTCTATAACAGTTAAAAAGGTGAAAATGATATGAATATAATGGCATATTAAGCCAATAAGTTGTATTTTACTGCCCCCTGCTGTTTAAAATAGTCATTTTGTCATATTGTTCTATAATTTATATTTAGACTTTATAAAATCACTATTTTGACATTTACAATTACATTTAGTCAAAATCCATCTGTTAAAGTATTAGTATTGACAGTTTGATCACATCATATATTTCAAACGTCTGTATCTACAACATAATGTGTGTGTGTAGTCTTAGGTTTCTGAATAAATTCTGAATCATCTGATTAATAGCTTACAAAGACTTTGTGAAATGTTTATAGACCATTCAAATAATATTTCATATAATGACATATCCCAATAGCATTGAAAAAATAACAACATTTGTCTTTGTGTGTGTGTGTGTGTGTGTGTGTGTGTGTGTGTGTGTGTGTGTGTGTGTGTGTGTGTGTGTGTGTGTGTGTGTGTGTGTGTGTGTGTGTGTGTGTGTGTGTGTGTGTGTGTGTGTGTAAACATGCATTATGGAGTTAAAATGGAAAAACTGTTTTGCTTTAGTGCAGAAAAATGGTGAAAATCAAGAAGTCTGAAGTAAAAGTGAGCCAATATGTGGTCTTCTACTGCCCTCTGCTGGTCATTCTACTTATTAATGAAGTCTACTCACATATGCTTTTGCATTCATTAGACTCTAAAAATCACTTATATAACAATAAGACACTAAAAATCACTTATATAACAATTACTATTGACAGTTAACATGGTAAATCATGGAAAGCTATGATAAATCATGATAAACTATGGTAAAATAGAATCATAGTAAATAATACTAGAATGTGGTCAATTTTTGTGGGAGGAGCCTATTTTACTAAAATGGCTATAACTCAAGAAGTAAATGAGATATCTTCACCAAACTCAGTACACATGTGTATGGGTTCAATTTGAGGTCACAATAAACAATTTTATGGAGATCGGACCATAGGTGGCGCTATAACTGTTAAAAAGCTTTAAAACCATATATATCCCATGGTAAATTGCCTGTATTGGCTGTAAATGGTCTTTTCCAATCTATTATGTCAGTGGTTACATGCTTGCTAAATAAATCTTAATAACTTTTGATGCTTTTGTGCTTAAATGCCTTAAAGGCCTTAACTGCTTGAACCCCGATAAATGCTGCTTGCAGCTTTAATTATTATTATTATTATTATTCTGCCGTAAAACGCATCGTGCAGCCCAAACCGTAAGAGCTGGAACTTTGAAACTTTGACAGATGGTAGTACAAAAATCGAGGAAAGGTTCAGAGATTATGACCCCGATTGGCCCATAGGTGGCGCTATAACAACCAAAAGCGCGAAACTGCTCATAACTCCTAGACCGTATGGCGTAGACTCAAGTGTCTTATATCATTGGAAAGCTGGATGCCTGACGAACAAAACGTATATCTCCGATTTTATTTCCGCCATGATAGATTTTCCGCCATTTTGAATTTTGTCAAAAATCTACTTTTGCGAACTAGTCCCTGGTTTTTTGCCCGATTGGAACCAAACTAGTGCAGAAATGTTCTCTGGAGACTGAATATCAATAATTATCGAAAAAAAGTGGAAATTTCGATTCACGGTCGCTAAGGGGCGCCAAAACGTACGTTGTGGGAGGGGCCTATTTTACTAAAATGGCTATAACTCCCGATGTAAATGAGGTATCTTCACCAAACTTGGTACACATGTGTATGAGCTTACTCTGGGGTCACAGTAAAAAAATCGCGACGATTGGCCTCATGGTGGCGCTATAAAATGAAAAAAACATAAAACAGGCTATAACCACCTGACCGTTAGTCCGATTGACTTGAAAATTGGTATGCAGTGTCTTGGTCCAAGGTGCCATGTATGTGTATGAGGACATTGGCGTATCTCAAAAAACATGGCCGCCATCGGCCAATGAAGTTTGAGCACCTATTAGACAAGGTTAACGGAGGCCGATCGGAACGAAACTCAATGGGCATGTTCGGCTCATGGCCCTAAAGGTCTGTAAGAATTTTGAAAGAAATCGGCCACTAGTTGGCGCTAACGAGTTTTACGGCTCTGTAATCACGTGGTGTTACAAATATCCACACAATATGCATATCATTTGATAGATCTCCTCATCCTGAACAACTTTGCCTCAAGAACCATTGCTGTCAATCAAACTGTTCATTAATTATTCATTAATATGTTAAAAACCTACTTTTGCGAACTAGTCCTAGGTTTTTTGCCCGATCGGAACCAGACCAGTGTAGGACAATTCTCTGGACTCTCTAGATCAATAATTATCAAAAAAAAGTTGAACTTTTGCATTTGGATGGCTGTAATAGGGTCATTTATAAAACGGGCGTGTCAAAATACATTAAAAAGCCTATAAATCCTAAATAAAAACTCAGAACTTCACAAAAATTGGTCAGCATATGTGACATAACATCATTAACAAGCATGAAAAATTCTATGGAGATCGGACGATAGTTGGCGCTATAACTGTTAAAACGCTTTAAAACCATATATTTCCTATGGTAAATTGCCTGTATTTGCTGTAAATGATGTCTTCTATCTTTTATCATATAATGTTCATATCATAATGTTCAAAACCAGTGCAGCACAATTCTCTGAACTCTCTAGATCAATAATTATCAGAAAAAAAGTTTAACTTCTTCAAAAGGTGATTTTATATGAATATAATGACATATTAAGCCAATAAGTGGTATTTTACTGCCCCCTGCTGTCATTTCATCATACTACTCCCTAATATTGTTATAAAATTCATATTTAGACTTTTTAAAATCATTATTTTAACATTTACAATCACATTTTGTCAAAACTCATCTATTGAGTATTACTATTGACAATTGTGTTACACTGAGATATGGAAATGGACGAAAGTAAATGAATGAAATGAAACGAAAGTATAACGGCATTTAAGCCACGCCCCCGAATACAAATCCATTCATAACTCGAAAACGGAAAGTCGTTGCGCGCTCAAATTTTGATGGTGAGGACCTCTCCGGGCTCTTGATCGAAACGTGTCGTCGCGGGCCTCGGGAGCGCGCCCCCCGCGCATCGCGAATCCGCGGGACCCCCGATTTTGAACGGCCATTACTCCCGACCCAGACCACCCCGAACATTGTGTGAGAGCTCGTTGGAAAGGGCGCGTCCTTGGCTAGCTTCGATTCAAATGTGGTGTTATTTGCCCTGGGCATTCCAGAGATAATAGCCCGAACAGATATGCCTTATAACAGTCATAACTCCCAGCCCCAATCGCCCAAAAACACATTGATGGTCTCATTCAACAGGGCTCCTCAAGCACTATCTATGCTCTGAGTTTCAGAATTTTTCGCCTTTTGGTTCCTGAGATATAAGTAAAAAAACAAATTCCCATTCATTCAAACACTTCAACTGTAAAATGTAAGCTATAATACCACTGTTGTCCACTAGAGGGAGCAGCAGGATTACGCATGATCTTTTAATTCGCTTCAGTATTGGAAATAAACAAATGCTTTAAGAAGCAATCTTTTTTATTATGATGTTTTTTTTATTATTATGATATTTGTATATATTTTATTTTTTTTTATTATGATTATGAACGGTTTGATTGACATTAGTGATTCTTGAGGCAAAGTTGTTCAAGATGAGGAGATGAAGATATTTTCACAATATCACATCCTAAAAACATTGAAAACATATTTGTCTTTGTGTGTGTGTGTGTGTGTGTGTGTGTGTGTGTGTGTGTGTGTGTGTGTGTGTGTGTGTGTGTGTGGGTTTGTGTGTGTGTCTGTGTGTGTGTAAGCATGCTTAATGGAAAGAACATGAAGAAACTGCTTTGTTTTACTGGTGGATAAAAAAGTATTTCAAATGAAAGTGAGTCAATTAGTGGTCTTCTACTGCCCTCTGCAGGACATTCTACTTAATAAAATATTTTCATCTGTGCTTTTGCATTAGTTTTTGGACTATATCAAATTACTTGCATGAAAATCACCTATTATAACACAGTCATGTTTTGTCAAAGTTTATCACTTCATTTTTACTGAGCTCTCAGTTTGAACAATTCTGCCTCTCAGTGATTAATTTGAAATCTGAAAATGGTGTTATACAGAGGAGATTTGCAATTATCATTTTGTTACCTATCTTTTATTTTAAATATCTCCATCTACAACAAAATGTGTGTGCATGTGTGTGTTCAAGCATGGTTAGTGTATTAAGTATTATTGTTTAAGTATTATTGTTTTCATTTACATTTTAACCACCAGAAGAAGAACACTCATTGGTTCATTCTGCTCACTAAAATATTATTTTTAATTTTTTTTTCCATTTGAAATATTGTTTAAACTTAATAAAATCATTAAAATAACATTTCAAATCATATTTTGTCTGTTTATAAATCCCACAGACTCACATTGGCTGCAATACTAATGTTTTTGTAAAACACAGACCTGATAGTCTAATCTGTGTGTATTGTGCATATATTATTGATATTATTACTATTGCAAATCATGTTATTGTAACTCATATCTTAATAGAATATTATTTGTAATTTTAATTCTTTATTTCTTAAGTGTTTTTTTTTATGATTACTACAGATATTATCACCAAAGATATCAACTACACCTTCACTTTTAGTATTGACACGCTGCACACACAGCACAATCACACACTCACTAATGCATTCAAATAAATGTAATCTTACTGTGCTACTTTATTTGTACATGATTAGAATGAACAGAAATCTAAGACTATTTTTCTTCTTTTGTTAAAGCCATTTCAGACTCCAAGTAAGCATTATATTACTAATCATCTATTTTACAGGTGCCATACAATTGAAAACTGTATTTATCTTGGCATAGTTGAATGATAAGAGTTCTGGACATGGAACTGACATACCGTGAGCCTCAAACACCATTGTTTCCTCCTTCTTGTGTAAATCTCCTGTTTGCAAAAGACCGCTGAAAAATGAGTGAATCCCACCATAACACCGACTGTGACGTTGGAGTCAGGATCATTAATATTTATACCCCCCAAATTTGCATTTTCCAGTCCATGTTCTAGGCCAGGCAGTGTTAATGTGGACCTGCACAGCCGAATCATCAGAAGATCTGCAGGTATTGTGAAGAAGCAAGCAAGGACAATAGTGAAAATGGCAGATCATGGATATAAATGTTATGTCTGAGGCTGTGCTGTGGATTTGAGAACTTTTCATTCCCTTCCCACAAAACTGTCAACAGGCATGGTTGATGTTTACAACAGGATACCTCACCATTTTAATTCAAAGCTGTTAGTTTGCTCTTAACGGAGGCCGATCAGAACGAAACTCGATGGGCATGTTCGACTCGTGGCCCTAGAGGTCTGTAAGAATTTTGAAAAATCAGCCACTAGTTGACGCTAACAGGTTTTACGGCTATGTAATCACGTGATGCATATCATTTGATAGATCTCCTCATACTGAACAACTTTGCCTCAAGAACTACTGCTGTCAATCAATTTGTTCATTAAATACTTGCTATTATGTTAAAAACCTACTTTTGCGAACTAGTCCTAGGTTTTTCGCCCGATCGGAAATATACCAGTGCAGTACAATTCTCTGGAAGCTCTAGATTATTAATTATATAAAAAACTTTAACTTTACCCATTGGGTAGCCATAACAGGATCATTTAGAAAATGGGTATGGCAAAAAACACTCAAAAGCCTGTAAATCCTAAACAAAAACTCAGACAACTCACTAGACTGCCTTATGTGCTTAAAGACCCTAAATGCTTGAACCCCGCTAAATGCTGCTTGCAGCTTTAATTTTTATTATTATTATTATTCTCCCCTAAAACGCATCGTGCAGCCCAAACCGTAACAGCTGGAACCTTGAAACTTGGCCAAATGGTAGTCCTCAATTTGGGGAGAACCTATCAAAATATGACTCAGATTGGCCCATAGGTGGCGCTATAATGACCACATTTACTAAATTGCTCATAACTCCTAAACAGTTTGTCCTAGAGTCTCAATTTTAGCATCACTGTGATCCCTGGCTCCAGACGGACAAGATGGCTATCTCCAAATTCACCTACGAGCAAAAAAAAAATTGTTATGGGCAAATTTGTCCAAAACCTACTTTGGCCAACTAGTCCCTGGTTTTTGGCCCAATCCAGACCAGACCAGTCTAGCACAGTTCTCTGGAGTCTCTAGATCAATAATTATCGAACAAAAGTTGAACTTTTGCATTGACCTGGCTGTAACAGGGTCATTTAGCAAAGGGGTGGGACAAAAAAACACTCAAAAGCCTACACAACCTAAGGGAAAACCCCAAAGTTCACAAAAATCGATGAGCAGATGTGTCAGAACATGGTGAAGAAGCATGCCAAGTTTCGTGAAGATCGGACAATAGGTGGCGCTATAACTGTCCAAAACGTCTCTTTTTATTAGGGGTTCAAGCACGAAGTGCTGAAACCCTATTGTAATTGTACTGATTTTTATTATTATTATTATTCTCCCCTAAAACGCATCGTGCAGCCCAAACCGTAACAGCTGGAACCTTGAAACTTGGCCAAATGGTAGTCCTCAATTTGGGGAGAACCTATCAAAATATGACTCAGATTGGCCCATAGGTGGCGCTATAATGACCACATTTACTAAATTGCTCATAACTCCTAAACAGTTTGTCCTAGAGTCTCAATTTTAGCATCACTGTGATCCCTGGCTCCAGACGGACAAGATGGCTATCTCCAAATTCACCTACGAGCAAAAAAAAAAATTGTTATGGGCAAATTTGTCCAAAACCTACTTTGGCCAACTAGTCCCTGGTTTTTGGCCCAATCCAGACCAGACCAGTCTAGCACAGTTCTCTGGAGTCTCTAGATCAATAATTATCGAACAAAAGTTGAACTTTTGCATTGACCTGGCTGTAACAGGGTCATTTAGCAAAGGGGTGGGACAAAAAAACACTCAAAAGCCTACACAACCTAAGGGAAAACCCCAAAGTTCACAAAAATCGATGAGCAGATGTGTCAGAACATGGTGAAGAAGCATGCCAAGTTTCGTGAAGATCGGACAATAGGTGGCGCTATAACTGTCCAAAACGTCTCTTTTTATTAGGGGTTCAAGCACGAAGTGCTGAAACCCTATTGTAATTGTACTGATTTTTATTATTATTATTATTCTCCCCTAAAACGCATCGTGCAGCCCAAACCGTAACAGCTGGAACCTTGAAACTTGGCCAAATGGTAGTCCTCAATTTGGGGAGAACCTATCAAAATATGACTCAGATTGGCCCATAGGTGGCGCTATAATGACCACATTTACTAAATTGCTCATAACTCCTAAACAGTTTGTCCTAGAGTCTCAATTTTAGCATCACTGTGATCCCTGGCTCCAGACGGACAAGATGGCTATCTCCAAATTCACCTACGAGCAAAAAAAAAAAATTGTTATGGGCAAATTTGTCCAAAACCTACTTTGGCCAACTAGTCCCTGGTTTTTGGCCCAATCCAGACCAGACCAGTCTAGCACAGTTCTCTGGAGTCTCTAGATCAATAATTATCGAACAAAAGTTGAACTTTTGCATTGACCTGGCTGTAACAGGGTCATTTAGCAAAGGGGTGGGACAAAAAAACACTCAAAAGCCTACACAACCTAAGGGAAAACCCCAAAGTTCACAAAAATCGATGAGCAGATGTGTCAGAACATGGTGAAGAAGCATGCCAAGTTTCGTGAAGATCGGACAATAGGTGGCGCTATAACTGTCCAAAACGTCTCTTTTTATTAGGGGTTCAAGCACGAAGTGCTGAAACCCTATTGTAATTGTACTGATTTTTATTAGGGGTTCAAGCACGAAGTGCTGAAACCCTATTGTAATTGTAAGGATTTTTATTATTATTAGGGGTTCAAGCACGAAGTGCTGAAACCCTATTGTATTTGTGCTGATTTTTATTATTATTATTATTATTATTATTCTGCCGTAAAACGCATCGTGCAGCCCAAACCGTAAGGGCTAGAGCTTTGAAACTTTGCCAGATGGTAGTACAAAAATCGAGGAGAGGTTATCAAATTATGACCTCGATTGGCCCATAGGTGGCGCTATAATAACCAAAAGCGCGAAAGTGGTCATAACTCCTGGACCGTATGTCGTAGACACAAGTGTCTTATATCATTGGAAAGCTGGTCGTCTGACGAACAAAACGTATATCTCCGATTTCATTTCCGTCATGATAGATTTTCCGCCATTTTGAATTTTGTCGAAAACCTACTTTTGCGAACTAGTCCCTGGTTTTTTGCTCGATCGGAACCAAACCAGTGCAGAATTGTTCTCTGGAGACTGAAGATCAATAATTATCGAAAAAAAGTTGAAATTTCGATTCAGGGTCGCTAGGGGGCGCAAAATTAACGTTGTGGGCGGAGCCTATTTTACTAAAATGGCTATAACTCCAGAAGTAAATGAGGTATTTTCAACAAACTTGGTACACATATGTAAGAGGTCAATCTGAGGACACGGTAAAAAAATCGCGGCGATTGGCCACATGGTGGCGCTATAACATGAAAAAAACATAAAACAGGCTATAACCACCTGACCGTTAGTCCGATTGACTTGAAAATTGGTATGCAGTGTCTTGGTCCAAGGTGCCATGTATGTCTATGAGGACATTGGTGTATCTCAAAAAACATGGCCGCCATTGGCCAATGAAGTTGAGCACCTATTAGACAAGGTTAACGGAGGCCGATCGGAACGAAACTCGGTGGGCATGTTCGACTCATGGCCCTAGAGGTCTGTAAGAATTTTGAAAGAAATCGGCCACTAGTTGGCGCTAACGAGTTTTATGGCTCTGTAATCACGTGGTGTTAGATATATTGTCACAAAATGCATATCATTTGATAGACCTGCTCATGCTGAACAACTTTGCCTCTAGAACCATTGCTGTCAATCAAACCGTTCATTAAATATTCATGAATATGTTAAAAACCTACTTTTGCGAACTAGTCCCTGGTTTTTTGCCCGATCGGAACCAGACCAGTCTAGGACAATTCTATGGACTCTCTAGATCAATAATTATCAAAAAAAAGTTGAACTTTTGTATTTGTATGGCTGTAATAGGGTCATTTATAAAATGGGTGTGGCAAAATACACTCAAAAGCCTATAAATCCTAAATGAAAACTCAGAACTTCAAAAAAATTGGTGAGCATATGTGTCATAACATCACAAACAAGCTTGCAAAATTTTATGGAGATTGGACAATAGTTGGCGCTATAACTGTTAAAAAGCTTTAAAACCATATATTTCCTATGGTAAACTGCCTGTATTGGCTGTAAATGGTCTTTTCCATGTCTGATCATATAATTTTCATATCATAATGTTCAAAACTAGTGCAATACAATTCTCTGGACTCACTAGATCAATAATTGTCAGAAAAAGTTGAACTACTTCATTTGGATAGCTATAATAGGTTCACTTCAAAATCTGGCCTTTACCAAGTGTCCCCGAAAGCCTATATCTCTTTAATCAATGCTCAGTCCTTCTTAAAAACAAGTCAGAACGTGTGAAATATCACCCTGAACAAGCATGAAAATTTTCAGACAGATCGGACAAAATTTGCCTCTATAACAGTTAAAAAGGTGAAAATGATATGATTTAATGGCATGTTAAGCCAATAAGTGGTATTTTACTGCCCCCTGCTGTTTAAAATAGTCATTTTCTCATATTGGTATTGGTATCAGCCATGGTAAATCATGATAAATGATGGTGTGTGTGTGTGTGTGTGTGTGTGTGTGTGTGTGTGTGTGTGTGTGTGTGTGTGTGTGTGTGTGTGTGTGGTACAAATATAACAAAGGTTTTATTTTCCAACATGAAAACAAACATAACAGAGTGCTAGTGCACAAACAATAACCGACAATGATAATGGATGAGAGGGGAACTTAAATACACAGATCAAGACAAGGACAACAGGTGACGGTTATGATGATGAGGAGCAGGTGATGATGAGGAGGGTGATGAGGAGCAGCTGCAGGTGATGACGACAGATGGTGAATGTGATGAAGACAGAAGGTGAATGTGATGAAGGTGAATGTGACACCAATATCACTGAAACATTTGTGTGTGTGTGTGTGTGTGTGTGTGTGTGTGTGTGTGTGTGTGTGTGTGTAGCATTATTGTGTGTAGCATATGTAGCAATTATGCATTATTGAGTTAACATGGAAACACTGGTTTGCTTTAGTGCAGAAAACTGGTCAAAATCATGAGGTTTAAAGTGAAAGTGAGCCAATAAGTGGTCTTCTACTGCCCTCTGCTGGCCATTCTACTTATTAATTAAATTTTTCCACATGTGCTTGCATTTATACTTGAATACACACTAAAAATCACTTATATAGCAATAACTATTATAACACAATCATATTTTGTCAGTGTTAATCACTTTATTTGCACTGACACTTCAAATAATTGCTAGTAATGTGGTAAATCATGGTAAATCATGGTTAACTATGCTCTGTGTGTGTGTGTGTGTGTGTGTGTGTGTGTGTGTGTGTGTGTGTGTGTGTGTGTGTGTGTGTGTGTGTGTGTGTGTGTAAGCATGCATTGAGTTAACATGGATAAACTGGTTTGCTTTAGTGCAGAAAACTGGTTTAAAGTGAAAGTGAGCCAATAAGTGGTCTTCTACTGCCCTCTGCTGGCCATTCTACTTATTAATGAAATATTTCAACATGTGCTTGCATTCATACTTGAATACACACAAAAAAAATCACTTATATAGCAATAACTATTATAACACAATCATATTTTGTCAGTGTTAATCACTTTATTTGCACTGACACTTGAAATAATTGCTAGTAATGTGATAAATCAGGCTAGAAACATGGTAAATCAAAGTAAATAATACTAGATTGTCGTTTATCTCCTGGTAAATAATACTAGAACGTGGTATATCATGGTAAATCATGGTTAACTATGCTGTGTGTGTATGTGTGTGTGTGTGTGTGTGTGTGTGTGTGTGTGTGTGTGTGTGTGTGTGTGTGTGTGTGTGTGTGTGTGTGTGTGTTTGTGTGTGTGTGTGTGTGTGTGTGTGTGTGTGTGTGTGTGTGTGTGTGTGTGTGTGTGTGTGTGTGTAAGCATGCATTGAGTTAACATGGAAAAACTGGTTTGCTTTAGTGCAGAAAACTGGTTTAAAGTGAAAGTGAGCCAATAAGTGGTCTTCTACTGCCCTCTGCTGGCCATTCTACTTAATAATGAAATATTTTACATGTGCTTTTGCATTCATACTTGGACACACACTAAAAATCACGTATATAACTAACTATTATAACACAATAATATTTTGTCAGTGTTCATCACCTCATTTGCACTGACACTTCACATATTTGCTAGTAATGTGGTTAATCATGCTAGAAACATTGTAAATCATAGTAAATAATACTGAAATGAGGTGTATCAAGGTAAATCATGCTAGAATCCTAATAAATCATTCTGGAACATGGTATATGATAGTAAATCATGCTAGAATCATATTAAATAATTCTAGAATGTGGCAAATCGTTGTGGGAGGAGCCTATTTTACTCAAATGGCTATAACTCAAGAAGTAAATGAGATATCTTCACCAAACTCAGTACACATGTGTATGGGTTCAATTTGAGGTCACAGTAAACAATTCTATGGAGATCGGAGCATAGGTGGCGCTATAACTGTTAAAAAGCTTTAAAACCATATATATCCCATGGCAAATTGCCTGTATTGGCTGTAAATGGTCTTTTCCATCTATTATGTCAGTGGTTACATGCTTGCTAAATAAATCTTAATAACTTTTGATGCTTTTGTGCTTAAATGCCTTAAAGGCCTTAACTGCTTGAACCCCGATAAATGCTGCTTGCAGCTTTAATTATTATTATTCTTCTGCCGTAAAACGCATCGTGCAGCCCAAACCGTAAGGGCTGGAGACTTGAAACTTTGCCAGATGGTAGTACAAAAATCGAGGAGAGGTTCAGAGATTATGACCCCGATTGGCCCATAGGTGGGGCTATAACAACCAAAAGCGCGAAACTGCTCATAACTCCTAGACCGTATGTCGTAGACTCAAGTGTCTTATATCATTGGAAAGCTGGAAACGTGATGAACAAAACGTATATCTCCGATTTCATTTCCAGTATGGAAATTTTTCCGCCATTTTGAATTTTGTCAAAAAACTACTTTTGCTAATTAGTCCTAGGTTTTTTGTCCGATCGGAACCAAACCAGTGCAGAAATGTTCTATGGAGTCTGACGATCAATAATTATCAAAAAAAAAAATCGAAATTTCGATTCATGGTCGCTAGGGGGCATAAAATAAACATTGTGGGAGGAGCCTATTTTACTAAAATGGCTATAACTCAAAAAGTAAATGAGATAGCTTAACCAAACTCGGTACACATGTGTATGGGTTTAGTCTGGGGTCACAGTAAAAAAATCGCGACGATTGAACAATAGGTGGCGCTATAACATGGAAAAAACATGAAAAGGGCTATAACCACCTGACCGTTAGTCCGATTGACTTGAAAATTGGTATGCAGTGTCTTGGCCCAAGGTGCCATATATGTCTATGAGGAAATTGGCGTATCTCAAAAAACATGGCCGCCATTGGCCAATGAAGTTGAGCACCTATTAGACAAGGTTAACGGAGGCCGATCGGAACGAAACTCGATGGGCATGTTCATCTCATGGCCCTAGAGGTCTGTAAGAATTTTGAAAGAAATCGGCCACTAGTTGGCGCTAACGAGTTTTATGGTTCTGTAATCACGTGGTGTTACACTCATCCACACAATATGCATATCATTTGATAGATCTGCTCATGCTGAACAACTTTGCCTCAAGAACCATTGCTGTCAATCAAACCGTTCATTAAATATTCGCGAACATGTTAAAAACCTACTTTTGCGAACTAGTCCTAGGTTTTTCGCCCGATCGGAACCAGACCAGTCTAGGACAATTCTCTGGACTCTCTAGATCAATAATTATCAAAAAAAAGTTGAACTTTTGCTTTTGGATGGCTGTAATAGGGGCATTTATAAAATAGGCGTGGCAAAATACATTAAAAATCCTATAAATCCTAAATGAAAACTCAGAATTTCACAAAAATTGGTGAGCATATGTGACATAACATCATTAACAAGCATGCCAAATTTTATGGAGATCGGACCATAGGTGGCGCTATAACTGTTAAAAAGCTTTAAAACCATATATTTCCTATGGTACATTGCCTGTATTGGCTGTAAATGGTCTTTTCCATCTATTATGTCAGTGGTTACATGCTTGCTAAATAAAACCTGATAACTTTTGATGCTTTTGTGCTTAAAAACCCTTAAAGGCCTTAATAGCTTGAACCCCGATAAATGCTGCTTGCAGCTTTAATTATTATTATTATTCTCCCCTAAAACGCATCGTGCAGCCCAAACCGTAACAGCTGGAACCTTGAAACTTGGCCAAATGGTAGTCCTCAATTTGGGGAGAACCTATCAAAATATGACTCAGATTGGCCCATAGGTGGCGCTATAATGACCACATTTACTAAATTGCTCATAACTCCTAAACAGTTTGTCCTAGAGTCTCAATTTTAGCATCACTGTGATCCCTGGCTCCAGACGGACAAGATGGCTATCTCCAAATTCACCTACGAGCAAAAAAAAAATTTGTTATGGGCAAATTTGTCCAAAACCTACTTTGGCCAACTAGTCCCTGGTTTTTGGCCCAATCCAGACCAGACCAGTCTAGCACAGTTCTCTGGAGTCTCTAGATCAATAATTATCGAACAAAAGTTGAACTTTTGCATTGACCTGGCTGTAACAGGGTCATTTAGCAAAGGGGTGGGACAAAAAAACACTCAAAAGCCTACACAACCTAAGGGAAAACCCCAAAGTTCACAAAAATCGATGAGCAGATGTGTCAGAACATGGTGAAGAAGCATGCCAAGTTTCGTGAAGATCGGACAATAGGTGGCGCTATAACTGTCCAAAACGTCTCTTTTTATTAGGGGTTCAAGCACGAAGTGCTGAAACCCTATTGTAATTGTACTGATTTTTATTAGGGGTTCAAGCACGAAGTGCTGAAACCCTATTGTAATTGTGCTGATTTTTATTATTAGGGGTTCAAGCACGAAGTGCTGAAACCCTATTGTAATTGTACTGATTTTTATTATTATTATTAGGGGTTCAAGCACGAAGTGCTGAAACCCTATTGTAATTGTACTGATTTTTATTAGGGGTTCAAGCACTTCAGTGCTGAACACCTATTGTAATTGTTAATTTTCCCATGATGCAACATTCAGACATAAAACTGATCGGGCAGACCAAACCGTAAGTCGTGGAGACTTGAAACTTTGGGGGCTGATAGTACTCACACCGCCTACAGCGTCACCAAGGCCCGCCCCGATCGGCCTGACGGGGGCGCTACAGCGGGCAAAAGTACGAAACGGCTCATAACTCATCAACCGTGAGGCGTAGGCTCAAGTGTCTTATATCGCTGGAATCCTTGGCTCGAGGCGGACCAGATGCATGCCTCGGATTTGCTCGTCACCCCGGAAAATCTTCGGGTATTTGGGGTTTTTCCAAAAACCTACTTTCGCGAACTAGTCCTAGGCTTTTGGCCCGACCGGAACCAAACCAGTGCGGCAAGATTCTCTGGAGTCTGACTGTCAATAATTATCAAAAAAAAGTGTAAATTTCGCTTCACGGTCCCTAAGGGCCGCCAAAATGTTCGAAGTGGGAGGAGCCCATTTTGCTTAATTGGCTATAACTCGTGAACGGAACGAGATTTTTGCACCAAACTCAGCACACGCATGTACGAGCTCATTCTGTGGTCACGTGAAAAAGGGCGCAGCGACTGGCCACTTGGTGGCGCTATAACTGTTAAAAGGGTGACAAAATGATGTATTTCTATGGAAAAAACACATGAAATGGCTGAAAGCGGCCATCTTGCTGTCTGATTTGCATACAAGCTCACAAAATCGGGCATGCGCATGCGTCACGTGATCCTGAAGAAGCTTGAAAACTTTCATGGACGTCGGGCCATTGGTGGCGCTTTAACTGTCATAAAGGTGAGAAGGCCTCTGTATTACCCTATGCAAAATGACATTTAAATGACTGAAAAATGGGGGGAAAAGAGCAGAGCTTCACCAAATTAGCTGAGCACATGCGCCATATTATTCTAAAGAAGCGTGCAAACTTTTATGGAGATCGGGCCATCAGTGGGGGTGTCACAGTTTAAAAGGTAAAAAAAAAATGCACCACATTTCCATGATAAATGAGCTAAAAGGGCAACAAACGTTCTTTTTCCTCTCCGAGGCACATGTTAGAAGGCTGGATAAAGTTTTTGGAACGCAGAAGCGCAGACGGCAAGCGCCTAGACCCTATAGTTTTTTTTTAGAGGCCTTTTTGTGGCCCTTTTTTAGCCACTTATTAGGGGTTCAAGCACTTCAGTGCTGAACACCTATTGTAATTGTTAATTTTCCCATGATGCAACATTCAGACATAAAACTGATCGGGCAGACCAAACCGTAAGTCGTGGAGACTTGAAACTTTGGGGGCTGATAGTACTCACACCGCCTACAGCGTCACCAAGGCCCGCCCCGATCGGCCTGACGGGGGCGCTACAGCGGGCAAAAGTACGAAACGGCTCATAACTCATCAACCGTGAGGCGTAGGCTCAAGTGTCTTATATCGCTGGAATCCTTGGCTCGAGGCGGACCAGATGCATGCCTCGGATTTGCTCGTCACCCTGGGAAAATTTTAGGGTATTTGGGGTTTTTCCAAAAACCTACTTTCGCGAACTAGTCCTAGGTTTTTGGCCCGACCGGAACCAAACCAGTGCGGCAAGATTCTCTGGAGTCTGATTGTCAATAATTAACAAAAAAAAGTGTAAATTTCGCTTCACGGTCCCTAAGGGCCGCCAAAATGTTCGAAGTGGGAGGAGCCCATTTTGCTTAATTGGCTATAACTCGTGAACGGAACGAGATTTTTGCACCAAACTCAGCACACGCATGTACGAGCTCATTCTGTGGTCACGTGAAAAAGGGCGCAGCGACTGGCCACTTGGTGGCGCTATAACTGTTAAAAGGGTGACAAAATGATGTATTTCTATGGAAAAAACACATGAAATGGCTGAAAGCGGCCATCTTGCTGTCTGATTTGCATACAAGCTCACAAAATCGGGCATGCGCATGCGTCACGTGATCCTGAAGAAGCTTGAAAACTTTCATGGACGTCAGGCCATTGGTGGCGCTTTAACTGTCATAAAGGTGAGAAGGCCTCTGTATTACCCTATGCAAAATGACATTTAAATGACTGAAAAATGGGGGGAAAAGAGGAGAGCTTCACCAAATTAGCTGAGCACATGCGCCATATTATTCTAAAGAAGCGTGCAAACTTTTATGGAGATCGGGCCATCAGTGGGGGTGTCACAGTTTAAAAGGTAAAAAAAAAATGCACCACATTTCCATGATAAATGAGCTAAAAGGGCAACAAACGTTCTTTTTCCTCTCCGAGGCACATGTTAGAAGGCTGGATAAAGTTTTTGGAACGCAGCAGCGCAGACGGCAAGCGCCTAGACCCTATAGTTTTTTTTAGAGGCCTTTTTGTGGCCCTTTTTTAGCCACTTATTAGGGGTTCAAGCACTTCAGTGCTGAACACCTATTGTAATTGTTAATTTTCCCATGATGCAACATTCAGACATAAAACTGATCGGGCAGACCAAACCGTAAGTCGTGGAGACTTGAAACTTTGGGGGCTGATAGTACTCACACCGCCTACAGCGTCACCAAGGCCCGCCCCGATCGGCCTGACGGGGGCGCTACAGCGGGCAAAAGTACGAAACGGCTCATAACTCATCAACCGTGAGGCGTAGGCTCAAGTGTCTTATATCGCTGGAATCCTTGGCTCGAGGCGGACCAGATGCATGCCTCGGATTTGCTCGTCACCCTGGGAAAATTTTAGGGTATTTGGGGTTTTTCCAAAAACCTACTTTCGCGAACTAGTCCTAGGTTTTTGGCCCGACCGGAACCAAACCAGTGCGGCAAGATTCTCTGGAGTCTGATTGTCAATAATTATCAAAAAAAAGTGTAAATTTCGCTTCACGGTCCCTAAGGGCCGCCAAAATGTTCGAAGTGGGAGGAGCCCATTTTGCTTAATTGGCTATAACTCGTGAACGGAACGAGATTTTTGCACCAAACTCAGCACACGCATGTACGAGCTCATTCTGTGGTCACGTGAAAAAGGGCGCAGCGACTGGCCACTTGGTGGCGCTATAACTGTTAAAAGGGTGTCAAAATGATGTATTTCTATGGAAAAAACACATGAAATGGCTGAAAGCGGCCATCTTGCTGTCTGATTTGCATACAAGCTCACAAAATCGGGCATGCGCATGCGTCACGTGATCCTGAAGAAGCTTGAAAACTTTCATGGACGTCGGGCCATTGGTGGCGCTTTAACTGTCATAAAGGTGAGAAGGCCTCTGTATTACCCTATGCAAAATGACATTTAAATGACTGAAAAATGGGGGGAAAAGAGCAGAGCTTCACCAAATTAGCTGAGCACATGCGCCATATTATTCTAAAGAAGCGTGCAAACTTTTATGGAGATCGGGCCATCAGTGGAGGTGTCACAGTTTAAAAGGTAAAACAAAAAATGCACCACATTTCCATGATAAATGAGCTAAAAGGGCAACAAACGTTCTTTTTCCTCTCCGAGGCACATGTTAGAAGGCTGGATAAAGTTTCTGGAACGCAGCAGCGCAGACGGCAAGTGCCTAGACCCTATAGTTTTTTTTTTAGAGGCCTTTTTGTGGCCCTTTTTTAGCCACTTATTAGGGGTTCAAGCACTTCAGTGCTGAACACCTATTGTAATTGTTAATTTTCCCATGATGCAACATTCAGACATAAAACTGATCGGGCAGACCAAACCGTAAGTCGTGGAGACTTGAAACTTTGGGGGCTGATAGTACTCACACCGCCTACAGCGTCACCAAGGCCCGCCCCGATCGGCCTGACGGGGGCGCTACAGCGGGCAAAAGTACGAAACGGCTCATAACTCATCAACCGTGAGGCGTAGGCTCAAGTGTCTTATATCGCTGGAATCCTTGGCTTTAGGCGGACCAGATGCATGCCTCGGATTTGCTCGTCACCCCGGAAAATCTTCGGGTATTTGGGGTTTTTCCAAAAACCTACTTTCGCGAACTAGTCCTAGGCTTTTGGCCCGACCGGAACCAAACCAGTGCGGCAAGATTCTCTGGAGTCTGACTGTCAATAATTATCAAAAAAAAGTGTAAATTTCGCTTCACGGTCCCTAAGGGCCGCCAAAATGTTCGAAGTGGGAGGAGCCCATTTTGCTTAATTGGCTATAACTCGTGAACGGAACGAGATTTTTGCACCAAACTCAGCACACGCATGTACGAGCTCATTCTGTGGTCACGTGAAAAAGGGCGCAGCGACTGGCCACTTGGTGGCGCTATAACTGTTAAAAGGGTGTCAAAATGATGTATTTCTATGGAAAAAACACATGAAATGGCTGAAAGCGGCCATCTTGCTGTCTGATTTGCATACAACCTCACAAAATCGGGCATGCGCATGCGTCACGTGATCCTGAAGAAGCTTGAAAACTTTCATGGACGTCGGGCCATTGGTGGCGCTTTAACTGTCATAAAGGTGAGAAGGCCTCTGTATTACCCTATGCAAAATGACATTTAAATGACTGAAAAATGGGGGGAAAAGAGCAGAGCTTCACCAAATTAGCTGAGCACATGCGCCATATTATTCTAAAGAAGCGTGCAAACTTTTATGGAGATCGGGCCATCAGTGGAGGTGTCACAGTTTAAAAGGTAAAACAAAAAATGCACCACATTTCCATGATAAATGAGCTAAAAGGGCAACAAACGTTCTTTTTCCTCTCCGAGGCACATGTTAGAAGGCTGGATAAAGTTTTTGGAACGCAGCAGCGCAGACGGCAAGTGCCTAGACCCTATAGTTTTTTTTTTAGAGGCCTTTTTGTGGCCCTTTTTTAGCCACTTATTAGGGGTTCAAGCACTTCAGTGCTGAACACCTATTGTAATTGTTAATTTTCCCATGATGCAACATTCAGACATAAAACTGATCGGGCAGACCAAACCGTAAGTCGTGGAGACTTGAAACTTTGGGGGCTGATAGTACTCACACCGCCTACAGCGTCACCAAGGCCCGCCCCGATCGGCCTGACGGGGGCGCTACAGCGGGCAAAAGTACGAAACGGCTCATAACTCATCAACCGTGAGGCGTAGGCTCAAGTGTCTTATATCGCTGGAATCCTTGGCTCGAGGCGGACCAGATGCATGCCTCGGATTTGCTCGTCACCCCGGAAAATCTTCGGGTATTTGGGGTTTTTCCAAAAACCTACTTTCGCGAACTAGTCCTAGGCTTTTGGCCCGACCGGAACCAAACCAGTGCGGCAAGATTCTCTGGAGTCTGACTGTCAATAATTATCAAAAAAAAGTGTAAATTTCGCTTCACGGTCCCTAAGGGCCGCCAAAATGTTCGAAGTGGGAGGAGCCCATTTTGCTTAATTGGCTATAACTCGTGAACGGAACGAGATTTTTGCACCAAACTCAGCACACGCATGTACGAGCTCATTCTGTGGTCACGTGAAAAAGGGCGCAGCGACTGGCCACTTGGTGGCGCTATAACTGTTAAAAGGGTGTCAAAATGATGTATTTCTATGGAAAAAACACATGAAATGGCTGAAAGCGGCCATCTTGCTGTCTGATTTGCATACAACCTCACAAAATCGGGCATGCGCATGCGTCACGTGATCCTGAAGAAGCTTGAAAACTTTCATGGACGTCGGGCCATTGGTGGCGCTTTAACTGTCATAAAGGTGAGAAGGCCTCTGTATTACCCTATGCAAAATGACATTTAAATGACTGAAAAATGGGGGGAAAAGAGCAGAGCTTCACCAAATTAGCTGAGCACATGCGCCATATTATTCTAAAGAAGCGTGCAAACTTTTATGGAGATCGGGCCATCAGTGGAGGTGTCACAGTTTAAAAGGTAAAACAAAAAATGCACCACATTTCCATGATAATTGAGCTAAAAGGGCAACAAACGTTCTTTTTCCTCTCCGAGGCACATGTTAGAAGGCTGGATAAAGTTTTTGGAACGCAGCAGCGCAGACGGCAAGTGCCTAGACCCTATAGTTTTTTTTTAGAGGCCTTTTTGTGGCCCTTTTTTAGCCACTTATTAGGGGTTCAAGCACTTCAGTGCTGAACACCTATTGTAATTGTTAATTTTCCCATGATGCAACATTCAGACATAAAACTGATCGGGCAGACCAAACCGTAAGTCGTGGAGACTTGAAACTTTGGGGGCTGATAGTACTCACACCGCCTACAGCGTCACCAAGGCCCGCCCCGATCGGCCTGACGGGGGCGCTACAGCGGGCAAAAGTACGAAACGGCTCATAACTCATCAACCGTGAGGCGTAGGCTCAAGTGTCTTATATCGCTGGAATCCTTGGCTCGAGGCGGACCAGATGCATGCCTCGGATTTGCTCGTCACCCCGGAAAATCTTCGGGTATTTGGGGTTTTTCCAAAAACCTACTTTCGCGAACTAGTCCTAGGCTTTTGGCCCGACCGGAACCAAACCAGTGCGGCAAGATTCTCTGGAGTCTGACTGTCAATAATTATCAAAAAAAAGTGTAAATTTCGCTTCACGGTCCCTAAGGGCCGCCAAAATGTTCGAAGTGGGAGGAGCCCATTTTGCTTAATTGGCTATAACTCGTGAACGGAACGAGATTTTTGCACCAAACTCAGCACACGCATGTACGAGCTCATTCTGTGGTCACGTGAAAAAGGGCGCAGCGACTGGCCACTTGGTGGCGCTATAACTGTTAAAAGGGTGTCAAAATGATGTATTTCTATGGAAAAAACACATGAAATGGCTGAAAGCGGCCATCTTGCTGTCTGATTTGCATACAACCTCACAAAATCGGGCATGCGCATGCGTCACGTGATCCTGAAGAAGCTTGAAAACTTTCATGGACGTCGGGCCATTGGTGGCGCTTTAACTGTCATAAAGGTGAGAAGGCCTCTGTATTACCCTATGCAAAATGACATTTAAATGACTGAAAAATGGGGGGAAAAGAGCAGAGCTTCACCAAATTAGCTGAGCACATGCGCCATATTATTCTAAAGAAGCGTGCAAACTTTTATGGAGATCGGGCCATCAGTGGAGGTGTCACAGTTTAAAAGGTAAAACAAAAAATGCACCACATTTCCATGATAATTGAGCTAAAAGGGCAACAAACGTTCTTTTTCCTCTCCGAGGCACATGTTAGAAGGCTGGATAAAGTTTTTGGAACGCAGCAGCGCAGACGGCAAGTGCCTAGACCCTATAGTTTTTTTTTAGAGGCCTTTTTGTGGCCCTTTTTTAGCCACTTATTAGGGGTTCAAGCACTTCAGTGCTGAACACCTATTGTAATTGTTAATTTTCCCATGATGCAACATTCAGACATAAAACTGATCGGGCAGACCAAACCGTAAGTCGTGGAGACTTGAAACTTTGGGGGCTGATAGTACTCACACCGCCTACAGCGTCACCAAGGCCCGCCCCGATCGGCCTGACGGGGGCGCTACAGCGGGCAAAAGTACGAAACGGCTCATAACTCATCAACCGTGAGGCGTAGGCTCAAGTGTCTTATATCGCTGGAATCCTTGGCTCGAGGCGGACCAGATGCATGCCTCGGATTTGCTCGTCACCCCGGAAAATCTTCGGGTATTTGGGGTTTTTCCAAAAACCTACTTTCGCGAACTAGTCCTAGGCTTTTGGCCCGACCGGAACCAAACCAGTGCGGCAAGATTCTCTGGAGTCTGACTGTCAATAATTATCAAAAAAAAGTGTAAATTTCGCTTCACGGTCCCTAAGGGCCGCCAAAATGTTCGAAGTGGGAGGAGCCCATTTTGCTTAATTGGCTATAACTCGTGAACGGAACGAGATTTTTGCACCAAACTCAGCACACGCATGTACGAGCTCATTCTGTGGTCACGTGAAAAAGGGCGCAGCGACTGGCCACTTGGTGGCGCTATAACTGTTAAAAGGGTGACAAAATGATGTATTTCTATGGAAAAAACACATGAAATGGCTGAAAGCGGCCATCTTGCTGTCTGATTTGCATACAAGCTCACAAAATCGGGCATGCGCATGCGTCACGTGATCCTGAAGAAGCTTGAAAACTTTCATGGACGTCGGGCCATTGGTGGCGCTTTAACTGTCATAAAGGTGAGAAGGCCTCTGTATTACCCTATGCAAAATGACATTTAAATGACTGAAAAATGGGGGGAAAAGAGCAGAGCTTCACCAAATTAGCTGAGCACATGCGCCATATTATTCTAAAGAAGCGTGCAAACTTTTATGGAGATCGGGCCATCAGTGGGGGTGTCACAGTTTAAAAGGTAAAAAAAAAATGCACCACATTTCCATGATAAATGAGCTAAAAGGGCAACAAACGTTCTTTTTCCTCTCCGAGGCACATGTTAGAAGGCTGGATAAAGTTTTTGGAACGCAGAAGCGCAGACGGCAAGCGCCTAGACCCTATAGTTTTTTTTTAGAGGCCTTTTTGTGGCCCTTTTTTAGCCACTTATTAGGGGTTCAAGCACTTCAGTGCTGAACACCTATTGTAATTGTTAATTTTCCCATGATGCAACATTCAGACATAAAACTGATCGGGCAGACCAAACCGTAAGTCGTGGAGACTTGAAACTTTGGGGGCTGATAGTACTCACACCGCCTACAGCGTCACCAAGGCCCGCCCCGATCGGCCTGACGGGGGCGCTACAGCGGGCAAAAGTACGAAACGGCTCATAACTCATCAACCGTGAGGCGTAGGCTCAAGTGTCTTATATCGCTGGAATCCTTGGCTCGAGGCGGACCAGATGCATGCCTCGGATTTGCTCGTCACCCTGGGAAAATTTTAGGGTATTTGGGGTTTTTCCAAAAACCTACTTTCGCGAACTAGTCCTAGGTTTTTGGCCCGACCGGAACCAAACCAGTGCGGCAAGATTCTCTGGAGTCTGATTGTCAATAATTAACAAAAAAAAGTGTAAATTTCGCTTCACGGTCCCTAAGGGCCGCCAAAATGTTCGAAGTGGGAGGAGCCCATTTTGCTTAATTGGCTATAACTCGTGAACGGAACGAGATTTTTGCACCAAACTCAGCACACGCATGTACGAGCTCATTCTGTGGTCACGTGAAAAAGGGCGCAGCGACTGGCCACTTGGTGGCGCTATAACTGTTAAAAGGGTGACAAAATGATGTATTTCTATGGAAAAAACACATGAAATGGCTGAAAGCGGCCATCTTGCTGTCTGATTTGCATACAAGCTCACAAAATCGGGCATGCGCATGCGTCACGTGATCCTGAAGAAGCTTGAAAACTTTCATGGACGTCAGGCCATTGGTGGCGCTTTAACTGTCATAAAGGTGAGAAGGCCTCTGTATTACCCTATGCAAAATGACATTTAAATGACTGAAAAATGGGGGGAAAAGAGGAGAGCTTCACCAAATTAGCTGAGCACATGCGCCATATTATTCTAAAGAAGCGTGCAAACTTTTATGGAGATCGGGCCATCAGTGGGGGTGTCACAGTTTAAAAGGTAAAAAAAAAATGCACCACATTTCCATGATAAATGAGCTAAAAGGGCAACAAACGTTCTTTTTCCTCTCCGAGGCACATGTTAGAAGGCTGGATAAAGTTTTTGGAACGCAGCAGCGCAGACGGCAAGCGCCTAGACCCTATAGTTTTTTTTAGAGGCCTTTTTGTGGCCCTTTTTTAGCCACTTATTAGGGGTTCAAGCACTTCAGTGCTGAACACCTATTGTAATTGTTAATTTTCCCATGATGCAACATTCAGACATAAAACTGATCGGGCAGACCAAACCGTAAGTCGTGGAGACTTGAAACTTTGGGGGCTGATAGTACTCACACCGCCTACAGCGTCACCAAGGCCCGCCCCGATCGGCCTGACGGGGGCGCTACAGCGGGCAAAAGTACGAAACGGCTCATAACTCATCAACCGTGAGGCGTAGGCTCAAGTGTCTTATATCGCTGGAATCCTTGGCTCGAGGCGGACCAGATGCATGCCTCGGATTTGCTCGTCACCCTGGGAAAATTTTAGGGTATTTGGGGTTTTTCCAAAAACCTACTTTCGCGAACTAGTCCTAGGTTTTTGGCCCGACCGGAACCAAACCAGTGCGGCAAGATTCTCTGGAGTCTGATTGTCAATAATTATCAAAAAAAAGTGTAAATTTCGCTTCACGGTCCCTAAGGGCCGCCAAAATGTTCGAAGTGGGAGGAGCCCATTTTGCTTAATTGGCTATAACTCGTGAACGGAACGAGATTTTTGCACCAAACTCAGCACACGCATGTACGAGCTCATTCTGTGGTCACGTGAAAAAGGGCGCAGCGACTGGCCACTTGGTGGCGCTATAACTGTTAAAAGGGTGTCAAAATGATGTATTTCTATGGAAAAAACACATGAAATGGCTGAAAGCGGCCATCTTGCTGTCTGATTTGCATACAAGCTCACAAAATCGGGCATGCGCATGCGTCACGTGATCCTGAAGAAGCTTGAAAACTTTCATGGACGTCGGGCCATTGGTGGCGCTTTAACTGTCATAAAGGTGAGAAGGCCTCTGTATTACCCTATGCAAAATGACATTTAAATGACTGAAAAATGGGGGGAAAAGAGCAGAGCTTCACCAAATTAGCTGAGCACATGCGCCATATTATTCTAAAGAAGCGTGCAAACTTTTATGGAGATCGGGCCATCAGTGGAGGTGTCACAGTTTAAAAGGTAAAACAAAAAATGCACCACATTTCCATGATAAATGAGCTAAAAGGGCAACAAACGTTCTTTTTCCTCTCCGAGGCACATGTTAGAAGGCTGGATAAAGTTTCTGGAACGCAGCAGCGCAGACGGCAAGTGCCTAGACCCTATAGTTTTTTTTTTAGAGGCCTTTTTGTGGCCCTTTTTTAGCCACTTATTAGGGGTTCAAGCACTTCAGTGCTGAACACCTATTGTAATTGTTAATTTTCCCATGATGCAACATTCAGACATAAAACTGATCGGGCAGACCAAACCGTAAGTCGTGGAGACTTGAAACTTTGGGGGCTGATAGTACTCACACCGCCTACAGCGTCACCAAGGCCCGCCCCGATCGGCCTGACGGGGGCGCTACAGCGGGCAAAAGTACGAAACGGCTCATAACTCATCAACCGTGAGGCGTAGGCTCAAGTGTCTTATATCGCTGGAATCCTTGGCTTTAGGCGGACCAGATGCATGCCTCGGATTTGCTCGTCACCCCGGAAAATCTTCGGGTATTTGGGGTTTTTCCAAAAACCTACTTTCGCGAACTAGTCCTAGGCTTTTGGCCCGACCGGAACCAAACCAGTGCGGCAAGATTCTCTGGAGTCTGACTGTCAATAATTATCAAAAAAAAGTGTAAATTTCGCTTCACGGTCCCTAAGGGCCGCCAAAATGTTCGAAGTGGGAGGAGCCCATTTTGCTTAATTGGCTATAACTCGTGAACGGAACGAGATTTTTGCACCAAACTCAGCACACGCATGTACGAGCTCATTCTGTGGTCACGTGAAAAAGGGCGCAGCGACTGGCCACTTGGTGGCGCTATAACTGTTAAAAGGGTGTCAAAATGATGTATTTCTATGGAAAAAACACATGAAATGGCTGAAAGCGGCCATCTTGCTGTCTGATTTGCATACAACCTCACAAAATCGGGCATGCGCATGCGTCACGTGATCCTGAAGAAGCTTGAAAACTTTCATGGACGTCGGGCCATTGGTGGCGCTTTAACTGTCATAAAGGTGAGAAGGCCTCTGTATTACCCTATGCAAAATGACATTTAAATGACTGAAAAATGGGGGGAAAAGAGCAGAGCTTCACCAAATTAGCTGAGCACATGCGCCATATTATTCTAAAGAAGCGTGCAAACTTTTATGGAGATCGGGCCATCAGTGGAGGTGTCACAGTTTAAAAGGTAAAACAAAAAATGCACCACATTTCCATGATAAATGAGCTAAAAGGGCAACAAACGTTCTTTTTCCTCTCCGAGGCACATGTTAGAAGGCTGGATAAAGTTTTTGGAACGCAGCAGCGCAGACGGCAAGTGCCTAGACCCTATAGTTTTTTTTTTAGAGGCCTTTTTGTGGCCCTTTTTTAGCCACTTATTAGGGGTTCAAGCACTTCAGTGCTGAACACCTATTGTAATTGTTAATTTTCCCATGATGCAACATTCAGACATAAAACTGATCGGGCAGACCAAACCGTAAGTCGTGGAGACTTGAAACTTTGGGGGCTGATAGTACTCACACCGCCTACAGCGTCACCAAGGCCCGCCCCGATCGGCCTGACGGGGGCGCTACAGCGGGCAAAAGTACGAAACGGCTCATAACTCATCAACCGTGAGGCGTAGGCTCAAGTGTCTTATATCGCTGGAATCCTTGGCTCGAGGCGGACCAGATGCATGCCTCGGATTTGCTCGTCACCCCGGAAAATCTTCGGGTATTTGGGGTTTTTCCAAAAACCTACTTTCGCGAACTAGTCCTAGGCTTTTGGCCCGACCGGAACCAAACCAGTGCGGCAAGATTCTCTGGAGTCTGACTGTCAATAATTATCAAAAAAAAGTGTAAATTTCGCTTCACGGTCCCTAAGGGCCGCCAAAATGTTCGAAGTGGGAGGAGCCCATTTTGCTTAATTGGCTATAACTCGTGAACGGAACGAGATTTTTGCACCAAACTCAGCACACGCATGTACGAGCTCATTCTGTGGTCACGTGAAAAAGGGCGCAGCGACTGGCCACTTGGTGGCGCTATAACTGTTAAAAGGGTGTCAAAATGATGTATTTCTATGGAAAAAACACATGAAATGGCTGAAAGCGGCCATCTTGCTGTCTGATTTGCATACAACCTCACAAAATCGGGCATGCGCATGCGTCACGTGATCCTGAAGAAGCTTGAAAACTTTCATGGACGTCGGGCCATTGGTGGCGCTTTAACTGTCATAAAGGTGAGAAGGCCTCTGTATTACCCTATGCAAAATGACATTTAAATGACTGAAAAATGGGGGGAAAAGAGCAGAGCTTCACCAAATTAGCTGAGCACATGCGCCATATTATTCTAAAGAAGCGTGCAAACTTTTATGGAGATCGGGCCATCAGTGGAGGTGTCACAGTTTAAAAGGTAAAACAAAAAATGCACCACATTTCCATGATAATTGAGCTAAAAGGGCAACAAACGTTCTTTTTCCTCTCCGAGGCACATGTTAGAAGGCTGGATAAAGTTTTTGGAACGCAGCAGCGCAGACGGCAAGTGCCTAGACCCTATAGTTTTTTTTTAGAGGCCTTTTTGTGGCCCTTTTTTAGCCACTTATTAGGGGTTCAAGCACTTCAGTGCTGAACACCTATTGTAATTGTTAATTTTCCCATGATGCAACATTCAGACATAAAACTGATCGGGCAGACCAAACCGTAAGTCGTGGAGACTTGAAACTTTGGGGGCTGATAGTACTCACACCGCCTACAGCGTCACCAAGGCCCGCCCCGATCGGCCTGACGGGGGCGCTACAGCGGGCAAAAGTACGAAACGGCTCATAACTCATCAACCGTGAGGCGTAGGCTCAAGTGTCTTATATCGCTGGAATCCTTGGCTCGAGGCGGACCAGATGCATGCCTCGGATTTGCTCGTCACCCCGGAAAATCTTCGGGTATTTGGGGTTTTTCCAAAAACCTACTTTCGCGAACTAGTCCTAGGCTTTTGGCCCGACCGGAACCAAACCAGTGCGGCAAGATTCTCTGGAGTCTGACTGTCAATAATTATCAAAAAAAAGTGTAAATTTCGCTTCACGGTCCCTAAGGGCCGCCAAAATGTTCGAAGTGGGAGGAGCCCATTTTGCTTAATTGGCTATAACTCGTGAACGGAACGAGATTTTTGCACCAAACTCAGCACACGCATGTACGAGCTCATTCTGTGGTCACGTGAAAAAGGGCGCAGCGACTGGCCACTTGGTGGCGCTATAACTGTTAAAAGGGTGACAAAATGATGTATTTCTATGGAAAAAACACATGAAATGGCTGAAAGCGGCCATCTTGCTGTCTGATTTGCATACAAGCTCACAAAATCGGGCATGCGCATGCGTCACGTGATCCTGAAGAAGCTTGAAAACTTTCATGGACGTCGGGCCATTGGTGGCGCTTTAACTGTCATAAAGGTGAGAAGGCCTCTGTATTACCCTATGCAAAATGACATTTAAATGACTGAAAAATGGGGGGAAAAGAGCAGAGCTTCACCAAATTAGCTGAGCACATGCGCCATATTATTCTAAAGAAGCGTGCAAACTTTTATGGAGATCGGGCCATCAGTGGGGGTGTCACAGTTTAAAAGGTAAAAAAAAAATGCACCACATTTCCATGATAAATGAGCTAAAAGGGCAACAAACGTTCTTTTTCCTCTCCGAGGCACATGTTAGAAGGCTGGATAAAGTTTTTGGAACGCAGAAGCGCAGACGGCAAGCGCCTAGACCCTATAGTTTTTTTTTAGAGGCCTTTTTGTGGCCCTTTTTTAGCCACTTATTAGGGGTTCAAGCACTTCAGTGCTGAACACCTATTGTAATTGTTAATTTTCCCATGATGCAACATTCAGACATAAAACTGATCGGGCAGACCAAACCGTAAGTCGTGGAGACTTGAAACTTTGGGGGCTGATAGTACTCACACCGCCTACAGCGTCACCAAGGCCCGCCCCGATCGGCCTGACGGGGGCGCTACAGCGGGCAAAAGTACGAAACGGCTCATAACTCATCAACCGTGAGGCGTAGGCTCAAGTGTCTTATATCGCTGGAATCCTTGGCTCGAGGCGGACCAGATGCATGCCTCGGATTTGCTCGTCACCCTGGGAAAATTTTAGGGTATTTGGGGTTTTTCCAAAAACCTACTTTCGCGAACTAGTCCTAGGTTTTTGGCCCGACCGGAACCAAACCAGTGCGGCAAGATTCTCTGGAGTCTGATTGTCAATAATTAACAAAAAAAAGTGTAAATTTCGCTTCACGGTCCCTAAGGGCCGCCAAAATGTTCGAAGTGGGAGGAGCCCATTTTGCTTAATTGGCTATAACTCGTGAACGGAACGAGATTTTTGCACCAAACTCAGCACACGCATGTACGAGCTCATTCTGTGGTCACGTGAAAAAGGGCGCAGCGACTGGCCACTTGGTGGCGCTATAACTGTTAAAAGGGTGACAAAATGATGTATTTCTATGGAAAAAACACATGAAATGGCTGAAAGCGGCCATCTTGCTGTCTGATTTGCATACAAGCTCACAAAATCGGGCATGCGCATGCGTCACGTGATCCTGAAGAAGCTTGAAAACTTTCATGGACGTCAGGCCATTGGTGGCGCTTTAACTGTCATAAAGGTGAGAAGGCCTCTGTATTACCCTATGCAAAATGACATTTAAATGACTGAAAAATGGGGGGAAAAGAGGAGAGCTTCACCAAATTAGCTGAGCACATGCGCCATATTATTCTAAAGAAGCGTGCAAACTTTTATGGAGATCGGGCCATCAGTGGGGGTGTCACAGTTTAAAAGGTAAAAAAAAAATGCACCACATTTCCATGATAAATGAGCTAAAAGGGCAACAAACGTTCTTTTTCCTCTCCGAGGCACATGTTAGAAGGCTGGATAAAGTTTTTGGAACGCAGCAGCGCAGACGGCAAGCGCCTAGACCCTATAGTTTTTTTTAGAGGCCTTTTTGTGGCCCTTTTTTAGCCACTTATTAGGGGTTCAAGCACTTCAGTGCTGAACACCTATTGTAATTGTTAATTTTCCCATGATGCAACATTCAGACATAAAACTGATCGGGCAGACCAAACCGTAAGTCGTGGAGACTTGAAACTTTGGGGGCTGATAGTACTCACACCGCCTACAGCGTCACCAAGGCCCGCCCCGATCGGCCTGACGGGGGCGCTACAGCGGGCAAAAGTACGAAACGGCTCATAACTCATCAACCGTGAGGCGTAGGCTCAAGTGTCTTATATCGCTGGAATCCTTGGCTCGAGGCGGACCAGATGCATGCCTCGGATTTGCTCGTCACCCTGGGAAAATTTTAGGGTATTTGGGGTTTTTCCAAAAACCTACTTTCGCGAACTAGTCCTAGGTTTTTGGCCCGACCGGAACCAAACCAGTGCGGCAAGATTCTCTGGAGTCTGATTGTCAATAATTATCAAAAAAAAGTGTAAATTTCGCTTCACGGTCCCTAAGGGCCGCCAAAATGTTCGAAGTGGGAGGAGCCCATTTTGCTTAATTGGCTATAACTCGTGAACGGAACGAGATTTTTGCACCAAACTCAGCACACGCATGTACGAGCTCATTCTGTGGTCACGTGAAAAAGGGCGCAGCGACTGGCCACTTGGTGGCGCTATAACTGTTAAAAGGGTGTCAAAATGATGTATTTCTATGGAAAAAACACATGAAATGGCTGAAAGCGGCCATCTTGCTGTCTGATTTGCATACAAGCTCACAAAATCGGGCATGCGCATGCGTCACGTGATCCTGAAGAAGCTTGAAAACTTTCATGGACGTCGGGCCATTGGTGGCGCTTTAACTGTCATAAAGGTGAGAAGGCCTCTGTATTACCCTATGCAAAATGACATTTAAATGACTGAAAAATGGGGGGAAAAGAGCAGAGCTTCACCAAATTAGCTGAGCACATGCGCCATATTATTCTAAAGAAGCGTGCAAACTTTTATGGAGATCGGGCCATCAGTGGAGGTGTCACAGTTTAAAAGGTAAAACAAAAAATGCACCACATTTCCATGATAAATGAGCTAAAAGGGCAACAAACGTTCTTTTTCCTCTCCGAGGCACATGTTAGAAGGCTGGATAAAGTTTCTGGAACGCAGCAGCGCAGACGGCAAGTGCCTAGACCCTATAGTTTTTTTTTTAGAGGCCTTTTTGTGGCCCTTTTTTAGCCACTTATTAGGGGTTCAAGCACTTCAGTGCTGAACACCTATTGTAATTGTTAATTTTCCCATGATGCAACATTCAGACATAAAACTGATCGGGCAGACCAAACCGTAAGTCGTGGAGACTTGAAACTTTGGGGGCTGATAGTACTCACACCGCCTACAGCGTCACCAAGGCCCGCCCCGATCGGCCTGACGGGGGCGCTACAGCGGGCAAAAGTACGAAACGGCTCATAACTCATCAACCGTGAGGCGTAGGCTCAAGTGTCTTATATCGCTGGAATCCTTGGCTTTAGGCGGACCAGATGCATGCCTCGGATTTGCTCGTCACCCCGGAAAATCTTCGGGTATTTGGGGTTTTTCCAAAAACCTACTTTCGCGAACTAGTCCTAGGCTTTTGGCCCGACCGGAACCAAACCAGTGCGGCAAGATTCTCTGGAGTCTGACTGTCAATAATTATCAAAAAAAAGTGTAAATTTCGCTTCACGGTCCCTAAGGGCCGCCAAAATGTTCGAAGTGGGAGGAGCCCATTTTGCTTAATTGGCTATAACTCGTGAACGGAACGAGATTTTTGCACCAAACTCAGCACACGCATGTACGAGCTCATTCTGTGGTCACGTGAAAAAGGGCGCAGCGACTGGCCACTTGGTGGCGCTATAACTGTTAAAAGGGTGTCAAAATGATGTATTTCTATGGAAAAAACACATGAAATGGCTGAAAGCGGCCATCTTGCTGTCTGATTTGCATACAACCTCACAAAATCGGGCATGCGCATGCGTCACGTGATCCTGAAGAAGCTTGAAAACTTTCATGGACGTCGGGCCATTGGTGGCGCTTTAACTGTCATAAAGGTGAGAAGGCCTCTGTATTACCCTATGCAAAATGACATTTAAATGACTGAAAAATGGGGGGAAAAGAGCAGAGCTTCACCAAATTAGCTGAGCACATGCGCCATATTATTCTAAAGAAGCGTGCAAACTTTTATGGAGATCGGGCCATCAGTGGAGGTGTCACAGTTTAAAAGGTAAAACAAAAAATGCACCACATTTCCATGATAAATGAGCTAAAAGGGCAACAAACGTTCTTTTTCCTCTCCGAGGCACATGTTAGAAGGCTGGATAAAGTTTTTGGAACGCAGCAGCGCAGACGGCAAGTGCCTAGACCCTATAGTTTTTTTTTTAGAGGCCTTTTTGTGGCCCTTTTTTAGCCACTTATTAGGGGTTCAAGCACTTCAGTGCTGAACACCTATTGTAATTGTTAATTTTCCCATGATGCAACATTCAGACATAAAACTGATCGGGCAGACCAAACCGTAAGTCGTGGAGACTTGAAACTTTGGGGGCTGATAGTACTCACACCGCCTACAGCGTCACCAAGGCCCGCCCCGATCGGCCTGACGGGGGCGCTACAGCGGGCAAAAGTACGAAACGGCTCATAACTCATCAACCGTGAGGCGTAGGCTCAAGTGTCTTATATCGCTGGAATCCTTGGCTCGAGGCGGACCAGATGCATGCCTCGGATTTGCTCGTCACCCCGGAAAATCTTCGGGTATTTGGGGTTTTTCCAAAAACCTACTTTCGCGAACTAGTCCTAGGCTTTTGGCCCGACCGGAACCAAACCAGTGCGGCAAGATTCTCTGGAGTCTGACTGTCAATAATTATCAAAAAAAAGTGTAAATTTCGCTTCACGGTCCCTAAGGGCCGCCAAAATGTTCGAAGTGGGAGGAGCCCATTTTGCTTAATTGGCTATAACTCGTGAACGGAACGAGATTTTTGCACCAAACTCAGCACACGCATGTACGAGCTCATTCTGTGGTCACGTGAAAAAGGGCGCAGCGACTGGCCACTTGGTGGCGCTATAACTGTTAAAAGGGTGTCAAAATGATGTATTTCTATGGAAAAAACACATGAAATGGCTGAAAGCGGCCATCTTGCTGTCTGATTTGCATACAACCTCACAAAATCGGGCATGCGCATGCGTCACGTGATCCTGAAGAAGCTTGAAAACTTTCATGGACGTCGGGCCATTGGTGGCGCTTTAACTGTCATAAAGGTGAGAAGGCCTCTGTATTACCCTATGCAAAATGACATTTAAATGACTGAAAAATGGGGGGAAAAGAGCAGAGCTTCACCAAATTAGCTGAGCACATGCGCCATATTATTCTAAAGAAGCGTGCAAACTTTTATGGAGATCGGGCCATCAGTGGAGGTGTCACAGTTTAAAAGGTAAAACAAAAAATGCACCACATTTCCATGATAATTGAGCTAAAAGGGCAACAAACGTTCTTTTTCCTCTCCGAGGCACATGTTAGAAGGCTGGATAAAGTTTTTGGAACGCAGCAGCGCAGACGGCAAGTGCCTAGACCCTATAGTTTTTTTTTAGAGGCCTTTTTGTGGCCCTTTTTTAGCCACTTATTAGGGGTTCAAGCACTTCAGTGCTGAACACCTATTGTAATTGTTAATTTTCCCATGATGCAACATTCAGACATAAAACTGATCGGGCAGACCAAACCGTAAGTCGTGGAGACTTGAAACTTTGGGGGCTGATAGTACTCACACCGCCTACAGCGTCACCAAGGCCCGCCCCGATCGGCCTGACGGGGGCGCTACAGCGGGCAAAAGTACGAAACGGCTCATAACTCATCAACCGTGAGGCGTAGGCTCAAGTGTCTTATATCGCTGGAATCCTTGGCTCGAGGCAGACCAGATGCATGCCTCGGATTTGCTCGTCACCCCGGAAAATCTTCGGGTATTTGGGGTTTTTCCAAAAACCTACTTTCGCGAACTAGTCCTAGGCTTTTGGCCCGACCGGAACCAAACCAGTGCGGCAAGATTCTCTGGAGTCTGACTGTCAATAATTATCAAAAAAAAGTGTAAATTTCGCTTCACGGTCCCTAAGGGCCGCCAAAATGTTCGAAGTGGGAGGAGCCCATTTTGCTTAATTGGCTATAACTCGTGAACGGAACGAGATTTTTGCACCAAACTCAGCACACGCATGTACGAGCTCATTCTGTGGTCACGTGAAAAAGGGCGCAGCGACTGGCCACTTGGTGGCGCTATAACTGTTAAAAGGGTGACAAAATGATGTATTTCTATGGAAAAAACACATGAAATGGCTGAAAGCGGCCATCTTGCTGTCTGATTTGCATACAAGCTCACAAAATCGGGCATGCGCATGCGTCACGTGATCCTGAAGAAGCTTGAAAACTTTCATGGACGTCGGGCCATTGGTGGCGCTTTAACTGTCATAAAGGTGAGAAGGCCTCTGTATTACCCTATGCAAAATGACATTTAAATGACTGAAAAATGGGGGGAAAAGAGCAGAGCTTCACCAAATTAGCTGAGCACATGCGCCATATTATTCTAAAGAAGCGTGCAAACTTTTATGGAGATCGGGCCATCAGTGGGGGTGTCACAGTTTAAAAGGTAAAAAAAAAATGCACCACATTTCCATGATAAATGAGCTAAAAGGGCAACAAACGTTCTTTTTCCTCTCCGAGGCACATGTTAGAAGGCTGGATAAAGTTTTTGGAACGCAGAAGCGCAGACGGCAAGCGCCTAGACCCTATAGTTTTTTTTTAGAGGCCTTTTTGTGGCCCTTTTTTAGCCACTTATTAGGGGTTCAAGCACTTCAGTGCTGAACACCTATTGTAATTGTTAATTTTCCCATGATGCAACATTCAGACATAAAACTGATCGGGCAGACCAAACCGTAAGTCGTGGAGACTTGAAACTTTGGGGGCTGATAGTACTCACACCGCCTACAGCGTCACCAAGGCCCGCCCCGATCGGCCTGACGGGGGCGCTACAGCGGGCAAAAGTACGAAACGGCTCATAACTCATCAACCGTGAGGCGTAGGCTCAAGTGTCTTATATCGCTGGAATCCTTGGCTCGAGGCGGACCAGATGCATGCCTCGGATTTGCTCGTCACCCTGGGAAAATTTTAGGGTATTTGGGGTTTTTCCAAAAACCTACTTTCGCGAACTAGTCCTAGGTTTTTGGCCCGACCGGAACCAAACCAGTGCGGCAAGATTCTCTGGAGTCTGATTGTCAATAATTAACAAAAAAAAGTGTAAATTTCGCTTCACGGTCCCTAAGGGCCGCCAAAATGTTCGAAGTGGGAGGAGCCCATTTTGCTTAATTGGCTATAACTCGTGAACGGAACGAGATTTTTGCACCAAACTCAGCACACGCATGTACGAGCTCATTCTGTGGTCACGTGAAAAAGGGCGCAGCGACTGGCCACTTGGTGGCGCTATAACTGTTAAAAGGGTGACAAAATGATGTATTTCTATGGAAAAAACACATGAAATGGCTGAAAGCGGCCATCTTGCTGTCTGATTTGCATACAAGCTCACAAAATCGGGCATGCGCATGCGTCACGTGATCCTGAAGAAGCTTGAAAACTTTCATGGACGTCAGGCCATTGGTGGCGCTTTAACTGTCATAAAGGTGAGAAGGCCTCTGTATTACCCTATGCAAAATGACATTTAAATGACTGAAAAATGGGGGGAAAAGAGGAGAGCTTCACCAAATTAGCTGAGCACATGCGCCATATTATTCTAAAGAAGCGTGCAAACTTTTATGGAGATCGGGCCATCAGTGGGGGTGTCACAGTTTAAAAGGTAAAAAAAAAATGCACCACATTTCCATGATAAATGAGCTAAAAGGGCAACAAACGTTCTTTTTCCTCTCCGAGGCACATGTTAGAAGGCTGGATAAAGTTTTTGGAACGCAGCAGCGCAGACGGCAAGCGCCTAGACCCTATAGTTTTTTTTAGAGGCCTTTTTGTGGCCCTTTTTTAGCCACTTATTAGGGGTTCAAGCACTTCAGTGCTGAACACCTATTGTAATTGTTAATTTTCCCATGATGCAACATTCAGACATAAAACTGATCGGGCAGACCAAACCGTAAGTCGTGGAGACTTGAAACTTTGGGGGCTGATAGTACTCACACCGCCTACAGCGTCACCAAGGCCCGCCCCGATCGGCCTGACGGGGGCGCTACAGCGGGCAAAAGTACGAAACGGCTCATAACTCATCAACCGTGAGGCGTAGGCTCAAGTGTCTTATATCGCTGGAATCCTTGGCTCGAGGCGGACCAGATGCATGCCTCAGATTTGCTTGCCCTTCAGGCGCCAATTTTGAGTAAATTGAGGTTTTTTGAAAAACCTACTTTTGCGATTACTCCTAGATTTTTTGCCCGATTGAAACCAAACCAATGCAGAAATATTCTCTGGACAGAGACTATCAATAATCATCAAAAAATTCTTAATTTAAATTCACGGTCGCTAAGGGAAATCAAAATGTTTGATGGCACCAGGGCCACTTTTACTAAAACAATTATAACTCGTGAATGGAAAGAGATATTTTCGCTAATCTTGGGAAACGTGTTTATGAGCTCAATCTGAGATTACTTGAAAAAAATCGCGACGATTGGCCACTTGGTGGCGCTACAACATGGAAAAAAATTTATGAAAATGGCTATAAACACACCCAACCGTTAGTCCTTTGAAATCCTCAATCCTTCCCGAGTCCAACAATACCAAATATGCCAGGTTTCTCCTTATAGTTTGTGTATCATTGTCATTAAGCACTTAAAAAACTTGCAATTATCTTCGAAACCGATAGTCCAAATTTCTTGAAATTTGAAAACATAGATCAATAGCTAAACAATAACGCCCAAATGTCACAATTAAGATAGGAACTGACAAAAATAAATAAACAAATAAAATTTTTAAATCATTGTCACCCATGGATCATTTTTATTCTCTCATAAACAGAAGTGTCTAAACTTCAAAACAAAATGAGATATTTACAACAAATTTGACAGACATGCATGGGCACACTTTGAGGACACTTGAAGTGGTGGAGATCAGGCAAGATGTGGTGCTATAACTGTCAAAAAAACTTTCCTCAGTAAATTGCCTGTATTGGCTGTAAATGGTATTTTCCATCAATGTTATAAGTTTATTTGTTTATTTGGATCCCCATTAGCCTCTTTCTAGGCAGTGGCTACTCTTCCTGGGGTCCCAAAAAGTAAATCATACAAAACTACATTTAATCAACAACAATAAAAAGTCAAGTCAATGAAACGCACTAACCCATCATCCATTCCAAATATCAAAATCAACAATTTAATATATTTTGCCATTAAATATTCCTTTAAATATATTTTTTAAACTAATTTTTCTTGTAAAAATGTGTGATATCAATAGTAAATGATTCCATATTTTCATTCCTCTATACATTACTGTCCGTTGGTTTCCAGTGGTTTTCGAAACAGGAAATAAAAAACATTCCTTTTATTCATGCCTGGTGTAAAAAAATATGACTAGTACTATTATACAAAAGTTGAGAGTACAGCGCATTAGGAACTCTAGACACAGAAATATTTCTTATAAAATAAAGCAGAGAGACAATCCTTCACCAGTTCATTCTCAGTATATTAGCTCTTCTATAACAGTTTAAATTCAGTCCTGTCGCTCTGTTCTGGACAAATTTATTTTTTCAATTACATCCATTTTTTTTATTTACTTGATGCACTGGTAAAAACCACTGGGCAAAAACACGCGATTCGTCCAATCACTGATTGTGCTGCAGTGACTGCCACCCCTGAGAGCCAACAGTAGCGGCATATTCTTAAGGCCCGCCCACTGTTCGCGCAGGCGCTGCTGCTGTCAGCATGATGAGAGAACAGAATAGATCAGATGAGACAGCAGCACGGAAACTTTCTTCAGAAACTCCTTGTACTAAATGATCATCATAATCTATCGGGAACTGTGATTGTGTGCACTTGGAAACTTTGGATGCATCAACTTGTCGTCAGAGAAAGGTGTAAAAGGTGAAATCGGAGTAAAGATTTATAGTGTGATAATCTTTATTGAACAATCTTCTTTAATTGAATATGTGATGCAGTCTCGTTTTGGTGAGTGACTTTTTTTTGTCATATGTTATCTTATGACAGATATCTATTTCAGAAATGATTTGATATGAGCTGAGTTGACTAGGCCGCAGTCACAGCGCGAGCTGAACTAGTTAGCCGTGTGCTAAAGCTACCGCGTGTAGCTAACATCTTTGTATCATGAGTTGTGACAGTGACTGTTTTATGAGTGTCGAATCGATGTGTTAAATAAATTTGGATTAATGTGTCATTTGAGCTGTGCATGTCATTTGTTACTGAAATGTTGAGTCAGAAATTAATTATGGTACGTTTGCCTTGTGTTTTCCAAGGCTGCGTTTTCTTGTTCTCTATTTTTTTTCCCTATGTGAACGTGATCGGCAAGTGTATCCTGTTTTGTGCCATAAATAATCCTGTGAAGGTGAATCGCCTGCCTAGTGGATGCAATTACATGCACAAATGCTAACCAGTGCCCATGGACCTGTTTCCCATTTGAACTGTAATTTGAAACCATCAACTGGTAGGATAACTACAATTTTCTTTTGTTTTTGTTTTTTATATATATGTGTTGCTATATAAATAAGTGTTACGATGTGTATAGCATGCACAAAAATCAAGGACATTTTTTGTAACGAATGTAGCGAAAACTAAACAGCGTCTCTGCGCATTGAAAGGCTGTCACTCAGTGCACAATCACATTGTTACAGCAACGGATTGTCTTTGAGTCATTAAACCGTACATGTACAAACATGTTCAAAAACACTGATTCGTTAAAAAGATAGATGTGATGAAACTAGGTGGTAATTATTTTTAACTTTAAGCTCCACTTTCGAACTTCACCTAATTTAATCGAAGCTTTTAGGCTGTTGAATCATTAAAAAGAAACAAGTCGGTGATGTCTGTTTTCATTTACTAACTCTCTATTGTTCTTATTTGTCACTCATCTTTCTGAAACAAACTACAAAGAGAACTTTTTAATTTATCAATATAATTTTCTCTTTGAATCAGAACAAAATTGTCAACTATTTGCTATCCTGTTGCACCATTTCCTCCCTCCAGTAGATGATCCTTGCTTCTGATTTAATTATGCCCTACCGAATACTATATCTAGGTGTAGCACATCAAGTCAAGTTGCGCACTACATGCTACACAGTGTTGTGTAGGGCTGGGTTTCGATTCAAATTTCAAGAATCGATTCGATTCCGATTCTCAAGATCTTGAATCGATTATCATTATTCGATCCGATCTGATCCGATCTTCGAGATTTAGATAATGTTAATTTCCGCCATGATAAATTTTCCACCATTTTGAATTTTGTCAACAACGTACTTTTACTAACTAGTCCTAGGTTTTTCGCCCGATCGGAACCAAACCAGTGCAGAAATGTATAGAAATCCTATAAATGTTAAACAGCTTTAAAACCATGTATTTCCTATGTTACATTGCCTGTATTGGCTGTAAATGGTCTTTTCCATCTATTATGTCAGTGGTTACATGCTTGCTAAATAAAACTTAATAGATTTTAAAGCTTTTGTGCTTTAAGGCCTTAACCCTCTGGGGTCTGAGCTGTTTTTGGGGCCCTTGAGATGTTCTGACATGCCCTGACATTTGTGCTTTTTTCAGTTGCTTATAAACATATTAATGGCAAAGGTGTAAATTCACTCTATAAAGCACAAACAGGGCTACCATAATATGTGAGCCACGTGTATGTACATGTTTTCATTTTTGAGAGAATAATGTTTATGCATGGTTATTGAAAAAACTAAAAACTAAAATTTCTGAAATAAGGCCACAAAACACATAGTAAATATGTGTCAATAAGACTTTTGAATAATGGATGTCCTCGCCTAGTGTTTTTTCTTCAAAATCATGTGAAAATAGTCTTGCTTTATCGTTCACATAAAACCATACATTGATTTAAATTGATGTAAAACAGGTTTTGCTTGGAAAGCCAATATGCGAGGAGGCGTGAACGAGGAGTGGTTTACAACTTAGAACACCCACTCTGCATAATGATGAGCTATTCACACAGGTGTGAAACTGGCTGAGCCACAATGCAAGGACAAAGGATATTTAGAAGAAGACTTATATTGACCATTTAAGATTTTGCTTACATCTATCTTGTAAATATGTTTTGCCATTTTATTAAAAAGGTTACAATTACAACAATATTACAATTTCAACAATATTTCAAGTGTACTCTTTCTTTGTAAAAAAAGAAAATGATTATAGGCCTACATTTTATCTATGTATTCATTACTTTCATATTTCGCTTGACTGTAACGTTGTTTTCATGAAATATTAGGGCATATTGTTAATTTGCAGTTTAATACGTTGCTTATACAAATAGCCTACATTTTATTTCAACATATTTCAGTCGATTTTTACTCATCTCAGTATAGCAATACAGTTTGCTGAAACATCATCATTCATTCACACACGCGATTTAAATTTAAACTGTCTTTACCAGCTGTGGTAAACAGCGCGCATCTCTGCCGTTCATTCATTCATAAACAGAAACCCACGTGAAGAAATTCACGTGAGAAGGAAAAAAACTTACTAGTATTCCTCAGCTCGCTCCTCGATATACCCGCACTTCTGGGGGACATTTTCCATTATTATTCCTCACAGCTGCAAGACGGTGTAAACAAGTAATGATCTGAATAAACTTGTGTTTTCTCGCGCTGATATGGGGGCGTTCACAGGTTTGCGCGGATTGCCTCAGTCATTTGCGTTTGAATAGCGTGCGCTCTCCGTGGGCGGAGTCACATTACATCTGAATTAGATGTAATTAGCTCGACTGGAATCGCTCTCTTTTAATACAGATTTCACAAGATGAGAATATTTGTTTTTTATATAAATTACTTCATTAAAAAGAAGAGAATTCAAGCTTCATGCCTGTGTGACTGTATGCCTGTTTGACTGAGTATTCGCTGAGTTATTGTTCATTTTCGGACGCGTTTCAGAATGGACTACACTGGCAGAGAGAAGGCAGAACTCGCTTCGTGTTTATTTTTCTTTTTTTGGCAAAAAGCACAGCACTTTGTTTTTATTGTGAGTATACACAAAAATAATACACATTTAACAGAATCGATTGATGTATGAAACGTGTTTTGTAAAATCAAATTCAAAAGAGTATTTCGGGTCTCAATTCAACTCATAAGGAAAAAAGCGAGCAGATCACGCCGGCGTGATCTCCGACCTCTGAGGGTTAAAGGCCTTAACTGCTTGAACCCCGATAAATGCTGCTTGCAGCTTTAATTATTATTATTATTATTATTATTCTGCCGTAAAACGCATCGTGCAGCCCAAACCGTAAGGGCTAGAGCTTTGAAACTTTGCCAGATGGTAGTACAAAAATCGAGGAGAGGTTATCAAATTATGACCTCGATTGGCCCATAGGTGGCGCTATAACAACCAAAAGCGCGAAAGTGGTCATAACTCCTGGACCGTATGTCGTAGACACAAGTGTCTTATATCATTGGAAAGCTGGTCGTCTGACGAACAAAACGTATATCTCCGATTTCATTTCCGTCATGATAGATTTTCCGCCATTTTGAATTTTGTCGAAAACCTACTTTTGCGAACTAGTCCCTGGTTTTTTGCTCGATCGGAACCAAACCAGTGCAGAATTGTTCTCTGGAGACTGAAGATCAATAATTATCGAAAAAAAGTTGAAATTTCGATTCAGGGTCGCTAGGGGGCGCAAAATTAACGTTGTGGGCGGAGCCTATTTTACTAAAATGGCTATAACTCCAGAAGTAAATGAGGTATTTTCACCAAACTTGGTACACGTATGTAAGAGGTCAATCTGAGGACACGGTAAAAAAATCGCGGCGATTGGCCACATGGTGGCGCTATAACATGAAAAAAACATAAAACAGGCTATAACCACCTGACCGTTAGTCCGATTGACTTGAAAATTGGTATGCAGTGTCTTGGTCCAAGGTGCCATGTATGTCTATGAGGACATTGGTGTATCTCAAAAAACATGGCCGCCATTGGCCAATGAAGTTGAGCACCTATTAGACAAGGTTAACGGAGGCCGATCGGAACGAAACTCGGTGGGCATGTTCGACTCATGGCCCTAGAGGTCTGTAAGAATTTTGAAAGAAATCGGCCACTAGTTGGCGCTAACGAGTTTTATGGCTCTGTAATCACGTGGTGTTAGATATATTGTCACAAAATGCATATCATTTGATAGATCTGCTCATGCTGAACAACTTTGCCTCTAGAACCATTGCTGTCAATCAAACCGTTCATTAAATATTCATGAATATGTTAAAAACCTACTTTTGCGAACTAGTCCCTGGTTTTTCGCCCGATCGGAACCAGACCAGTCTAGGACAATTCTATGGACTCTCTAGATCAATAATTATCAAAAAAAAGTTGAACTTTTGTATTTGTATGGCTGTAATAGGGTCATTTATAAAATGGGTGTGGCAAAATACACTCAAAAGCCTATAAATCCTAAATGAAAACTCAGAACTTCACAAAAATTAGTGAGCATATGTGTCATAACATCACAAACAAGCTTGCAAAATTTGATGGAGATTGGACAATAGTTGGCGCTATAACTGTTAAAAAGCTTTAAAACCATATATTTCCTATGGTAAACTGCCTGTATTGGCTGTAAATGGTCTTTTCCATGTCTGATCATATAATTTTCATATCATAATGTTCAAAACTAGTGCAATACAATTCTCTGGACTCACTAGATCAATAATTGTCAGAAAAAGTTGAACTACTTCATTTGGATAGCTATAATAGGTTCACTTCAAAATCTGGCCTTTACCAAGTGTCCCCGAAAGCCTATATCTCTTTAATCAATGCTCAGACCTTCTTAAAAACAAGTCAGAACGTGTGAAATATCACCCTGAACAAGCATGAAAATTTTCAGACAGATCGGACAAAATTTGCCTCTATAACAGTTAAAAAGGTGAAAATGATATGATTTAATGGCATGTTAAGCCAATAAGTGGTATTTTACTGCCCCCTGCTGTTTAAAATAGTCATTTTCTCATATTGGTATTGGTATCAGCCATGGTAAATCATGATAAATGATGGTGTGTGTGTGTGTGTGTGTGTGTGTGTGTGTGTGTGTGTGTGTGTGTGTGTGTGTGTGTGTGTGTGTGTGGTACAAATATAACAAAGGTTTTATTTTCCAACATGAAAACAAACATAACAGAGTGCTAGTGCACAAACAATAACCGACAATGATAATGGATGAGAGGGGAACTTAAATACACAGATCAAGACAAGGACAACAGGTGACGGTTATGATGATGAGGTGCAGGTGATGATGAGGAGGGTGATGAGGAGCAGGTGCAGGTGATGACGACAGATGGTGAATGTGATGAAGACAGAAGGTGAATGTGATGAAGGTGAATGTGACACCAATATCACTGAAACATTTGTGTGTGTGTGTGTGTGTGTGTGTGTGTGTGTGTGTGTGTGTGTGTGTGTGTGTGTGTGTGTGTGTGTGTGTAGCATTATTGTGTGTAGCATATGTAGCAAGTATGCATTATTGAGTTAACATGGAAACACTGGTTTGCTTTAGTGCAGAAAACTGGTCAAAATCATGAGGTTTAAAGTGAAAGTGAGCCAATAAGTGGTCTTCTACTGCCCTCTGCTGGCCCTTCTACTTATTAATTAAATTTTTCCACATGTGCTTGCATTTATACTTGAATACACACTAAAAATCACTTATATAGCAATAACTATTATAACACAATCATATTTTGTCAGTGTTAATCACTTTATTTGCACTGACACTTCAAATAATTGCTAGTAATGTGATAAATCAGGCTAGAAACATGGTAAATCAAAGTAAATAATCCTAGATTGTCGTTTATCTCCTGGTAAATAATACTAGAACGTGGTATATCATGGTAAATCATGGTTAACTATGCTGTGTGTGTATGTGTGTGTGTGTGTGTGTGTGTGTGTGTGTGTGTGTGTGTGTGTGTGTGTGTGTGTGTGTGTGTGTGTGTGTGTAAGCATGCATTGAGTTAACATGGAAAAACTGGTTTGCTTTAGTGCAGAAAACTGGTTTAAAGTGAAAGTGAGCCAATAAGTGGTCTTCTAGTGCCCTCTGCTGGCCATTCAACTTAATAATGAAATATTTTACATGTGCTTTTGCATTCATACTTGGACACACACTAAAAATCACGTATATAACTAACTATTATAACACAATAATATTTTGTCAGTGTTCATCACCTCATTTGCACTGACACTTCACATAATTGCTAGTAATGTGGTTAATCATGCTAGAAACATTGTAAATCATAGTAAATAATACTGAAATGAGGTGTATCAAGGTAAATCATGCTAGAATCCTAATAAATCATTCTGGAACATGGTATATGATAGTAAATCATGCTAGAATCATATTAAATAATTCTAGAATGTGGCAAATCGTCGTGGGAGGAGCCTATTTTACTCAAATGGCTATAACTCAAGAAGTAAATGAGATATCTTCACCAAACTCAGTACACATGTGTATGGGTTCAATTTGAGGTCACAGTAAACAATTTTATGGAGATCGGACCATAGGTGGCGCTATAACTGTTAAAAAGCTTTAAAACCATATATATCCCATGGCAAATTGCCTGTATTGGCTGTAAATGGTCTTTTCCATCTATTATGTCAGTGGTTACATGCTTGCTAAATAAATCTTAATAACTTTTGATGCTTTTGTGCTTAAATGCCTTAAAGGCCTTAACTGCTTGAACCCCGATAAATGCTGCTTGCAGCTTTAATTATTATTAGGGGTTCAAGCACGAAGTGCTGAAACCCTATTGTATTTGTGCTGATTTTTATTAGGGGTTCAAGCACGAAGTGCTGAAACCCTATTGTAATTGTGCTGATTTTTATTATTATTATTAGGGGTTCAAGCACGAAGTGCTGAAACCCTATTGTAATTGTGCTGATTTTTATTATTAGGGGTTCAAGCACGAAGTGCTGAAACCCTATTGTAATTGTGCTGATTTTTATTATTATTATTATTATTATTATTCTGCCGTAAAACGCATCGTGCAGCCCAAACCGTAAGGGCTAGAGCTTTGAAACTTTGCCATATGGTAGTACAAAAATCGAGGAGAGGTTATCAAATTATGACCCCGATTGGCCCATAGGTGGCGCTATAGCAACCAAAAGCGCGAAACTGCTCATAACTCCTAGACCGTAAGTCATAGACTCAAGTGTCTTATATCATTGGAAAGCTGGACGCCTGACGAACAAAACGTATATCTCCGATTTTATTTCCGCCATGATAGATTTTCCGCCATTTTGAATTTTGTCGAAAATCTACTTTTGCGAACTAGTCCCTGGTTTTTTGCCCGATCGGAACCAAACCAGTGCAGAATTGTTCTCTGGAGTCTGAATATCAATAATTATCAAAAAAAAGTTGAAATTTCGATTCACGGTCGCTAGGGGGTGCAAAATTAACGTTGTGGGAGGAGCCTATTTTACTAAAATGGCTATAACTCCAGAAGTAAAAGAGGTATTTTAACCAAACCTGGTACACATGTGTAAGACGTCAATATGAGGTCACGGTAAAAAAATCGCGGCGATTGGTCACATGGTGGCGCTATAACATGAAAAAAACATAAAACAGGCTATAACCACCTGACCGTTAGTCCGATTGACTTGAAAATTGGTATGCAGTGTCTTGGTCCAAGGTGCCATGTATGTCTATGAGGACATTGGTGTATCTCAAAAAACATGGCCGCCATCGGCCAATGAAGTTTGAGCACCTATTAGACAAGGTTAACGGAGGCCTATCGGAACGAAACTCGGTGGGCATGTTCGACTCATGGCCCTAGAGGTCTGTAAGAATTTTAAAAGAAATCGGCCACTAGTTGGCGCTAACGAGTTTTATGGCTCTGTAATCACGTGGTGTTACACTTATTGTCACAAAATGCATACCATTTGATAGATCTCCTCTTGTTGAACAACTTTGCCTCAAGAACCATTGCTGTCAATCAAACCGTTCATTAAATATTCGTAATTATGTTAAAAACCTACTTTTGCGAACTAGTCCTAGGTTTTTCGCCCGATCAGAACCAAACGAGTCTAGGACAATTCTATGGACTCTCAAGATCAATAATTATCAAAAAAAAGTTGAACTTTTGCATTTTTCGCATGGGTATATTGGGTCATAAAGAAAATGGGCGTGGCAAAATGCACTCAAAAGCCTATAAATCCTAAACAAAAACTCAGAACTTCACGAAAATTGGTGAGCTTATGTGCCATAACATCATTAACAAGCATGCAAAATTTCATGGAGATCGGACTATAGATGGTGCTATAACTGTTAAAAAGCTTTAAAAAACACATATTTCCTATGGTAAATTGCCTGTATTGGCTGTAAATGGACTTTTCCATCTATTATTTCAGTGGTTAAAAGCTTTCTAAATAAATCTTAATGTCTTAAATGCTTATGTGCCTAAAGGCCTTAAATGCTTGAACCCCGATAAATGCTGCTTGCAGCTTTAATTAGGGGTTCAAGCACGAAGTGCTGAAACCCTATTGTATTTGTGCTGATTTTTATTATTATTATTATTATTATTATTCTGCCGTAAAACGCATCGTGCAGCCCAAACCGTAAGGGCTAGAGCTTTGAAACTTTGCCAGATGGTAGTACAAAAATCGAGGAGAGGTTATCAAATTATGACCTCGATTGGCCCATAGGTGGCGCTATAACAACCAAAAGCGCGAAAGTGGTCATAACTCCTGGACCTTATGTCGTAGACACAAGTGTCTTATATCATTGGAAAGCTGGTCGTCTGACGAACAAAACGTATATCTCCGATTTCATTTCCGTCATGATAGATTTTCCGCCATTTTGAATTTTGTCGAAAACCTACTTTTGCGAACTAGTCCCTGGTTTTTTGCTCGATCGGAACCAAACCAGTGCAGAATTGTTCTCTGGAGACTGAAGATCAATAATTATCGAAAAAAAGTTGAAATTTCGATTCAGGGTCGCTAGGGGGCGCAAAATTAACGTTGTGGGCGGAGCCTATTTTACTAAAATGGCTATAACTCCAGAAGTAAATGAGGTATTTTCAACAAACTTGGTACACATATGTAAGAGGTCAATCTGAGGACACGGTAAAAAAATCGCGGCGATTGGCCACATGGTGGCGCTATAACATGAAAAAAACATAAAACAGGCTATAACCACCTGACCGTTAGTCCGATTGACTTGAAAATTGGTATGCAGTGTCTTGGTCCAAGGTGCCATGTATGTCTATGAGGACATTGGTGTATCTCAAAAAACATGGCCGCCATTGGCCAATGAAGTTGAGCACCTATTAGACAAGGTTAACGGAGGCCGATCGGAACGAAACTCGGTGGGCATGTTCGACTCATGGCCCTAGAGGTCTGTAAGAATTTTGAAAGAAATCGGCCACTAGTTGGCGCTAACGAGTTTTATGGCTCTGTAATCACGTGGTGTTAGATATATTGTCACAAAATGCATATCATTTGATAGATCTGCTCATGCTGAACAACTTTGCCTCTAGAACCATTGCTGTCAATCAAACCGTTCATTAAATATTCATGAATATGTTAAAAACCTACTTTTGCGAACTAGTCCCTGGTTTTTTGCCCGATCGGAACCAGACCAGTCTAGGACAATTCTATGGACTCTCTAGATCAATAATTATCAAAAAAAAGTTGAACTTTTGTATTTGTATGGCTGTAATAGGGTCATTTATAAAATGGGTGTGGCAAAATACACTCAAAAGCCTATAAATCCTAAATGAAAACTCAGAACTTCACAAAAATTGGTGAGCATATGTGTCATAACATCACAAACAAGCTTGCAAAATTTTATGGAGATTGGACAATAGTTGGCGCTATAACTGTTAAAAAGCTTTAAAACCATATATTTCCTATGGTAAACTGCCTGTATTGGCTGTAAATGGTCTTTTCCATGTCTGATCATATAATTTTCATATCATAATGTTCAAAACTAGTGCAATACAATTCTCTGGACTCACTAGATCAATAATTGTCAGAAAAAGTTGAACTACTTCATTTGGATAGCTATAATAGGTTCACTTCAAAATCTGGCCTTTACCAAGTGTCCCCGAAAGCCTATATCTCTTTAATCAATGCTCAGACCTTCTTAAAAACAAGTCAGAACGTGTGAAATATCACCCTGAACAAGCATGAAAATTTTCAGACAGATCGGACAAAATTTGCCTCTATAACAGTTAAAAAGGTGAAAATGATATGATTTAATGGCATGTTAAGCCAATAAGTGGTATTTTACTGCCCCCTGCTGTTTAAAATAGTCATTTTCTCATATTGGTATTGGTATCAGCCATGGTAAATCATGATAAATGATGGTGTGTGTGTGTGTGTGTGTGTGTGTGTGTGTGTGTGTGTGGTACAAATATAACAAAGGTTTTATTTTCCAACATGAAAACAAACATAACAGAGTGCTAGTGCACAAACAATAACCGACAATGATAATGGATGAGAGGGGAACTTAAATACACAGATCAAGACAAGGACAACAGGTGACGGTTATGATGATGAGGAGCAGGTGATGATGAGGAGGGTGATGAGGAGCAGGTGCAGGTGATGACGACAGATGGTGAATGTGATGAAGACAGAAGGTGAATGTGATGAAGGTGAATGTGACACCAATATCACTGAAACATTTGTGTGTGTGTGTGTGTGTGTGTGTGTGTGTGTGTGTGTAGCATTATTGTGTGTAGCATATGTAGCAATTATGCATTATTGAGTTAACATGGAAACACTGGTTTGCTTTAGTGCAGAAAACTGGTCAAAATCATGAGGTTTAAAGTGAAAGTGAGCCAATAAGTGGTCTTCTACTGCCCTCTGCTGGCCATTCTACTTATTAATTAAATTTTTCCACATGTGCTTGCATTTATACTTGAATACACACTAAAAATCACTTATATAGCAATAACTATTATAACACAATCATATTTTGTCAGTGTTAATCACTTTATTTGCACTGACACTTCAAATAATTGCTAGTAATGTGGTAAATCATGGTAAATCATGGTTAACTATGCTCTGTGTGTGTGTGTGTGTGTGTGTGTGTGTGTGTGTGTGTGTGTGTGTGTGTGTGTGTGTGTGTGTGTGTGTGTGTGTGTGTGTGTGTAAGCATGCATTGAGTTAACATAGATAAACTGGTTTGCTTTAGTGCAGAAAACTGGTTTAAAGTGAAAGTGAGCCAATAAGTGGTCTTCTACTGCCCTCTGCTGGCCATTCTACTTATTAATGAAATATTTCAACATGTGCTTGCATTCATACTTGAATACACACAAAAAAAATCACTTATATAGCAATAACTATTATAACACAATCATATTTTGTCAGTGTTAATCACTTTATTTGCACTGACACTTCAAATAATTGCTAGTAATGTGATAAATCAGGCTAGAAACATGGTAAATCAAAGTAAATAATACTAGATTGCCGTTTATCTCCTGGTAAATAATACTAGAACGTGGTATATCATGGTAAATCACGGTTAACTATGCTGTGTGTGTATGTGTGTGTGTGTGTGTGTGTGTGTGTTTGTGTGTGTGTGTGTGTGTGTGTGTGTGTGTGTGTGTGTGTTTGTGTGTGTGTGTGTGTGTGTGTGTGTGTGTGTGTGTGTGTGTGTGTGTGTGTGTGTGTGTGTGTGTGTGTAAGCATGCATTGAGTTAACATGGAAAAACTGGTTTGCTTTAGTGCAGAAAACTGGTTTAAAGTGAAAGTGAGCCAATAAGTGGTCTTCTACTGCCCTCTGCTGGCCATTCTACTTAATAATGAAATATTTTACATGTGCTTTTGCATTCATACTTGGACACACACTAAAAATCACGTATATAACTAACTATTATAACACAATAATATTTTGTCAGTGTTCATCACCTCATTTGCACTGACACTTCACATATTTGCTAGTAATGTGGTTAATCATGCTAGAAACATTGTAAATCATAGTAAATAATACTGAAATGAGGTGTATCAAGGTAAATCATGCTAGAATCCTAATAAATCATTCTGGAACATGGTATATGATAGTAAATCATGCTAGAATCATATTAAATAATTCTAGAATGTGGCAAATCGTTGTGGGAGGAGCCTATTTTACTCAAATGGCTATAACTCAAGAAGTAAATGAGATATCTTCACCAAACTCAGTACACATGTGTATGGGTTCAATTTGAGGTCACAGTAAACAATTCTATGGAGATCGGAGCATAGGTGGCGCTATAACTGTTAAAAAGCTTTAAAACCATATATATCCCATGGCAAATTGCCTGTATTGGCTGTAAATGGTCTTTTCCATCTATTATGTCAGTGGTTACATGCTTGCTAAATAAATCTTAATAACTTTTGATGCTTTTGTGCTTAAATGCCTTAAAGGCCTTAACTGCTTGAACCCCGATAAATGCTGCTTGTTATTAGGGGTTCAAGCACGAAGTGCTGAAACCCTATTGTAATTGTGCTGATTTTTATTATTAGGGGTTCAAGCACGAAGTGCTGAAACCCTATTGTAATTGTGCTGATTTTTATTATTATTATTATTATTATTATTCTGCCGTAAAACGCATCGTGCAGCCCAAACCGTAAGGGCTAGAGCTTTGAAACTTTGCCATATGGTAGTACAAAAATCGAGGAGAGGTTATCAAATTATGACCCCGATTGGCCCATAGGTGGCGCTATAGCAACCAAAAGCGCAAAACTGCTCATAACTCCTAGACCGTAAGTCATAGACTCAAGTGTCTTATATCATTGGAAAGCTGGACGCCTGACGAACAAAACGTATATCTCCGATTTTATTTCCGCCATGATAGATTTTCCGCCATTTTGAATTTTGTCAAAAATCTACTTTTGCGAACTAGTCCCTGGTTTTTTGCCCGATCGGAACCAAACCAGTGCAGAATTGTTCTCTGGAGTCTGAATATCAATAATTATCAAAAAAAAGTTGAAATTTCGATTCACGGTCGCTAGGGGGTGCAAAATTAACGTTGTGGGAGGAGCCTATTTTACTAAAATGGCTATAACTCCAGAAGTAAAAGAGGTATTTTCACCAAACTTGGTACACATGTGTAAGAGGTCAATCTGAGGTCACGGTAAAAAAATCGCGGAGATTGGCCACATGGTGGCGCTATAACATGAAAAAAACATAAAACAGGCTATAACCACCTGACCGTTAGTCCGATTGACTTGAAAATTGGTATGCAGTGTCTTGGTCCAAGGTGCCATGTATGTCTATGAGGACATTGGCGTATCTCAAAAAACATGGCCGCCATCGGCCAATGAAGTTTTAGCACCGATTAGACAAGGTTAACGGAGGCCGATCGGAACGAAACTCGATGGGCATGTTCGTCTTATGGCCCTAGAGGTCTGTAAGAATTTTGAAACAAATCGGCCACTAGTTGGCGCTAACGAGTTTTATGGCTCTGTAATCACGTGGTGTTACACTCATCCACACAATATGCATATCATTTGATAGATCTGCTCATGCTGAACAACTTTGCCTCAAGAACCATTGCTGTCAATCAAACCGTTCATTAAATATTCACGAATATGTCTAAAACCTACTTTTGCGAACTAGTCCTAGGTTTTTCACCCGATCGGAACCAGACCAGTCTAGGACAATTCTCTGGACTCTCTAGATCAATAATTATCAAAAAAAAGTTGAACTTTTGCATTTGGATGGCTGTAATAGGGTCATTTATAAAATGGGCGTGGCAAAATACAGTCAAAAGCCTATAAATCATAAATGAAAATGCAGAACTTCACAAAAATTGGTCAGCGTATGTGACATAACATCTTTAACAAGCATGCAAAATTTTATGGAGATCGGACGATAGGTGGCGCTGTAACTGTTAAAAAGCTTTAAAACCATATATTTCCTATGGTAAACTGCCTGTATTGGCTGTAAATGGTCTTTTCCATCTCTGATCATATAATTTTCATATCATAATGTTCAAAACTAGTGCAATACAATTATTTGGACTCACTAGATCAATAATTGTCAGAAAAAGTTGAACTACTTCATTTGGATAGCTATAATAGGTTCACTTCATAATGTAGCCTTTACCAAGTGTCCCCGAAAGCCTATATCTCTTTAATGAATTACTCAGACCTTCTTAAAAACAAGTCAGAACATGTGAAATATCACTCTAAACATGCATGAAAATTTTCAGACAGATCGGACAAAATTTGCCTCTATAACAGTTAAAAAGGTGAATATAATGGCATGTTAAGCCAATAAGTGGTATTTTACTGCCCCCTGCTGTTTAAAATAGGAATTTTGTCATATTGTTCTATAATTTATATTTAGACTTTATAAAATCCCTATTTTAACATTTACAATTACATTTAGTCAAAATCTATCTGTTAAAGTATTAGTACTGACAGTTTGATCACATCATATAGTTCAAATGTCTGTATCTACAACATAATGTGTGTGTGTAGTCTTAGGTTTCTGAATAAATTCTGAATCGTCTGATTAATAGCTTACAAAGACTTTGTGAAATGTTTATTGACCATTCAAATATATTTTCATAATGACATATCCCAATAGCATTGAAAAAACAACAACAACAACATTTGTCTTTGTGTGTGTGTGTGTGTGTGTGTGTGTGTGTGTGTGTGTGTGTGTGTGTGTGTGTGTGTGTGTGTAAGCATGCATTAAGTTAAAATGGTAAAACTGGTTTGCTTTTGTCACAGTTGTGTTCTGTCTGAGTATTGTTGTCTCTGATCACATGTCTTCCTTTGTTCTGTTTTCCCGCCACTCCTTGGTTTCCACGGTAACTGTCATTTAGTGCATCTGTCACACCTGTTTCCTCGTTAGTCTTGTCAGCTGTGTCTTGTTTCCCTGATCAGTTCTCCCATGTATTTAAGCCCTGAGTGTTGCCTTGTTCTTTGTCAGTTCTATGCTGTAATTAGAGTGTGTTGCTGCCTGTTCCGATATCCTGAGTTTAATTCCTATTAAACCTGCATCTTGTATGTTCATCCTTGTCTCCGCGTGCCTTCCTGCAACCATTCCGTGTTTAGCTTTAGTGGAGAAAACTGGTGAAAATAATGAAATTTAAAGTGAAACTGAGCCAATAAGTGGTCTTCTAGTGCCCTCTGCTGGCCATTCTACTTATTAATGAAGTCTTTTCACAGGTGATTTTGCGTCACTCTAGACACTTATAAAATCACTTATATAACAATAACTATTATAACAAAATCATATTTTGTCAGTGTTTATCACTTCATTTGCACTGACACTTCACGTGTTGTAAATCATGGTAAATCACGCTAGAAACATGGTAAATCATAGTAAATAAATCTAAAATGTGGTGTATCAAGGTAAATCATGCTAGAATCCTGATAAATCATTCTAGAACGTGGTATATTATGGTAAATCATGCTAGAACAGGGTAAATAATGGTAAACCATGGTAAATCATGCTAGAATGTGGTATATCATGGTAAATCATGCTAGAACATGGTAAATCAAGGTAAACTAAGATAAATTCATGGTAAACTATGCTAGAACAGGGTAAATCATGGTAAACCATGGTAAATCATGGTAAACCATGGTAAATCATGATAAACTATGGTAAATCATGCTACAGTGTGGTATATCATGGTAAATCATGCTAGAATATGGTAAATCAAGGTAAACTAAGATAAATTCATGGTCAACTATGCTAGAACAGGGTAAATCATGGTAAATCATGGTAAATCATGCTAAAACATGGTATTTTCCATCTATGATGTCAGTGGTTACCTGCTTGCTAAATAAAACTTGATGTCTTTTGATGTTTTTGTGCTTAAAGGCCTTAAAGGCCTTAACTGCTTGAACCCCGATAAATGCTGCTTGCAGCTTTAATTATTATTATTATTATTATTCTGCCATAAAACGCATCGTGCAGCCCAAACCGTAAGGGCTAGAGCTTTGAAACTTTGCCATATGGTAGTACAAAAATCGAGGAGAGGTTATCAAATTATGACCCCGATTGGCCCATAGGTGGCGCTATAGCAACCAAAAGCGCGAAACTGCTCATAACTCCTAGACCGTAAGTCATAGACTCAAGTGTCTTATATCATTGGAAAGCTGGACGCCTGACGAACAAAACGTATATCTCCGATTTTATTTCCGCCATGATAGATTTTCCGCCATTTTGAATTTTGTCGAAAATCTACTTTTGCGAACTAGTCCCTGGTTTTTCGCCCGATTGGAACCAAACCAGTGCAGAATTGTTCTCTGGAGTCTGAAGATCAATAATTATCGAAAAAAAGTTGAAATTTCAATTCACGGTCGCTAGGGGGTGCAAAATTAACGTTGTGGGAGGAGCCTATTTTACTAAAATGGCTATAACTCAAGAAGTAATTCAGTAAACTTCACCAAACTTGGTAAACATGTGTAGAAGGTCAATCTGAGGTCACAGTAAAAAAATTGCGTCGATTGGCCACATGGTGGCGCTATAAAACAAAAAAAACATGTAGACACCTGACCGTTAGTCCGATTGACTTGAAATTTGGTATGCAGTGTCTTGGCCCAAGGGGCCATGTATGTCTAAAAGGATATTGGCATATCTCGAAAAACATGGCCGCCATTGGCCAATGAGGTTTGAGCACCTATTAAACAAGGTTAACGGAGGCCGATCGGAACGAAACTCGATGGGCATGTTCGACTCATGGCCCTAGAGGTCTGTAAGAGTTTTGAAAGAAATCGGCCACTAGTTGGCGCTAACGAGTTTTATGGCTCTGTAATCACGTGGTGTTACACTTATTGTCACAAAATGCATATCATCTGATAGATCTGCTCATGCTGAACAACTTTGCCTCAAGAACTAATGCTGTCAATTAAACCGTTTATTAAATATTCGTAATTATGTTAAAAACCTACTTTTACGAACTAGTCCTAGGTTTTTCGCCCGATCGAAACCAGACCAGTCTAGGACAATTCTCTGGACACTCTAGATCAATAATTATCAAAAAAAAGTTGAACTTTTGCATTTTGCGCATGGGTATATTGGGTCATAAAGAAAATGGGCGTGGCAAAATGCACTCAAAAGCCTATAAATCCTAAACGAAAACTCAGAACTTCACGAAAATTGGTGAGCATATGTGCCACAACATCATTAACAAGCATGCAAAATATCATGGAGATCGGACTATAGGTGGCGCTATAACTGTTAAAAAGCTTGCCTGTATTGGCTGTAAATGGACTTTTCCATCTATTATTTCAGTGGTTAAAAGCTTTCTAAATAAATCTTAATGTCTTAAATGCTTATGTGCTTAAAGGCCTTAAATGCTTGAACCCCGATAAATGCTGCTTGTTATTATTAGGGGTTCAAGCACGAAGTGCTGAAACCCTATTGTAATTGTGCTGATTTTTATTATTATTATTATTATTATTATTCTGCCGTAAAACGCATCGTGCAGCCCAAACCGTAAGGGCTAGAGCTTTGAAACTTTGCCATATGGTAGTACAAAAATCGAGGAGAGGTTATCAAATTATGACCCCGATTGGCCCATAGGTGGCGCTATAGCAACCAAAAGCGCGAAACTGCTCATAACTCCTAGACCGTAAGTCATAGACTCAAGTGTCTTATATCATTGGAAAGCTGGACGCCTGACGAACAAAACGTATATCTCCGATTTTATTTCCGCCATGATAGATTTTCCGCCATTTTGAATTTTGTCGAAAATCTACTTTTGCGAACTAGTCCCTGGTTTTTTGCCCGATCGGAACCAAACCAGTGCAGAATTGTTCTCTGGAGTCTGAATATCAATAATTATCAAAAAAAAGTTGAAATTTCGATTCACGGTCGCTAGGGGGTGCAAAATTAACGTTGTGGGAGGAGCCTATTTTACTAAAATGGCTATAACTCCAGAAGTAAAAGAGGTATTTTAACCAAACCTGGTACACATGTGTAAGACGTCAATATGAGGTCACGGTAAAAAAATCGCGGCGATTGGTCACATGGTGGCGCTATAACATGAAAAAAACATAAAACAGGCTATAACCACCTGACCGTTAGTCCGATTGACTTGAAAATTGGTATGCAGTGTCTTGGTCCAAGGTGCCATGTATGTCTATGAGGACATTGGTGTATCTCAAAAAACATGGCCGCCATCGGCCAATGAAGTTTGAGCACCTATTAGACAAGGTTAACGGAGGCCTATCGGAACGAAACTCGGTGGGCATGTTCGACTCATGGCCCTAGAGGTCTGTAAGAATTTTAAAAGAAATCGGCCACTAGTTGGCGCTAACGAGTTTTATGGCTCTGTAATCACGTGGTGTTACACTTATTGTCACAAAATGCATACCATTTGATAGATCTCCTCTTGTTGAACAACTTTGCCTCAAGAACCATTGCTGTCAATCAAACCGTTCATTAAATATTCGTAATTATGTTAAAAACCTACTTTTGCGAACTAGTCCTAGGTTTTTCGCCCGATCAGAACCAAACGAGTCTAGGACAATTCTATGGACTCTCAAGATCAATAATTATCAAAAAAAAGTTGAACTTTTGCATTTTTCGCATGGGTATATTGGGTCATAAAGAAAATGGGCGTGGCAAAATGCACTCAAAAGCCTATAAATCCTAAACAAAAACTCAGAACTTCACGAAAATTGGTGAGCTTATGTGCCATAACATCATTAACAAGCATGCAAAATTTCATGGAGATCGGACTATAGATGGTGCTATAACTGTTAAAAAGCTTTAAAAAACACATATTTCCTATGGTAAATTGCCTGTATTGGCTGTAAATGGACTTTTCCATCTATTATTTCAGTGGTTAAAAGCTTTCTAAATAAATCTTAATGTCTTAAATGCTTATGTGCCTAAAGGCCTTAAATGCTTGAACCCCGATAAATGCTGCTTGCAGCTTTAATTATTATTATTATTATTATTATTATTCCGCCGTAAAACGCATCGTGCAGCCCAAACCGTAAGAGCTGGAACTTTGAAACTTTGACAGATGGTAGTACAAAAATCGAGGAAAGGTTCAGAGATTATGACCCCGATTGGCCCATAGGTGGCGCTATAACAACCAAAAGCGCGAAACTGCTCATAACTCATAGACCGTATGTCGTAGACTCAAGTGTCTTATATCATTGGAAAGCTGGACGCCTGACGAACAAAACGTATATCTCCGATTTCATTTCCGCCATGATAGATTTTCCGCCATTTTGAATTTTGTCAAAAATCTACTTTTGCGAACTAGTCCCTGGTTTTTTGCCCGATTGGAACCAAACTAGTGCAGAAATGTTCTCTGGAGACTGAATATCAATAATTATCGAAAAAAAGTGGAAATTTCGATTAACGGTCGCTAAGGGGCGCCGAAACGTACGTTGTGGGAGGGGCCTATTTTACTAAAATGGCTATAACTCCCGATGTAAATGAGGTATCTTCACCAAACTTGGTACACATGTGTATGAGCTTACTCTGGGGTCACAGTAAAAAAATAGCGACGATTGGCCTCATGGTGGCGCTATAAAATGAAAAAAACATAAAACAGGCTATAACCACCTGACCGTTAGTCCGATTGACTTGAAAATTGGTATGCAGTGTCTTGGTCCAAGGTGCCATGTATGTGTATGAGGACATTGGCGTATCTCAAAAAACATGGCCGCCATCGGCCAACGAAGTTTGAGCACCTATTAGACAAGGTTAACGGAGGCCAATCGGAACGAAACTCAATGGGCATGTTCGGCTCATGGCCCTAAAGGTCTGAAAGAATTTTGAAAGAAATCGGCCACTAGTTGGCGCTAACGAGTTTTACGGCTCTGTAATCACGTGGTGTTACAAATATCCACACAATATGCATATCATTTGATAGATCTCCTCATCCTGAACAACTTTGCCTCAAGAACCATTGCTGTCAATCAAACTGTTCATTAATTATTCATTAATATGTTAAAAACCTACTTTTGCGAACTAGTCCTAGGTTTTTTGCCCGATCGGAACCAGACCAGTCTAGGACAATTCTCTGGACTCTCTAGATCAATAATTATCAAAAAAAAGTTGAACTTTTGCATTTGTATGGCTGTAATAGGGTCATTTATAAAATGGGTGTGGCAAAATACACTAAAAAGCCTATAAATCCTAAATGAAAACTCAGAACTTCACAAAAATTGGTCAGCATATGTGACATAACATCACAAACAAGCATGCAAAATTTTATGGAGATCGGACCAAAGGTGGTGCTATAACAGTTAAAAAGCTTTAAAACCATATATTTCCTATGGTAAACTGCCTGTATTGGCTGTAAATGGTCTTTTCCATCTCTGATCATATAATTTTCATATCATAATGTTAAAAACTAGTACAATATAATTCTCTGGACTCACTAGATCAATAATTGTCAGAAAAAGTTGAACTACTTCATTTGGATAGCTATAATAGGTTCACTTCAAAATGTAGCCTTTACCAAGTGTCCCCGAAAGCCTATATCTCTTTAATGAATGACTCAGACCTTCTTAAAAACAAGTCAGAACATGTGAAATATCACTCTGAACATGCATGAAAATTTTCAGACAGATCAGACAAAATTTGCCTCTATAACAGTTAAAAAGGTGAAAATGATATGATTATAATGGCATGTTAAGCCAATAAGTGGTATTTTACTGCCCCCTGCTGTTTAAAATAGTCATTTTGTCATATTGTTCTATAATTTATATTTAGACTTTATAAAATCACTATTTTAACATTTACAATTACATTTAGTCAAAATCCATCTGTTAAAGTATTAGTATTGACAGTTTGATCACATCATACATTTCAAATGTCTGCATCTACAACATAATGTGTGTGTGTAGTCTTAGGTTTCTAAATAAATTCTGAATCATCTGATTAATAGCTTACAAAGTCTTTGTGAACTGTTTATAGACCATTCAAATATATTTTCATAATGACATATCCCAATAGCATTGAAAAAATAAAAACATTTGTGTGTGTGTGTGTGTGTGTGTGTGTGTGTGTGTGTAAACATGCATTATGGAGTAAAAATGGAAAAACTGGTTTGCTTTAGTGCAGAAAAATGGTGAAAATCAAGAAGTTTAAAGTCAAAGTGAGCCAATATGTGGTCTTCTACTGCCCTCTGCTGGCCATTCTACTTATTAATGAAGTCTACTCACATATGCTTTTGCATTCATTAGACACTAAAAATCACTTATATAACAATAAAACACTATAAAATCACTTATATAACAATTACTATTGTAGCACAATCATATTTTGTCAGAGTTTATCACTTCATTTTTACTGATACTTCACATAATTGCTAGCAATGTGGTAAATCATGGTAAATCACACTAAAAACATGGTAAATCATAATAAATAATACTAGAATGTGGTGTATCAAGGTAAATCATACTACAATCCTGGTACATCATTCTAGAACATGGTATATCATGGTACATCATGCTAGAACATGGTAAATCATGGTAAACTATGCTAGAACAGGGTAAATCATGGTAAGCCATGATAAATCATAATAAACTATGGTAAATCATGTTAGAATGTGGTATATCATGGTAAATCATGCTAGAACATGGTAAATCATGGTAAACTATGCTAGATCAGGGTAAATCATGGTAAACTATGATAAATCATGGTAAACTATGATAAATCATGATAAACTATGGTAATCCATGCTAGAATCACAGTAAACAATGGTAAATCATACTAGAATGTAGTATATCATGGTAAATTATGCTAGAATATGGCAAATCATGCTAGAATCATAGTAAATAATACTAGAATGTGCTAAATATTTGTGGGAGGAGCCTATTTTACTAAAAGGGCTATAACTCAAGAAGTAAATGAGATATCTTCACCAAACTCAGTACACATGTGTATGGGTTCAATTTGAGGTCACAGTAAACAATTCTATGGAGATCGGACCATAGGTGGCGCTATAACTGTTAAAAAGCTTTAAAACCATATATATCACATGGTAAATTGCCTGCATTGGCTGTAAATGGTCTTTTCCATCTATAATGTCAGTGGTTACATGCTTATTAAATAAATCTTAATAACTTTTGATGCTTTTGTGCTTAAATGCCTTAAAGGCCTTAACTGCTTGAACCCCGATAAATGCTGCTTGCAGCTTTAATTAGGGGTTCAAGCACGAAGTGCTGAAACCCTATTGTAATTGTACTGATTTTTAGGGGTTCAAGCACGAAGTGCTGAAACCCTATTGTAATTGTGCTGATTTTTATTATTAGGGGTTCAAGCACGAAGTGCTGAAACCCTATTGTAATTGTGCTGATTTTTATTATTATTATTATTATTATTATTCTGCCGTAAAACGCATCGTGCAGCCCAAACCGTAAGAGCTGGAACTTTGAAACTTTGACAGATGGTAGTACAAAAATCGAGGAAAGGTTCAGAGATTATGACCCCGATTGGCCCATAGGTGGCGCTATAACAACCAAAAGCGCGAAACTGCTCATAACTCCTAGACCGTATGGCGTAGACTCAAGTGTCTTATATCATTGGAAAGCTGGATGCCTGACGAACAAAACGTATATCTCCGATTTTATTTCCGCCATGATAGATTTTCCGCCATTTTGAATTTTGTCAAAAATCTACTTTTGCGAACTAGTCCCTGGTTTTTTGCCCGATTGGAACCAAACTAGTGCAGAAATGTTCTCTGGAGACTGAATATCAATAATTATCGAAAAAAAGTGGAAATTTCGATTCACGGTCGCTAAGGGGCGCCAAAACGTACGTTGTGGGAGGGGCCTATTTTACTAAAATGGCTATAACTCCCGATGTAAATGAGGTATCTTCACCAAACTTGGTACACATGTGTATGAGCTTACTCTGGGGTCACAGTAAAAAAATCGCGACGATTGGCCTCATGGTGGCGCTATAAAATGAAAAAAACATAAAACAGGCTATAACCACCTGACCGTTAGTCCGATTGACTTGAAAATTGGTATGCAGTGTCTTGGTCCAAGGTGCCATGTATGTGTATGAGGACATTGGCGTATCTCAAAAAACATGGCCGCCATCGGCCAACGAAGTTTGAGCACCTATTAGACAAGGTTAACGGAGGCCGATCGGAACGAAACTCAATGGGCATGTTCGGCTCATGGCCCTAAAGGTCTGTAAGAATTTTGAAAGAAATCGGCCACTAGTTGGCGCTAACGAGTTTTACGGCTCTGTAATCACGTGGTGTTACAAATATCCACACAATATGCATATCATTTGATAGATCTCCTCATCCTGAACAACTTTGCCTCAAGAACCATTGCTGTCAATCAAACTGTTCATTAATTATTCATTAATATGTTAAAAACCTACTTTTGCGAACTAGTCCTAGGTTTTTTGCCCGATCGGAACCAGACCAGTGTAGGACAATTCTCTGGACTCTCTAGATCAATAATTATCAAAAAAAAGTTGAACTTTTGCATTTGGATGGCTGTAATAGGGTCATTTATAAAACGGGCGTGTCAAAATACATTAAAAAGCCTATAAATCCTAAATAAAAACTCAGAACTTCACAAAAATTGGTCAGCATATGTGACATAACATCATTAACAAGCATGAAAAATTCTATGGAGATCGGACGATAGTTGGCGCTATAACTGTTAAAACGCTTTAAAACCATATATTTCCTATGGTAAATTGCCTGTATTTGCTGTAAATGATGTCTTCTATCTTTTATCATATAATGTTCATATCATAATGTTCAAAACCAGTGCAGCACAATTCTCTGAACTCTCTAGATCAATAATTATCAGAAAAAAAGTTTAACTTCTTCAAAAGGTGATTTTATATGAATATAATGACATATTAAGCCAATAAGTGGTATTTTACTGCCCCCTGCTGTCATTTCATCATACTACTCCCTAATATTGTTATAAAATTCATATTTAGACTTTTTAAAATCATTATTTTAACATTTACAATCACATTTTGTCAAAACTCATCTATTGAGTATTACTATTGACAATTGTGTTACACTGAGATATGGAAATGGACGAAAGTAAATGAATGAAATGAAACGAAAGTATAACGGCATTTAAGCCACGCCCCCGAATACAAATCCATTCATAACTCGAAAACGGAAAGTCGTTGCGCGCTCAAATTTTGATGGTGAGGACCTCTCCGGGCTCTTGATCGAAACGTGTCGTCGCGGGCCTCGGGAGCGCGCCCCCCGCGCATCGCGAATCCGCGGGACCCCCGATTTTGAACGGCCATTACTCCCGACCCAGACCACCCCGAACATTGTGTGAGAGCTCGTTGGAAAGGGCGCGTCCTTGGCTAGCTTCGATTCAAATGTGGTGTTATTTGCCCTGGGCATTCCAGAGATAATAGCCCGAACAGATATGCCTTATAACAGTCATAACTCCCAGCCCCAATCGCCCAAAAACACATTGATGGTCTCATTCAACAGGGCTCCTCAAGCACTATCTATGCTCTGAGTTTCAGAATTTTTCGCCTTTTGGTTCCTGAGATATAAGTAAAAAAACAAATTCCCATTCATTCAAACACTTCAACTGTAAAATGTAAGCTATAATACCACTGTTGTCCACTAGAGGGAGCAGCAGGATTACGCATGATCTTTTAATTCGCTTCAGTATTGGAAATAAACAAATGCTTTAAGAAGCAATCTTTTTTATTATGATGTTTTTTTTATTATTATGATATTTGTATATATTTTATTTTTTTTTATTATGATTATGAACGGTTTGATTGACATTAGTGATTCTTGAGGCAAAGTTGTTCAAGATGAGGAGATGAAGATATTTTCACAATATCACATCCTAAAAACATTGAAAACATATTTGTCTTTGTGTGTGTGTGTGTGTGTGTGTGTGTGTGTGTGTGTGTGTGTGTGTGTGTGTGTGTGTGTGTGTGTGTGTGGGTTTGTGTGTGTGTCTGTGTGTGTGTAAGCATGCTTAATGGAAAGAACATGAAGAAACTGCTTTGTTTTACTGGTGGATAAAAAAGTATTTCAAATGAAAGTGAGTCAATTAGTGGTCTTCTACTGCCCTCTGCAGGACATTCTACTTAATAAAATATTTTCATCTGTGCTTTTGCATTAGTTTTTGGACTATATCAAATTACTTGCATGAAAATCACCTATTATAACACAGTCATGTTTTGTCAAAGTTTATCACTTCATTTTTACTGAGCTCTCAGTTTGAACAATTCTGCCTCTCAGTGATTAATTTGAAATCTGAAAATGGTGTTATACAGAGGAGATTTGCAATTATCATTTTGTTACCTATCTTTTATTTTAAATATCTCCATCTACAACAAAATGTGTGTGCATGTGTGTGTTCAAGCATGGTTAGTGTATTAAGTATTATTGTTTAAGTATTATTGTTTTCATTTACATTTTAACCACCAGAAGAAGAACACTCATTGGTTCATTCTGCTCACTAAAATATTATTTTTAATTTTTTTTTCCATTTGAAATATTGTTTAAACTTAATAAAATCATTAAAATAACATTTCAAATCATATTTTGTCTGTTTATAAATCCCACAGACTCACATTGGCTGCAATACTAATGTTTTTGTAAAACACAGACCTGATAGTCTAATCTGTGTGTATTGTGCATATATTATTGATATTATTACTATTGCAAATCATGTTATTGTAACTCATATCTTAATAGAATATTATTTGTAATTTTAATTCTTTATTTCTTAAGTGTTTTTTTTTATGATTACTACAGATATTATCACCAAAGATATCAACTACACCTTCACTTTTAGTATTGACACGCTGCACACACAGCACAATCACACACTCACTAATGCATTCAAATAAATGTAATCTTACTGTGCTACTTTATTTGTACATGATTAGAATGAACAGAAATCTAAGACTATTTTTCTTCTTTTGTTAAAGCCATTTCAGACTCCAAGTAAGCATTATATTACTAATCATCTATTTTACAGGTGCCATACAATTGAAAACTGTATTTATCTTGGCATAGTTGAATGATAAGAGTTCTGGACATGGAACTGACATACCGTGAGCCTCAAACACCATTGTTTCCTCCTTCTTGTGTAAATCTCCTGTTTGCAAAAGACCGCTGAAAAATGAGTGAATCCCACCATAACACCGACTGTGACGTTGGAGTCAGGATCATTAATATTTATACCCCCCAAATTTGCATTTTCCAGTCCATGTTCTAGGCCAGGCAGTGTTAATGTGGACCTGCACAGCCGAATCATCAGAAGATCTGCAGGTATTGTGAAGAAGCAAGCAAGGACAATAGTGAAAATGGCAGATCATGGATATAAATGTTATGTCTGAGGCTGTGCTGTGGATTTGAGAACTTTTCATTCCCTTCCCACAAAACTGTCAACAGGCATGGTTGATGTTTACAACAGGATACCTCACCATTTTAATTCAAAGCTGTTAGTTTGCTCTTAACGGAGGCCGATCAGAACGAAACTCGATGGGCATGTTCGACTCGTGGCCCTAGAGGTCTGTAAGAATTTTGAAAAATCAGCCACTAGTTGACGCTAACAGGTTTTACGGCTATGTAATCACGTGATGCATATCATTTGATAGATCTCCTCATACTGAACAACTTTGCCTCAAGAACTACTGCTGTCAATCAATTTGTTCATTAAATACTTGCTATTATGTTAAAAACCTACTTTTGCGAACTAGTCCTAGGTTTTTCGCCCGATCGGAAATATACCAGTGCAGTACAATTCTCTGGAAGCTCTAGATTATTAATTATATAAAAAACTTTAACTTTACCCATTGGGTAGCCATAACAGGATCATTTAGAAAATGGGTATGGCAAAAAACACTCAAAAGCCTGTAAATCCTAAACAAAAACTCAGACAACTCACTAGACTGCCTTATGTGCTTAAAGACCCTAAATGCTTGAACCCCGCTAAATGCTGCTTGCAGCTTTAATTTTTATTATTATTATTATTATTATTATTCTGCCGTAAAACGCATCGTGCAGCCCAAACCGTAAGGGCTAGAGCTTTGAAACTTTGCCATATGGTAGTACAAAAATCGAGGAGAGGTTATCAAATTATGACCCCGATTGGCCCATAGGTGGCGCTATAGCAACCAAAAGCGCGAAACTGCTCATAACTCCTAGACCGTAAGTCATAGACTCAAGTGTCTTATATCATTGGAAAGCTGGACGCCTGACGAACAAAACGTATATCTCCGATTTTATTTCCGCCATGATAGATTTTCCGCCATTTTGAATTTTGTCGAAAATCTACTTTTGCGAACTAGTCCCTGGTTTTTTGCCCGATCGGAACCAAACCAGTGCAGAATTGTTCTCTGGAGTCTGAATATCAATAATTATCAAAAAAAAGTTGAAATTTCGATTCACGGTCGCTAGGGGGTGCAAAATTAACGTTGTGGGAGGAGCCTATTTTACTAAAATGGCTATAACTCCAGAAGTAAAAGAGGTATTTTAACCAAACCTGGTACACATGTGTAAGACGTCAATATGAGGTCACGGTAAAAAAATCGCGGCGATTGGTCACATGGTGGCGCTATAAAATGAAAAAAACATAAAACAGGCTATAACCACCTGACCGTTAGTCCGATTGACTTGAAAATTGGTATGCAGTGTCTTGGTCCAAGGTGCCATGTATGTCTATGAGGACATTGGTGTATCTCAAAAAACATGGCCGCCATCGGCCAATGAAGTTTGAGCACCTATTAGACAAGGTTAACGGAGGCCTATCGGAACGAAACTCGGTGGGCATGTTCGACTCATGGCCCTAGAGGTCTGTAAGAATTTTAAAAGAAATCGGCCACTAGTTGGCGCTAACGAGTTTTATGGCTCTGTAATCACGTGGTGTTACACTTATTGTCACAAAATGCATACCATTTGATAGATCTCCTCTTGTTGAACAACTTTGCCTCAAGAACCATTGCTGTCAATCAAACCGTTCATTAAATATTCGTAATTATGTTAAAAACCTACTTTTGCGAACTAGTCCTAGGTTTTTCGCCCGATCAGAACCAAACGAGTCTAGGACAATTCTATGGACTCTCAAGATCAATAATTATCAAAAAAAAGTTGAACTTTTGCATTTTTCGCATGGGTATATTGGGTCATAAAGAAAATGGGCGTGGCAAAATGCACTCAAAAGCCTATAAATCCTAAACAAAAACTCAGAACTTCACGAAAATTGGTGAGCTTATGTGCCATAACATCATTAACAAGCATGCAAAATTTCATGGAGATCGGACTATAGATGGTGCTATAACTGTTAAAAAGCTTTAAAAAACACATATTTCCTATGGTAAATTGCCTGTATTGGCTGTAAATGGACTTTTCCATCTATTATTTCAGTGGTTAAAAGCTTTCTAAATAAATCTTAATGTCTTAAATGCTTATGTGCCTAAAGGCCTTAAATGCTTGAACCCCGATAAATGCTGCTTGCAGCTTTAATTAGGGGTTCAAGCACGAAGTGCTGAAACCCTATTGTAATTGTGCTGATTTTTATTATTATTATTATTATTATTATTCTGCCGTAAAACGCATCGTGCAGCCCAAACCGTAAGGGCTAGAGCTTTGAAACTTTGCCATATGGTAGTACAAAAATCGAGGAGAGGTTATCAAATTATGACCCCGATTGGCCCATAGGTGGCGCTATAGCAACCAAAAGCGCGAAACTGCTCATAACTCCTAGACCGTAAGTCATAGACTCAAGTGTCTTATATCATTGGAAAGCTGGACGCCTGACGAACAAAACGTATATCTCCGATTTTATTTCCGCCATGATAGATTTTCCGCCATTTTGAATTTTGTCGAAAATCTACTTTTGCGAACTAGTCCCTGGTTTTTTGCCCGATCGGAACCAAACCAGTGCAGAATTGTTCTCTGGAGTCTGAATATCAATAATTATCAAAAAAAAGTTGAAATTTCGATTCACGGTCGCTAGGGGGTGCAAAATTAACGTTGTGGGAGGAGCCTATTTTACTAAAATGGCTATAACTCCAGAAGTAAAAGAGGTATTTTAACCAAACCTGGTACACATGTGTAAGACGTCAATATGAGGTCACGGTAAAAAAATCGCGGCGATTGGCCACATGGTGGCGCTATAACATGAAAAAAACATAAAACAGGCTATAACCACCTGACCGTTAGTCCGATTGACTTGAAAATTGGTATGCAGTGTCTTGGTCCAAGGTGCCATGTATGTCTATGAGGACATTGGTGTATCTCAAAAAACATGGCCGCCATCGGCCAATGAAGTTTGAGCACCTATTAGACAAGGTTAACGGAGGCCTATCGGAACGAAACTCGGTGGGCATGTTCGACTCATGGCCCTAGAGGTCTGTAAGAATTTTAAAAGAAATCGGCCACTAGTTGGCGCTAACGAGTTTTATGGCTCTGTAATCACGTGGTGTTACACTTATTGTCACAAAATGCATACCATTTGATAGATCTCCTCTTGTTGAACAACTTTGCCTCAAGAACCATTGCTGTCAATCAAACCGTTCATTAAATATTCGTAATTATGTTAAAAACCTACTTTTGCGAACTAGTCCTAGGTTTTTCGCCCGATCAGAACCAAACGAGTCTAGGACAATTCTATGGACTCTCAAGATCAATAATTATCAAAAAAAAGTTGAACTTTTGCATTTTTCGCATGGGTATATTGGGTCATAAAGAAAATGGGCGTGGCAAAATGCACTCAAAAGCCTATAAATCCTAAACGAAAACTCAGAACTTCACGAAAATTGGTGAGCTTATGTGCCATAACATCATTAACAAGCATGCAAAATTTCATGGAGATCGGACTATAGATGGTGCTATAACTGTTAAAAAGCTTTAAAAAACACATATTTCCTATGGTAAATTGCCTGTATTGGCTGTAAATGGACTTTTTCATCTATTATTTCAGTGGTTAAAAGCTTTCTAAATAAATCTTAATGTCTTAAATGCTTATGTGCTTAAAGGCCTTAAATGCTTGAACCCCGATAAATGCTGCTTGCAGCTTTAATTATTATTATTATTTTTCTTCTCCGCTAAAACGCATCGTGCAGCCCAAACCGTAAGAGCTGGAGCTTTGAAACTTTGCCAGATGGTAGTACAAAAATCGAGGAGAGGTTATCAAATTATGAGCCCGATTGGCCCATAGGTGGCGCTATAGCAACCAAAAGCGCGAAACTGCTCATAACTCCTAGACCGTAAGTCATAGACTCAAGTGTCTTATATCAGTGGAAAGCAGGACGCCTGACGAACAAAACGTATATCTCCGATTTTATTTCCGCCATGATAGATTTTCCGCCATTTTGAATTTTGTCGAAAACCTACTTTTGCGAACTAGTCCCTGGTTTTTTGCCCGATCGGAACCAAACCAGTGCAGAATTGTTCTGTGGAGTCTGAAGATCAATAATTATCGAAAAAAAGTTGAAATTTCGATTCACGGTCGCTAGGGGGTGCAAAATTAACGTTGTGGGAGGAGCCTATTTTACTAAAATGGCTATAACTCAAGAAGTAATTCAGTAAACTTCACCAAACTTGCTAAACGTGTGTAAGAGGTCAATTTGAGGTCACAGTAAAAAAATTGCGTCGATTGGCCACATGGTGGCGCTATAAAACAAAAAAAACGTATATACACCTGCCCGTTAGTCCGATTGACTTGAAATTTGGTATGCAGTGTCTTGGCCCAAGGGGCCATGTATGTCTAAAAGGATATTGGCGTATCTCGAAAAACATGGCCGCCATTGGCCAATGAGTTTTGAGCACCTATTAAAAGAAGGTTAACGAAGTGCGATCGGAACGAAACTCGGTGGGCATGTTCGGCTCAAGCCCCTAGAGGTCTGTAAGAATTTTGAAAGAAATCGGCCACTAGTTGGCGCTAACGAGTTTTAAGGCTCGGTAATCACGTGGTGTAACAAATTTCGTCACAAAATGCATATCATTTGATAGACCTCCTCATGTTGAACAACTTTGCCTCAAGAACCATTAATGTCAATCAAACCGTTCAATAAATATTTACGAATATGTTAAAAACCTACTTTTGCGAACTAGTCCTAGGTTTTTTGCCCGATCGGAACCAGACCAGTCTAGGACAATTCTCTGGACACTCTAGATCAATAATTATCAAAAAAAAGTTAAACTTTTGCATTAGGATGGCTGTAATAGGGTTATTTATAAAAGGGGCGTGGCAAAATGCACTAAAAAGCCTATAAACCCTAAATGAAAACTCAGAACTTCACAAAAATTGGTGAGCATATGTGACATAACATCATTAACAAGCATGCAAAATTTTATGGAGATCGGACCAAAGATAGCACTATAACAGTCAAAAGGCTTTAAAACCATATATTTCCTATGGTAAATTGCCTGTATTGGCTGTAAATGGACTTTTCCATCTATTATTTCAGTGGTTAAAAGCTTTCTAAATAAAACTTAATGTCTTAAATGCTTATGTGCTTAAAGGCCTTAAATGCTTGAACCCCGATAAATGCTGCTTGCAGCTTTAATTAGGGGTTCAAGCACGAAGTGCTGAAACCCTATTGTAATTGTGCTGATTTTTATTATTATTATTAGGGGTTCAAGCACGAAGTGCTGAAACCCTATTGTAATTGTGCTGATTTTTATTATTATTATTAGGGGTTCAAGCACGAAGTGCTGAAACCCTATTGTAATTGTGCTGATTTTTATTATTATTATTATTATTCTGCCGTAAAACGCATCGTGCAGCCCAAACCGTAAGAGCTGGAACTTTGAAACTTTGACAGATGGTAGTACAAAAATCGAGGAAAGGTTCAGAGATTATGACCCCGATTGGCCCATAGGTGGCGCTATAACAACCAAAAGCGCGAAACTGCTCATAACTCCTAGACCGTATGGCGTAGACTCAAGTGTCTTATATCATTGGAAAGCTGGATGCCTGACGAACAAAACGTATATCTCCGATTTTATTTCCGCCATGATAGATTTTCCGCCATTTTGAATTTTGTCAAAAATCTACTTTTGCGAACTAGTCCCTGGTTTTTTGCCCGATTGGAACCAAACTAGTGCAGAAATGTTCTCTGGAGACTGAATATCAATAATTATCGAAAAAAAGTGGAAATTTCGATTCACGGTCGCTAAGGGGCGCCAAAACGTACGTTGTGGGAGGGGCCTATTTTACTAAAATGGCTATAACTCCCGATGTAAATGAGGTATCTTCACCAAACTTGGTACACATGTGTATGAGCTTACTCTGGGGTCACAGTAAAAAAATCGCGACGATTGGCCTCATGGTGGCGCTATAAAATGAAAAAAACATAAAACAGGCTATAACCACCTGACCGTTAGTCCGATTGACTTGAAAATTGGTATGCAGTGTCTTGGTCCAAGGTGCCATGTATGTGTATGAGGACATTGGCGTATCTCAAAAAACATGGCCGCCATCGGCCAACGAAGTTTGAGCACCTATTAGACAAGGTTAACGGAGGCCGATCGGAACGAAACTCAATGGGCATGTTCGGCTCATGGCCTTAAAGGTCTGTAAGAATTTTGAAAGAAATCGGCCACTAGTTGGCGCTAACGAGTTTTACGGCTCTGTAATCACGTGGTGTTACAAATATCCACACAATATGCATATCATTTGATAGATCTCCTCATCCTGAACAACTTTGCCTCAAGAACCATTGCTGTCAATCAAACTGTTCATTAATTATTCATTAATATGTTAAAAACCTACTTTTGCGAACTAGTCCTAGGTTTTTTGCCCGATCGGAACCAGACCAGTGTAGGACAATTCTCTGGACTCTCTAGATCAATAATTATCAAAAAAAAGTTGAACTTTTGCATTTGGATGGCTGTAATAGGGTCATTTATAAAACGGGCGTGTCAAAATACATTAAAAAGCCTATAAATCCTAAATAAAAACTCAGAACTTCACAAAAATTGGTCAGCATATGTGACATAACATCATTAACAAGCATGAAAAATTCTATGGAGATCGGACGATAGTTGGCGCTATAACTGTTAAAACGCTTTAAAACCATATATTTCCTATGGTAAATTGCCTGTATTTGCTGTAAATGATGTCTTCTATCTTTTATCATATAATGTTCATATCATAATGTTCAAAACCAGTGCAGCACAATTCTCTGAACTCTCTAGATCAATAATTATCAGAAAAAAAGTTTAACTTCTTCAAAAGGTGATTTTATATGAATATAATGACATATTAAGCCAATAAGTGGTATTTTACTGCCCCCTGCTGTCATTTCATCATACTACTCCCTAATATTGTTATAAAATTCATATTTAGACTTTTTAAAATCATTATTTTAACATTTACAATCACATTTTGTCAAAACTCATCTATTGAGTATTACTATTGACAATTGTGTTACACTGAGATATGGAAATGGACGAAAGTAAATGAATGAAATGAAACGAAAGTATAACGGCATTTAAGCCACGCCCCCGAATACAAATCCATTCATAACTCGAAAACGGAAAGTCGTTGCGCGCTCAAATTTTGATGGTGAGGACCTCTCCGGGCTCTTGATCGAAACGTGTCGTCGCGGGCCTCGGGAGCGCGCCCCCCGCGCATCGCGAATCCGCGGGACCCCCGATTTTGAACGGCCATTACTCCCGACCCAGACCACCCCGAACATTGTGTGAGAGCTCGTTGGAAAGGGCGCGTCCTTGGCTAGCTTCGATTCAAATGTGGTGTTATTTGCCCTGGGCATTCCAGAGATAATAGCCCGAACAGATATGCCTTATAACAGTCATAACTCCCAGCCCCAATCGCCCAAAAACACATTGATGGTCTCATTCAACAGGGCTCCTCAAGCACGATTTATGCTCTGAGTTTCAGAATTTTTCGCCTTTTGGTTCCTGAGATATAAGTAAAAAAACAAATTCCCATTCATTCAAACACTTCAACTGTAAAATGTAAGCTATAATACCACTGTTGTCCACTAGAGGGAGCAGCAGGATTACGCATGATCTTTTAATTCGCTTCAGTATTGGAAATAAACAAATGCTTTAAGAAGCAATCTTTTTTATTATGATGTTTTTTTTATTATTATGATATTTGTATATATTTTATTTTTTTTTATTATGATTATGAACGGTTTGATTGACATTAGTGATTCTTGAGGCAAAGTTGTTCAAGATGAGGAGATGAAGATATTTTCACAATATCACATCCTAAAAACATTGAAAACATATTTGTCTTTGTGTGTGTGTGTGTGTGTGTGTGTGTGTGTGTGTGTGTGTGTGTGTGTGTGTGTGTGTGTGTGTGTGTGTGTGTGTGTGTGTGGGTTTGTGTGTGTGTCTGTGTGTGTGTAAGCATGCTTAATGGAAAGAACATGAAGAAACTGCTTTGTTTTACTGGTGGATAAAAAAGTATTTCAAATGAAAGTGAGTCAATTAGTGGTCTTCTACTGCCCTCTGCAGGACATTCTACTTAATAAAATATTTTCATCTGTGCTTTTGCATTAGTTTTTGGACTATATCAAATTACTTGCATGAAAATCACCTATTATAACACAGTCATGTTTTGTCAAAGTTTATCACTTCATTTTTACTGAGCTCTCAGTTTGAACAATTCTGCCTCTCAGTGATTAATTTGAAATCTGAAAATGGTGTTATACAGAGGAGATTTGCAATTATCATTTTGTTACCTATCTTTTATTTTAAATATCTCCATCTACAACAAAATGTGTGTGCATGTGTGTGTTCAAGCATGGTTAGTGTATTAAGTATTATTGTTTAAGTATTATTGTTTTCATTTACATTTTAACCACCAGAAGAAGAACACTCATTGGTTCATTCTGCTCACTAAAATATTATTTTTAATTTTTTTTCCATTTGAAATATTGTTTAAACTTAATAAAATCATTAAAATAACATTTCAAATCATATTTTGTCTGTTTATAAATCCCACAGACTCACATTGGCTGCAATACTAATGTTTTTGTAAAACACAGACCTGATAGTCTAATCTGTGTGTATTGTGCATATATTATTGATATTATTACTATTGCAAATCATGTTATTGTAACTCATATCTTAATAGAATATTATTTGTAATTTTAATTCTTTATTTCTTAAGTGTTTTTTTTTTATGATTACTACAGATATTATCACCAAAGATATCAACTACACCTTCACTTTTAGTATTGACACGCTGCACACACAGCACAATCACACACTCACTAATGCATTCAAATAAATGTAATCTTACTGTGCTACTTTATTTGTACATGATTAGAATGAACAGAAATCTAAGACTATTTTTCTTCTTTTGTTAAAGCCATTTCAGACTCCAAGTAAGCATTATATTACTAATCATCTATTTTACAGGTGCCATACAATTGAAAACTGTATTTATCTTGGCATAGTTGAATGATAAGAGTTCTGGACATGGAACTGACATACCGTGAGCCTCAAACACCATTGTTTCCTCCTTCTTGTGTAAATCTCCTGTTTGCAAAAGACCGCTGAAAAATGAGTGAATCCCACCATAACACCGACTGTGACGTTGGAGTCAGGATCATTAATATTTATACCCCCCAAATTTGCATTTTCCAGTCCATGTTCTAGGCCAGGCAGTGTTAATGTGGACCTGCACAGCCGAATCATCAGAAGATCTGCAGGTATTGTGAAGAAGCAAGCAAGGACAATAGTGAAAATGGCAGATCATGGATATAAATGTTATGTCTGAGGCTGTGCTGTGGATTTGAGAACTTTTCATTCCCTTCCCACAAAACTGTCAACAGGCATGGTTGATGTTTACAACAGGATACCTCACCATTTTAATTCAAAGCTGTTAGTTTGCTCTTAACGGAGGCCGATCAGAACGAAACTCGATGGGCATGTTCGACTCGTGGCCCTAGAGGTCTGTAAGAATTTTGAAAAATCAGCCACTAGTTGACGCTAACAGGTTTTACGGCTATGTAATCACGTGATGCATATCATTTGATAGATCTCCTCATACTGAACAACTTTGCCTCAAGAACTACTGCTGTCAATCAATTTGTTCATTAAATACTTGCTATTATGTTAAAAACCTACTTTTGCGAACTAGTCCTAGGTTTTTCGCCCGATCGGAAATATACCAGTGCAGTACAATTCTCTGGAAGCTCTAGATTATTAATTATATAAAAAACTTTAACTTTACCCATTGGGTAGCCATAACAGGATCATTTAGAAAATGGGTATGGCAAAAAACACTCAAAAGCCTGTAAATCCTAAACAAAAACTCAGACAACTCACTAGACTGCCTTATGTGCTTAAAGACCCTAAATGCTTGAACCCCGCTAAATGCTGCTTGCAGCTTTAATTATTATTATTATTATTATTCTGCCGTAAAACGCATCGTGCAGCCCAAACCGTAAGGGCTAGAGCTTTGAAACTTTGCCATATGGTAGTACAAAAATCGAGGAGAGGTTATCAAATTATGACCCCGATTGGCCCATAGGTGGCGCTATAGCAACCAAAAGCGCGAAACTGCTCATAACTCCTAGACCGTAAGTCATAGACTCAAGTGTCTTATATCATTGGAAAGCTGGACGCCTGACGAACAAAACGTATATCTCCGATTTTATTTCCGCCATGATAGATTTTCCGCCATTTTGAATTTTGTCGAAAATCTACTTTTGCGAACTAGTCCCTGGTTTTTTGCCCGATCGGAACCAAACCAGTGCAGAATTGTTCTCTGGAGTCTGAATATCAATAATTATCAAAAAAAAGTTGAAATTTCGATTCACGGTCGCTAGGGGGTGCAAAATTAACGTTGTGGGAGGAGCCTATTTTACTAAAATGGCTATAACTCCAGAAGTAAAAGAGGTATTTTAACCAAACCTGGTACACATGTGTAAGACGTCAATATGAGGTCACGGTAAAAAAATCGCGGCGATTGGCCACATGGTGGCGCTATAACATGAAAAAAACATAAAACAGGCTATAACCACCTGACCGTTAGTCCGATTGACTTGAAAATTGGTATGCAGTGTCTTGGTCCAAGGTGCCATGTATGTCTATGAGGACATTGGTGTATCTCAAAAAACATGGCCGCCATCGGCCAATGAAGTTTGAGCACCTATTAGACAAGGTTAACGGAGGCCTATCGGAACGAAACTCGGTGGGCATGTTCGACTCATGGCCCTAGAGGTCTGTAAGAATTTTAAAAGAAATCGGCCACTAGTTGGCGCTAACGAGTTTTATGGCTCTGTAATCACGTGGTGTTACACTTATTGTCACAAAATGCATACCATTTGATAGATCTCCTCTTGTTGAACAACTTTGCCTCAAGAACCATTGCTGTCAATCAAACCGTTCATTAAATATTCGTAATTATGTTAAAAACCTACTTTTGCGAACTAGTCCTAGGTTTTTCGCCCGATCAGAACCAAACGAGTCTAGGACAATTCTATGGACTCTCAAGATCAATAATTATCAAAAAAAAGTTGAACTTTTGCATTTTTCGCATGGGTATATTGGGTCATAAAGAAAATGGGCGTGGCAAAATGCACTCAAAAGCCTATAAATCCTAAACGAAAACTCAGAACTTCACGAAAATTGGTGAGCTTATGTGCCATAACATCATTAACAAGCATGCAAAATTTCATGGAGATCGGACTATAGATGGTGCTATAACTGTTAAAAAGCTTTAAAAAACACATATTTCCTATGGTAAATTGCCTGTATTGGCTGTAAATGGACTTTTCCATCTATTATTTCAGTGGTTAAAAGCTTTCTAAATAAATCTTAATGTCTTAAATGCTTATGTGCTTAAAGGCCTTAAATGCTTGAACCCCGATAAATGCTGCTTGCAGCTTTAATTATTATTATTATTATTTTTCTTCTCCGCTAAAACGCATCGTGCAGCCCAAACCGTAAGAGCTGGAGCTTTGAAACTTTGCCAGATGGTAGTACAAAAATCGAGGAGAGGTTATCAAATTATGAGCCCGATTGGCCCATAGGTGGCGCTATAGCAACCAAAAGCGCGAAACTGCTCATAACTCCTAGACCGTAAGTCATAGACTCAAGTGTCTTATATCATTGGAAAGCTGGACGCCTGACGAACAAAACGTATATCTCCGATTTTATTTCCGCCATGATAGATTTTCCGCCATTTTGAATTTTGTCGAAAACCTACTTTTGCGAACTAGTCCCTGGTTTTTTGCCCGATCGGAACCAAACCAGTGCAGAATTGTTCTGTGGAGTCTGAAGATCAATAATTATCGAAAAAAAGTTGAAATTTCGATTCACGGTCGCTAGGGGGTGCAAAATTAACGTTGTGGGAGGAGCCTATTTTACTAAAATGGCTATAACTCAAGAAGTAATTCAGTAAACTTCACCAAACTTGCTAAACGTGTGTAAGAGGTCAATTTGAGGTCACAGTAAAAAAATTGCGTCGATTGGCCACATGGTGGCGCTATAAAACAAAAAAAACGTATAGACACCTGCCCGTTAGTCCGATTGACTTGAAATTTGGTATGCAGTGTCTTGGCCCAAGGGGCCATGTATGTCTAAAAGGATATTGGCGTATCTCGAAAAACATGGCCGCCATTGGCCAATGAGTTTTGAGCACCTATTAAAAGAAGGTTAACGAAGTGCGATCGGAACGAAACTCGGTGGGCATGTTCGGCTCAAGCCCCTAGAGGTCTGTAAGAATTTTGAAAGAAATCGGCCACTAGTTGGCGCTAACGAGTTTTAAGGCTCGGTAATCACGTGGTGTAACAAATTTCATCACAAAATGCATATCATTTGATAGACCTCCTCATGTTGAACAACTTTGCCTCAAGAACCATTAATGTCAATCAAACCGTTCAATAAATATTTACGAATATGTTAAAAACCTACTTTTGCGAACTAGTCCTAGGTTTTTTGCCCGATCGGAACCAGACCAGTCTAGGACAATTCTCTGGACAATCTAGATCAATAATTATCAAAAAAAAAGTTAAACTTTTGCATTAGGATGGCTGTAATAGGGTTATTTATAAAAGGGGCGTGGCAAAATGCACTAAAAAGCCTATAAACCCTAAATGAAAACTCAGAACTTCACAAAAATTGGTGAGCATATGTGACATAACATCATTAACAAGCATGCAAAATTTTATGGAGATCGGACCAAAGATAGCACTATAACAGTCAAAAGGCTTTAAAACCATATATTTCCTATGGTAAATTGCCTGTATTGGCTGTAAATGGACTTTTCCATCTATAATTTCAGTGGTTAAAAGCTTTCTAAATAAAACTTAATGTCTTAAATGCTTATGTGCTTAAAGGCCTTAAATGCTTGAACCCCGATAAATGCTGCTTGCAGCTTTAATTAGGGGTTCAAGCACGAAGTGCTGAAACCCTATTGTAATTGTGCTGATTTTTATTAGGGGTTCAAGCACGAAGTGCTGAAACCCTATTGTAATTGTGCTGATTTTTATTATTATTATTATTATTATTATTCTGCCGTAAAACGCATCGTGCAGCCCAAACCGTAAGGGCTAGAGCTTTGAAACTTTGCCATATGGTAGTACAAAAATCGAGGAGAGGTTATCAAATTATGACCCCGATTGGCCCATAGGTGGCGCTATAGCAACCAAAAGCGCGAAACTGCTCATAACTCCTAGACCGTAAGTCATAGACTCAAGTGTCTTATATCATTGGAAAGCTGGACGCCTGACGAACAAAACGTATATCTCCGATTTTATTTCCGCCATGATAGATTTTCCGCCATTTTGAATTTTGTCGAAAATCTACTTTTGCGAACTAGTCCCTGGTTTTTTGCCCGATCGGAACCAAACCAGTGCAGAATTGTTCTCTGGAGTCTGAATATCAATAATTATCAAAAAAAAGTTGAAATTTCGATTCACGGTCGCTAGGGGGTGCAAAATTAACGTTGTGGGAGGAGCCTATTTTACTAAAATGGCTATAACTCCAGAAGTAAAAGAGGTATTTTAACCAAACCTGGTACACATGTGTAAGACGTCAATATGAGGTCACGGTAAAAAAATCGCGGCGATTGGTCACATGGTGGCGCTATAACATGAAAAAAACATAAAACAGGCTATAACCACCTGACCGTTAGTCCGATTGACTTGAAAATTGGTATGCAGTGTCTTGGTCCAAGGTGCCATGTATGTCTATGAGGACATTGGTGTATCTCAAAAAACATGGCCGCCATCGGCCAATGAAGTTTGAGCACCTATTAGACAAGGTTAACGGAGGCCTATCGGAACGAAACTCGGTGGGCATGTTCGACTCATGGCCCTAGAGGTCTGTAAGAATTTTAAAAGAAATCGGCCACTAGTTGGCGCTAACGAGTTTTATGGCTCTGTAATCACGTGGTGTTACACTTATTGTCACAAAATGCATACCATTTGATAGATCTCCTCTTGTTGAACAACTTTGCCTCAAGAACCATTGCTGTCAATCAAACCGTTCATTAAATATTCGTAATTATGTTAAAAACCTACTTTTGCGAACTAGTCCTAGGTTTTTCGCCCGATCAGAACCAAACGAGTCTAGGACAATTCTATGGACTCTCAAGATCAATAATTATCAAAAAAAAGTTGAACTTTTGCATTTTTCGCATGGGTATATTGGGTCATAAAGAAAATGGGCGTGGCAAAATGCACTCAAAAGCCTATAAATCCTAAACAAAAACTCAGAACTTCACGAAAATTGGTGAGCTTATGTGCCATAACATCATTAACAAGCATGCAAAATTTCATGGAGATCGGACTATAGATGGTGCTATAACTGTTAAAAAGCTTTAAAAAACACATATTTCCTATGGTAAATTGCCTGTATTGGCTGTAAATGGACTTTTCCATCTATTATTTCAGTGGTTAAAAGCTTTCTAAATAAATCTTAATGTCTTAAATGCTTATGTGCCTAAAGGCCTTAAATGCTTGAACCCCGATAAATGCTGCTTGCAGCTTTAATTAGGGGTTCAAGCACGAAGTGCTGAAACCCTATTGTAATTGTACTGATTTTTATTATTATTATTATTATTATTATTCTGCCGTAAAACGCATCGTGCAGCCCAAACCGTAAGGGCTAGAGCATTGAAACTTTGCCAGATGGTAGTACAAAAATCGAGGAGAGGTTCAGAGATTATGACCCCGATTGGCCCATAGGTGGCGCTATAGCAACCAAAAGCGCGAAACTGCTCATAACTCCTAGACCGTATGTCGCAGACTCAAGTGTCTTATATCATTGGAAAGCTGGACGCCTGACGAACAAAACGTATATCTCCGATTTCATTTCCGTCATGATAGATTTTCCGCCATTTTGAATTTTGTCGAAAATCTACTTTTGCGAACTAGTCCCTGGTTTTTTGCCCGATCGGAGCCAAACCAGTGCAGAAATGTTCTCTGGAGTCTGAAGATCAATAATTATCGAAAAAATGTTGAAATTTCGATTCATGGACGCTAGGGGGCGCAAAATAATCGTTGTGGGAGGAGCCTATTTTACTAAAATGGCTATAACTTAAAAAGTAAATAAGATAGCTTCACCAAACTCGGTACACATGTGTATGGGTTCATTCTGGGGTCACAGTAAAAAAATCGCGACGATTGAACACTAGGTGGCGCTATAACATGAAAAAAACATGAAAAGGGCTATAACCACCTGACCATTAGTCCGATTGACTTGAAAATTGGTATGCAGTGTCTTGGTCCAAGGTGCCATGTATGTCTATGAGGACATTGGCGTATCTCAAAAAACATGGCCGCCATTGGCCAATGAAGTTGAGCACCTATTAGACAAGGTTAACGGAGGCCGATCGGAACGAAACTCGATGGGCATGTTCGACTCATGGCCCTAGAGGTCTGTAAGAATTTTGAAAGAAATCGGCCACTAGTTGGCGCTAACGAGTTTTTTGGCTCTGTAATCACGTGGTGTTACACTTATCGTCACAAAAAGCATATCATTTGATATATCTGCTCATGCTGAACAACTTTGCCTCAAGAACCATTTCTGTCAATCAAACAGTTAATTAAATATTCATGAATATGTTAAAAACCTACTTTTGCGAACTAGTCCCTGGTTTTTCGCCCGATCGGAACCAAACCAGTCTAGGACAATTCTCTGGACTCTCTAGATCAATAATTATCAAAAAAAGTTGAACTTTTGCATTTGGATGGCTGTAATAGGGTCATTTATAAAATGGGCGGGGCAAAATAAATAAAAAAGCCTATAAATCATAAATAAAAACTCAGAACTTCACAAAAATTGGTGAACATATGTGAAATAACATCATTAACAAGCATGCCAAATTTTATGGAGATCGGACCAAAGGTGGCGCTATAACTGTTAAAAGCTTTAAAACCATATATTTCCTATGGTAAATGGTCTTTTTCATCTATTATGTCAGTAGTTACATGCTTGCTAAATAAATCTTAATAACTTTTGATGCTTTTATGCTTAAAGGCCTTAAAGGCCTTAATTGCTTGAACCCCGATAAACGCTGCTTGCAGCTTTAATTAGGGGTTCAAGCACGAAGTGCTGAAACCCTATTGTAATTGTGCTGATTTTTATTAGGGGTTCAAGCACGAAGTGCTGAAACCCTATTGTAATTGTGCTGATTTTTATTATTATTATTATTATTATTATTCTGCCGTAAAACGCATCGTGCAGCCCAAACCGTAAGGGCTAGAGCTTTGAAACTTTGCCATATGGTAGTACAAAAATCGAGGAGAGGTTATCAAATTATGACCCCGATTGGCCCATAGGTGGCGCTATAGCAACCAAAAGCGCGAAACTGCTCATAACTCCTAGACCGTAAGTCATAGACTCAAGTGTCTTATATCATTGGAAAGCTGGACGCCTGACGAACAAAACGTATATCTCCGATTTTATTTCCGCCATGATAGATTTTCCGCCATTTTGAATTTTGTCGAAAATCTACTTTTGCGAACTAGTCCCTGGTTTTTTGCCCGATCGGAACCAAACCAGTGCAGAATTGTTCTCTGGAGTCTGAATATCAATAATTATCAAAAAAAAGTTGAAATTTCGATTCACGGTCGCTAGGGGGTGCAAAATTAACGTTGTGGGAGGAGCCTATTTTACTAAAATGGCTATAACTCCAGAAGTAAAAGAGGTATTTTAACCAAACCTGGTACACATGTGTAAGACGTCAATATGAGGTCACGGTAAAAAAATCGCGGCGATTGGTCACATGGTGGCGCTATAACATGAAAAAAACATAAAACAGGCTATAACCACCTGACCGTTAGTCCGATTGACTTGAAAATTGGTATGCAGTGTCTTGGTCCAAGGTGCCATGTATGTCTATGAGGACATTGGTGTATCTCAAAAAACATGGCCGCCATCGGCCAATGAAGTTTGAGCACCTATTAGACAAGGTTAACGGAGGCCTATCGGAACGAAACTCGGTGGGCATGTTCGACTCATGGCCCTAGAGGTCTGTAAGAATTTTAAAAGAAATCGGCCACTAGTTGGCGCTAACGAGTTTTATGGCTCTGTAATCACGTGGTGTTACACTTATTGTCACAAAATGCATACCATTTGATAGATCTCCTCTTGTTGAACAACTTTGCCTCAAGAACCATTGCTGTCAATCAAACCGTTCATTAAATATTCGTAATTATGTTAAAAACCTACTTTTGCGAACTAGTCCTAGGTTTTTCGCCCGATCAGAACCAAACGAGTCTAGGACAATTCTATGGACTCTCAAGATCAATAATTATCAAAAAAAAGTTGAACTTTTGCATTTTTCGCATGGGTATATTGGGTCATAAAGAAAATGGGCGTGGCAAAATGCACTCAAAAGCCTATAAATCCTAAACAAAAACTCAGAACTTCACGAAAATTGGTGAGCTTATGTGCCATAACATCATTAACAAGCATGCAAAATTTCATGGAGATCGGACTATAGATGGTGCTATAACTGTTAAAAAGCTTTAAAAAACACATATTTCCTATGGTAAATTGCCTGTATTGGCTGTAAATGGACTTTTCCATCTATTATTTCAGTGGTTAAAAGCTTTCTAAATAAATCTTAATGTCTTAAATGCTTATGTGCCTAAAGGCCTTAAATGCTTGAACCCCGATAAATGCTGCTTGCAGCTTTAATTATTATTATTATTATTATTATTCTGCCGTAAAACGCATCGTGCAGCCCAAACCGTAAGGGCTAGAGCTTTGAAACTTTGCCATATGGTAGTACAAAAATCGAGGAGAGGTTATCAAATTATGACCCCGATTGGCCCATAGGTGGCGCTATAGCAACCAAAAGCGCGAAACTGCTCATAACTCCTAGACCGTAAGTCATAGACTCAAGTGTCTTATATCATTGGAAAGCTGGACGCCTGACGAACAAAACGTATATCTCCGATTTTATTTCCGCCATGATAGATTTTCCGCCATTTTGAATTTTGTCGAAAATCTACTTTTGCGAACTAGTCCCTGGTTTTTTGCTCGATCGGAACCAAACCAGTGCAGAATTGTTCTCTGGAGACTGAAGATCAATAATTATCGAAAAAAAGTTGAAATTTCGATTCAGGGTCGCTAGGGGGCGCAAAATTAACGTTGTGGGCGGAGCCTATTTTACTAAAATGGCTATAACTCCAGAAGTAAATGAGGTATTTTCAACAATCTTGGTACACATATGTAAGAGGTCAATCTGAGGACACGGTAAAAAAATCGCGGCGATTGGCCACATGGTGGCGCTATAACATGAAAAAAACATAAAACAGGCTATAACCACCTGACCGTTAGTCCGATTGACTTGAAAATTGGTATGCAGTGTCTTGGTCCAAGGTGCCATGTATGTCTATGAGGACATTGGTGTATCTCAAAAAACATGGCCGCCATTGGCCAATGAAGTTGAGCACCTATTAGACAAGGTTAACGGAGGCCGATCGGAACGAAACTCGGTGGGCATGTTCGACTCATGGCCCTAGAGGTCTGTAAGAATTTTGAAAGAAATCGGCCACTAGTTGGCGCTAACGAGTTTTATGGCTCTGTAATCACGTGGTGTTAGATATATTGTCACAAAATGCATATCATTTGATAGATCTGCTCATGCTGAACAACTTTGCCTCTAGAACCATTGCTGTCAATCAAACCGTTCATTAAATATTCATGAATATGTTAAAAACCTACTTTTGCGAACTAGTCCCTGGTTTTTTGCCCGATCGGAACCAGACCAGTCTAGGACAATTCTATGGACTCTCTAGATCAATAATTATCAAAAAAAAGTTGAACTTTTGTATTTGTATGGCTGTAATAGGGTCATTTATAAAATGGGTGTGGCAAAATACACTCAAAAGCCTATAAATCCTAAATGAAAACTCAGAACTTCACAAAAATTGGTGAGCATATGTGTCATAACATCACAAACAAGCTTGCAAAATTTTATGGAGATTGGACAATAGTTGGCGCTATAACTGTTAAAAAGCTTTAAAACCATATATTTCCTATGGTAAACTGCCTGTATTGGCTGTAAATGGTCTTTTCCATGTCTGATCATATAATTTTCATATCATAATGTTCAAAACTAGTGCAATACAATTCTCTGGACTCACTAGATCAATAATTGTCAGAAAAAGTTGAACTACTTCATTTGGATAGCTATAATAGGTTCACTTCAAAATCTGGCCTTTACCAAGTGTCCCCGAAAGCCTATATCTCTTTAATCAATGCTCAGACCTTCTTAAAAACAAGTCAGAACGTGTGAAATATCACCCTGAACAAGCATGAAAATTTTCAGACAGATCGGACAAAATTTGCCTCTATAACAGTTAAAAAGGTGAAAATGATATGATTTAATGGCATGTTAAGCCAATAAGTGGTATTTTACTGCCCCCTGCTGTTTAAAATAGTCATTTTCTCATATTGGTATTGGTATCAGCCATGGTAAATCATGATAAATGATGGTGTGTGTGTGTGTGTGTGTGTGTGTGTGTGTGTGTGTGTGTGTGTGTGTGTGTGTGTGTGTGTGTGTGTGTGTGTGTGTGTGTGTGTGTGTGTGGTACAAATATAACAAAGGTTTTATTTTCCAACATGAAAACAAACATAACAGAGTGCTAGTGCACAAACAATAACCGACAATGATAATGGATGAGAGGGGAACTTAAATACACAGATCAAGACAAGGACAACAGGTGACGGTTATGATGATGAGGAGCAGGTGATGATGAGGAGGGTGATGAGGAGCAGGTGCAGGTGATGACGACAGATGGTGAATGTGATGAAGACAGAAGGTGAATGTGATGAAGGTGAATGTGACACCAATATCACTGAAACATTTGTGTGTGTGTGTGTGTGTGTGTGTGTGTGTGTGTGTGTGTGTAGCATTATTGTGTGTAGCATATGTAGCAATTATGCATTATTGAGTTAACATGGAAACACTGGTTTGCTTTAGTGCAGAAAACTGGTCAAAATCATGAGGTTTAAAGTGAAAGTGAGCCAATAAGTGGTCTTCTACTGCCCTCTGCTGGCCATTCTACTTATTAATTAAATTTTTCCACATGTGCTTGCATTTATACTTGAATACACACTAAAAATCACTTATATAGCAATAACTATTATAACACAATCATATTTTGTCAGTGTTAATCACTTTATTTGCACTGACACTTCAAATAATTGCTAGTAATGTGGTAAATCATGGTAAATCATGGTTAACTATGCTCTGTGTGTGTGTGTGTGTGTGTGTGTGTGTGTAAGCATGCATTGAGTTAACATGGATAAACTGGTTTGCTTTAGTGCAGAAAACTGGTTTAAAGTGAAAGTGAGCCAATAAGTGGTCTTCTACTGCCCTCTGCTGGCCATTCTACTTATTAATGAAATATTTCAACATGTGCTTGCATTCATACTTGAATACACACAAAAAAAATCACTTATATAGCAATAACTATTATAACACAATCATATTTTGTCAGTGTTAATCACTTTATTTGCACTGACACTTCAAATAATTGCTAGTAATGTGATAAATCAGGCTAGAAACATGGTAAATCAAAGTAAATAATACTAGATTGTCGTTTATCTCCTGGTAAATAATACTAGAACGTGGTATATCATGGTAAATCATGGTTAACTATGCTGTGTGTATGTGTGTGTGTGTGTGTGTGTATGTGTGTGTGTGTGTGTGTGTGTGTGTGTGTGTGTGTGTTTGTGTGTGTGTGTGTGTGTGTGTGTGTGTGTGTGTGTGTAAGCATGCATTGAGTTAACATGGAAAAACTGGTTTGCTTTAGTGCAGAAAACTGGTTTAAAGTGAAAGTGAGCCAATAAGTGGTCTTCTACTGCCCTCTGCTGGCCATTCTACTTAATAATGAAATATTTTACATGTGCTTTTGCATTCATACTTGGACACACACTAAAAATCACGTATATAACTAACTATTATAACACAATAATATTTTGTCAGTGTTCATCACCTCATTTGCACTGACACTTCACATATTTGCTAGTAATGTGGTTAATCATGCTAGAAACATTGTAAATCATAGTAAATAATACTGAAATGAGGTGTATCAAGGTAAATCATGCTAGAATCCTAATAAATCATTCTGGAACATGGTATATGATAGTAAATCATGCTAGAATCATATTAAATAATTATAGAATGTGGCAAATCGTTGTGGGAGGAGCCTATTTTACTCAAATGGCTATAACTCAAGAAGTAAATGAGATATCTTCACCAAACTCAGTACACATGTGTATGGGTTCAATTTGAGGTCACAGTAAACAATTGTATGGAGATCGGAGCATAGGTGGCGCTATAACTGTTAAAAAGCTTTAAAACCATATATATCCCATGGCAAATTGCCTGTATTGGCTGTAAATGGTCTTTTCCATCTATTATGTCAGTGGTTACATGCTTGCTAAATAAATCTTAATAACTTTTGATGCTTTTGTGCTTAAATGCCTTAACTGCTTGAACCCCGATAAATGCTGCTTGCAGCTTTAATTAGGGGTTCAAGCACGAAGTGCTGAAACCCTATTGTAATTGTACTGATTTTTATTATTATTATTATTATTATTATTCTGCCGTAAAACGCATCGTGCAGCCCAAACCGTAAGGGCTAGAGCATTGAAACTTTGCCAGATGGTAGTACAAAAATCGAGGAGAGGTTCAGAGATTATGACCCCGATTGGCCCATAGGTGGCGCTATAGCAACCAAAAGCGCGAAACTGCTCATAACTCCTAGACCGTATGTCGCAGACTCAAGTGTCTTATATCATTGGAAAGCTGGACGCCTGACGAACAAAACGTATATCTCCGATTTCATTTCCGTCATGATAGATTTTCCGCCATTTTGAATTTTGTCGAAAATCTACTTTTGCGAACTAGTCCCTGGTTTTTTGCCCGATCGGAGCCAAACCAGTGCAGAAATGTTCTCTGGAGTCTGAAGATCAATAATTATCGAAAAAATGTTGAAATTTCGATTCATGGACGCTAGGGGGCGCAAAATAATCGTTGTGGGAGGAGCCTATTTTACTAAAATGGCTATAACTTAAAAAGTAAATAAGATAGCTTCACCAAACTCGGTACACATGTGTATGGGTTCATTCTGGGGTCACAGTAAAAAAATCGCGACGATTGAACACTAGGTGGCGCTATAACATGAAAAAAACATGAAAAGGGCTATAACCACCTGACCGTTAGTCCGATTGACTGGAAAATTGGTATGCAGTGTCTTGGTCCAAGGTGCCATGTATGTCTATGAGGACATTGGCGTATCTCAAAAAACATGGCCGCCATTGGCCAATGAAGTTGAGCACCTATTAGACAAGGTTAACGGAGGCCGATCAGAACGAAACTCGATGGGCATGTTCGACTCATGGCCCTAGAGGTCTGTAAGAATTTTGAAAGAAATCGGCCACTAGTTGGCGCTAACGAGTTTTTTGGCTCTGTAATCACGTGGTGTTACACTTATCGTCACAAAAAGCATATCATTTGATATATCTGCTCATGCTGAACAACTTTGCCTCAAGAACCATTTCTGTCAATCAAACCGTTCATTAAATATTCATGAATATGTTTAAAACCTACTTTTGCGAACTAGTCCTAGGTTTTTTGCCCGATCGGAACCAGACCAGTCTAGGACAATTCTCTGGACTCTCTAGATCAATAATTATCAAAAAAAAGTTGAACTTTTGCATTTGGATGGCTGTAATAGGATCATTTATAAAATGGGCATGGAAAAATACATTAAAAAGCCTATAAATCCTAAATAAAAACCCAGAACTTCACAAAAATTGGTGAACTTATGTGACATAACATCATTAACAAGCATGCAAAATTTCATGGAGATCGGACGATAGGTGGCGCTATAACTGTTAAAAATCTTTAAAACCATATATTTCCTATGGTAAACTGCCTGTATTGACTGTAAATGGTCTTTTCCATCTCTGAATATATAATTTTCATATCATAATGTTAAAAACTAGTGCAATACAATTCTCTGGACTCACTAGAACAATAATTGTCAGAAAAAGTTGAACTACTTCATTTGGGTAGCTATAATAGGTTCACTTCAAAATGTGGCCTTTACCAAGTGTCCCCGAAAGCCTATATCTCTTTAATGAATGTTCAAACCTTCTTAAAAACAAGTCAGAACATGTGAAATATCACTCTGAACATGCATGAAAATTTTCAGACAGATCTGACAAAATTTGCCTCTATAACAGTTAAAAAGGTGAAAATGATATGAATATAATGACATATTAAGCCAAGAAGTGGTATTTTACTGCCCCCTGCTGTTTAAAATAGTCATGTTGTCATATTGTTCTATAATTTATATTTAGACTTTATAAAATCACTATTTTAACATTTACAATTACATTTAGTCAAAAATCCATCTGTTAAATTATTAGTATTGACAGTTTGATCACATCATATATTTCAAATGTCTGTATCTACAATATAATGTGTGTGTGTAGTCTTAGGTTTCTGAATAAATTCTGAATGATCTGATTAATAGCTTACAAAGACTTTGTGAAATGTTTATAGACCATTCAAATATATTTTCATAATGACATATCCCAATAGCATTGAAAAAACAACATTTGTCTTGTGTGTGTGTGTGTGTGTGTGTGTGTGTTAACATGCATTATGGATTTAAAATGGAAAAACTGCTTTGCTTTAGTGCAGAAAAATGGTGAAAATCAAGAAGTTTAAAGTGAAAGTGAGCCAATATGTGGTCTTCTACTGCCCTCTGCTGGCCATTCTACTTATTAATGTCTACCCACATATGCTTTTGCATTCATTAGACACTAAAAATCACTTATATAACAATAAAACACTAAAAAATCACTTATATAACAATTACTATTGTAGCACAATCATATTTTGTCAGAGTTTATCACTTCATTTTTACTGATACTTCACATAATTGCTAGCAATGTGGTAAATCATGGTTAAATCACACTAAAAACATGGTAAATCAATAAATGATACTAGAATGTGGTGTATCAAGGTAAATCATACTACAATCCTGGTACATCATTCTAGAACATAGTATATCATGGTACATCATGCTAGAACATGGTAAATCATGGTAAACTATGCTAGAACAGGGTAAATCATGGTAAGCCATGATAAATCATAATAAACTATGGTAAATCATGTTAGAATGTGGTATATCATGGTAAATCATGCTAGAACATGGTAAATCATGGTAAACTATGCTAGAACAGGGTAAATCATGGTAAACTATGATAAATCATGATAAACTATGGTAATCCATGCTAGAATCACAGTAAACAATGGTAAATCATACTAGAATGTAGTATATCATGGTAAATTATGCTAGAATATGGCAAATCATGCTAGAATCATAGTAAATAATACTAGAATGTGCTAAATTGTTGTGGGAGGAGCCTATTTTACTAAAATGGCTATAACTCAAGAAGTAAATGAGATATCTTCACCAAACTCAGTACACATGTGTATGGGTTCAATTTGAGGTCACAGTAAACAATTCTATGGAGATCGGACCATAGGTGGCGCTATAACTGTTAAAAAGCTTTAAAACCATATATATCCCATGGTAAACTGCCTGTATTGGCTGTAAATGGTCTTTTCCATCTATTATGTCCGTGGTTACATGCTTGCTAAATAAATCTTAACTTTTGATGCTTTTGTGCTTAAATGCTTAAAAGGCTTTAACTGCTTGAACCCCGATAAATGCTGCTTGCAGCTTTAATTATTATTATTATTCTGCCGTAAAACGCATCGTGCAGCCCAAACCGTAAGGGCTAGAGCTTTGAAACTTTGCCAGATGGTAGTACAAAAATCGAGGAGAGGTTATCAAATTATGACCTCGATTGGCCCATAGGTGGCGCTATAACAACCAAAAGCGCGAAAGTGGTCATAACTCCTGGACCGTATGTCGTAGACACAAGTGTCTTATATCATTGGAAAGCTGGTCGTCTGACGAACAAAACGTATATCTCCGATTTCATTTCCGTCATGATAGATTTTCCGCCATTTTGAATTTTGTCGAAAACCTACTTTTGCGAACTAGTCCCTGGTTTTTTGCTCGATCGGAACCAAACCAGTGCAGAATTGTTCTCTGGAGACTGAAGATCAATAATTATCGAAAAAAAGTTGAAATTTCGATTCAGGGTCGCTAGGGGGCGCAAAATTAACGTTGTGGGCGGAGCCTATTTTACTAAAATGGCTATAACTCCAGAAGTAAATGAGGTATTTTCAACAAACTTGGTACACATATGTAAGAGGTCAATCTGAGGACACGGTAAAAAAATCGCGGCGATTGGCCACATGGTGGCGCTATAACATGAAAAAAACATAAAACAGGCTATAACCACCTGACCGTTAGTCCGATTGACTTGAAAATTGGTATGCAGTGTCTTGGTCCAAGGTGCCATGTATGTCTATGAGGACATTGGTGTATCTCAAAAAACATGGCCGCCATTGGCCAATGAAGTTGAGCACCTATTAGACAAGGTTAACGGAGGCCGATCGGAACGAAACTCGGTGGGCATGTTCGACTCATGGCCCTAGAGGTCTGTAAGAATTTTGAAAGAAATCGGCCACTAGTTGGCGCTAACGAGTTTTATGGCTCTGTAATCACGTGGTGTTAGATATATTGTCACAAAATGCATATCATTTGATAGATCTGCTCATGCTGAACAACTTTGCCTCTAGAACCATTGCTGTCAATCAAACCGTTCATTAAATATTCATGAATATGTTAAAAACCTACTTTTGCGAACTAGTCCCTGGTTTTTTGCCCGATCGGAACCAGACCAGTCTAGGACAATTCTATGGACTCTCTAGATCAATAATTATCAAAAAAAAGTTGAACTTTTGTATTTGTATGGCTGTAATAGGGTCATTTATAAAATGGGTGTGGCAAAATACACTCAAAAGCCTATAAATCCTAAATGAAAACTCAGAACTTCACAAAAATTGGTGAGCATATGTGTCATAACATCACAAACAAGCTTGCAAAATTTTATGGAGATTGGACAATAGTTGGCGCTATAACTGTTAAAAAGCTTTAAAACCATATATTTCCTATGGTAAACTGCCTGTATTGGCTGTAAATGGTCTTTTCCATGTCTGATCATATAATTTTCATATCATAATGTTCAAAACTAGTGCAATACAATTCTCTGGACTCACTAGATCAATAATTGTCAGAAAAAGTTGAACTACTTCATTTGGATAGCTATAATAGGTTCACTTCAAAATCTGGCCTTTACCAAGTGTCCCCGAAAGCCTATATCTCTTTAATCAATGCTCAGACCTTCTTAAAAACAAGTCAGAACGTGTGAAATATCACCCTGAACAAGCATGAAAATTTTCAGACAGATCGGACAAAATTTGCCTCTATAACAGTTAAAAAGGTGAAAATGATATGATTTAATGGCATGTTAAGCCAATAAGTGGTATTTTACTGCCCCCTGCTGTTTAAAATAGTCATTTTCTCATATTGGTATTGGTATCAGCCATGGTAAATCATGATAAATGATGGTGTGTGTGTGTGTGTGTGTGTGTGTGTGTGTGTGTGTGTGTGTGTGTGTGTGTGTGTGTGTGTGGTACAAATATAACAAAGGTTTTATTTTCCAACATGAAAACAAACATAACAGAGTGCTAGTGCACAAACAATAACCGACAATGATAATGGATGAGAGGGGAACTTAAATACACAGATCAAGACAAGGACAACAGGTGACGGTTATGATGATGAGGAGCAGGTGATGATGAGGAGGGTGATGAGGAGCAGGTGCAGGTGATGACGACAGATGGTGAATGTGATGAAGACAGAAGGTGAATGTGATGAAGGTGAATGTGACACCAATATCACTGAAACATTTGTGTGTGTGTGTGTGTGTGTGTGTGTGTGTGTGTGTGTGTGTGTGTGTGTGTGTGTGTGTGTGTAGCATTATTGTGTGTAGCATATGTAGCAATTATGCATTATTGAGTTAACATGGAAACACTGGTTTGCTTTAGTGCAGAAAACTGGTCAAAATCATGAGGTTTAAAGTGAAAGTGAGCCAATAAGTGGTCTTCTACTGCCCTCTGCTGGCCATTCTACTTATTAATAAAATTTTTCCACATGTGCTTGCATTTATACTTGAATACACACTAAAAATCACTTATATAGCAATAACTATTATAACACAATCATATTTTGTCAGTGTTAATCACTTTATTTGCACTGACACTTCAAATAATTGCTAGTAATGTGGTAAATCATGGTAAATCATGGTTAACTATGCTCTGTGTGTGTGTGTGTGTGTGTGTGTGTGTGTGTGTGTGTGTGTGTGTGTGTGTGTGTGTGTGTGTGTGTGTGTGTGTGTGTGTGTGTGTGTGTGTGTAAGCATGCATTGAGTTAACATGGATAAACTGGTTTGCTTTAGTGCAGAAAACTGGTTTAAAGTGAAAGTGAGCCAATAAGTGGTCTTCTACTGCCCTCTGCTGGCCATTCTACTTATTAATGAAATATTTCAACATGTGCTTGCATTCATACTTGAATACACACAAAAAAAATCACTTATATAGCAATAACTATTATAACACAATCATATTTTGTCAGTGTTAATCACTTTATTTGCACTGACACTTCAAATAATTGCTAGTAATGTGATAAATCAGGCTAGAAACATGGTAAATCAAAGTAAATAATACTAGATTGTCGTTTATCTCCTGGTAAATAATACTAGAACGTGGTATATCATGGTAAATCATGGTTAACTATGCTGTGTGTGTATGTGTGTGTGTGTGTGTGTGTATGTGTGTGTGTGTGTGTGTGTGTGTGTGTGTGTGTGTGTGTGTGTGTGTGTTTGTGTGTGTGTGTGTGTGTGTGTGTGTGTGTGTGTGTGTGTGTGTGTGTGTGTGTGTGTGTAAGCATGCATTGAGTTAACATGGAAAAACTGGTTTGCTTTAGTGCAGAAAACTGGTTTAAAGTGAAAGTGAGCCAATAAGTGGTCTTCTACTGCCCTCTGCTGGCCATTCTACTTAATAATGAAATATTTTACATGTGCTTTTGCATTCATACTTGGACACACACTAAAAATCACGTATATAACTAACTATTATAACACAATAATATTTTGTCAGTGTTCATCACCTCATTTGCACTGACACTTCACATATTTGCTAGTAATGTGGTTAATCATGCTAGAAACATTGTAAATCATAGTAAATAATACTGAAATGAGGTGTATCAAGGTAAATCATGCTAGAATCCTAATAAATCATTCTGGAACATGGTATATGATAGTAAATCATGCTAGAATCATATTAAATAATTCTAGAATGTGGCAAATCGTTGTGGGAGGAGCCTATTTTACTCAAATGGCTATAACTCAAGAAGTAAATGAGATATCTTCACCAAACTCAGTACACATGTGTATGGGTTCAATTTGAGGTCACAGTAAACAATTCTATGGAGATCGGAGCATAGGTGGCGCTATAACTGTTAAAAAGCTTTAAAACCATATATATCCCATGGCAAATTGCCTGTATTGGCTGTAAATGGTCTTTTCCATCTATTATGTCAGTGGTTACATGCTTGCTAAATAAATCTTAATAACTTTTGATGCTTTTGTGCTTAAATGCCTTAAAGGCCTTAACTGCTTGAACCCCGATAAATGCTGCTTGCAGCTTTAATTATTATTATTATTCTGCCGTAAAACGCATCGTGCAGCCCAAACCGTAAGGGCTAGAGCTTTGAAACTTTGCCATATGGTAGTACAAAAATCGAGGAGAGGTTATCAAATTATGACCCCGATTGGCCCATAGGTGGCGCTATAGCAACCAAAAGCGCGAAACTGCTCATAACTCCTAGACCGTAAGTCATAGACTCAAGTGTCTTATATCATTGGAAAGCTGGACGCCTGACGAACAAAACGTATATCTCCGATTTTATTTCCGTCATGATAGATTTTCCGCCATTTTGAATTTTGTCGAAAACCTACTTTTGCGAACTAGTCCCTGGTTTTTTGCCCGATCGGAACCAAACCAGTGCAGAATTGTTCTGTGGAGTCTGAAGATCAATAATTATCGAAAAAAAGTTGAAATTTCGATTCACGGTCGCTAGGGGGTGCAAAATTAACGTTGTGGGAGGAGCCTATTTTACTAAAATGGCTATAACTCAAGAAGTAATTCAGTAAACTTCACCAAACTTGGTAAACATGTGTAGAAGGTCAATCTGAGGTCACAGTAAAAAAAATGCGTCGATTGGCCACATGGTGGCGCTATAAAACAAAAAAAACATGTAGACACCTGACCGTTAGTCCGATTGACTTGAAATTTGGTATGCAGTGTCTTGGCCCAAGGGGCCATGTATGTCTAAAAGGATATTGGCATATCTCGAAAAACATGGCCGCCATTGGCCAATGAGGTTTGAGCACCTATTAAACAAGGTTAACGGAGGCCGATCGGAACGAAACTCGATGGGCATGTTCGACTCATGGCCCTAGAGGTCTGTAAGAGTTTTGAAAGAAATCGGCCACTAGTTGGCGCTAACGAGTTTTATGGCTCTGTAATCACGTGGTGTTACACTTATCGTCACAAAATGCATATCATCTGATAGATCTGCTCATGCTGAACAACTTTGCCTCTAGAACTAATGCTGTCAATTAAACCGTTTATTAAATATTCGTAATTATGTTAAAAACCTACTTTTACGAACTAGTCCTAGGTTTATCGCCCGATCGAAACCAGACCAGTCTATGACAATTCTCTGGACACTCTAGATCAATAATTATCAAAAAAAAGTTGAACTTTTGCATTTTGCGCATGGGTATATTGGGTCATAAAGAAAATGGGCGTGGCAAAATGCACTCAAAAGCCTATAAATCCTAAACGAAAACTCAGAACTTCACGAAAATTGGTGAGCATATGTGCCACAACATCATTAACAAGCATGCAAAATATCATGGAGATCGGACTATAGGTGGCGCTATAACTGTTAAAAAGCTTGCCTGTATTGGCTGTAAATGGACTTTTCCATCTATTATTTCAGTGGTTAAAAGCTTTCTAAATAAATCTTAATGTCTTAAATGCTTATGTGCTTAAAGGCCTTAAATGCTTGAACCCCGATAAATGCTGCTTGCAGCTTTAATTATTATTATTATTATTATTCCGCCCTAAAACGCATCGTGCAGCCCAAACCGTAAGAGCTGGAACCTTGAAACTTGGCCAAATGGTAGTCCTCAATTTGGGGAGAACCTATCAAAATATGACCCCGATTGGCCCATAGGTGGCGCTATAATGACCAAATTTACTACATTGCTCATAACTCCTAGACAGTTTGTCCTAGAGTCTCAATTTTAGCATCACTGTGATCCCTGGATCCAGACGGACAAAATGGCTATCTCCAAATTGCTCTACGAGCAAAAAAAAAATTCTATGGGCAATTTAGTGAAAAACCTACTTTTGCGAACTAGTCCTAGGTTTTTGGCCCAATCGGAACCAGACCAGTCTAGCACAGTTCTCTGGAGTCTCTAGATCAATAATTATCGGAAAAAAGTTGAACTTTTGCATTGGCCTGGCTGTAACAGGGTCATTTAGGAAAGGGGTGGGACAAAAAAACACTCAAAAGCCTATACAACCTAAGGGAAAACCCCAAACTTCACAAAAATCGATGAGCAGATGTGTCAGAACATGGTGAAGAAGCATGCCAAGTTTCGTGAAGATCGGACAATAGGTGGCGCTATAACTGTCCAAAACGTCTCTTCTTATTAGGGGTTCAAGCATGAAATGCTGAAACCCTATTGTAATTGTGCTGATTTTTAGGGGTTCAAGCACGAAGTGCTGAAACCCTATTGTAATTGCCCTGATTTTTAGGGGTTCAAGCACGAAGTGCTGAAACCCTATTGTAATTGTGCTGATTTTTATTAGGGGTTCAAGCACGAAGTGCTGAAACCCTATTGTAATTGTGCTGATTTTTAGGGGTTCAAGCACGAAGTGCTGAAACCCTATTGTAATTGTACTGATTTTTATTAGGGGTTCAAGCACGAAGTGCTGAAACCCTATTGTAATTGTGCTGATTTTTAGGGGTTCAAGCACGAAGTGCTGAAACCCTATTGTAATTGTGCTGATTTTTATTAGGGGTTCAAGCACGAAGTGCTGAAACCCTATTGTAATTGTACTGATTTTTATTATTATTATTATTATTATTATTCTGCCGTAAAACGCATCGTGCAGCCCAAACCGTAAGGGCTAGAGCATTGAAACTTTGCCAGATGGTAGTACAAAAATCGAGGAGAGGTTCAGAGATTATGACCCCGATTGGCCCATAGGTGGCGCTATAGCAACCAAAAGCGCGAAACTGCTCATAACTCCTAGACCGTATGTCGCAGACTCAAGTGTCTTATATCATTGGAAAGCTGGACGCCTGACGAACAAAACGTATATCTCCGATTTCATTTCCGTCATGATAGATTTTCCGCCATTTTGAATTTTGTCGAAAATCTACTTTTGCGAACTAGTCCCTGGTTTTTTGCCCGATCGGAGCCAAACCAGTGCAGAAATGTTCTCTGGAGTCTGAAGATCAATAATTATCGAAAAAATGTTGAAATTTCGATTCATGGACGCTAGGGGGCGCAAAATAATCGTTGTGGGAGGAGCCTATTTTACTAAAATGGCTATAACTTAAAAAGTAAATAAGATAGCTTCACCAAACTCGGTACACATGTGTATGGGTTCATTCTGGGGTCACAGTAAAAAAATCGCGACGATTGAACACTAGGTGGCGCTATAACATGAAAAAAACATGAAAAGGGCTATAACCACCTGACCGTTAGTCCGATTGACTGGAAAATTGGTATGCAGTGTCTTGGTCCAAGGTGCCATGTATGTCTATGAGGACATTGGCGTATCTCAAAAAACATGGCCGCCATTGGCCAATGAAGTTGAGCACCTATTAGACAAGGTTAACGGAGGCCGATCGGAACGAAACTCGATGGGCATGTTCGACTCATGGCCCTAGAGGTCTGTAAGAATTTTGAAAGAAATCGGCCACTAGTTGGCGCTAACGAGTTTTTTGGCTCTGTAATCACGTGGTGTTACACTTATCGTCACAAAAAGCATATCATTTGATATATCTGCTCATGCTGAACAACTTTGCCTCAAGAACCATTTCTGTCAATCAAACCGTTCATTAAATATTCATGAATATGTTTAAAACCTACTTTTGCGAACTAGTCCTAGGTTTTTTGCCCGATCGGAACCAGACCAGTCTAGGACAATTCTCTGGACTCTCTAGATCAATAATTATCAAAAAAAAGTTGAACTTTTGCATTTGGATGGCTGTAATAGGATCATTTATAAAATGGGCATGGAAAAATACATTAAAAAGCCTATAAATCCTAAATAAAAACCCAGAACTTCACAAAAATTGGTGAACTTATGTGACATAACATCATTAACAAGCATGCAAAATTTCATGGAGATCGGACGATAGGTGGCGCTATAACTGTTAAAAATCTTTAAAACCATATATTTCCTATGGTAAACTGCCTGTATTGACTGTAAATGGTCTTTTCCATCTCTGAATATATAATTTTCATATCATAATGTTAAAAACTAGTGCAATACAATTCTCTGGACTCACTAGAACAATAATTGTCAGAAAAAGTTGAACTACTTCATTTGGGTAGCTATAATAGGTTCACTTCAAAATGTGGCCTTTACCAAGTGTCCCCGAAAGCCTATATCTCTTTAATGAATGTTCAAACCTTCTTAAAAACAAGTCAGAACATGTGAAATATCACTCTGAACATGCATGAAAATTTTCAGACAGATCTGACAAAATTTGCCTCTATAACAGTTAAAAAGGTGAAAATGATATGAATATAATGACATATTAAGCCAAGAAGTGGTATTTTACTGCCCCCTGCTGTTTAAAATAGTCATGTTGTCATATTGTTCTATAATTTATATTTAGACTTTATAAAATCACTATTTTAACATTTACAATTACATTTAGTCAAAAATCCATCTGTTAAATTATTAGTATTGACAGTTTGATCACATCATATATTTCAAATGTCTGTATCTACAATATAATGTGTGTGTGTAGTCTTAGGTTTCTGAATAAATTCTGAATGATCTGATTAATAGCTTACAAAGACTTTGTGAAATGTTTATAGACCATTCAAATATATTTTCATAATGACATATCCCAATAGCATTGAAAAAACAACATTTGTCTTGTGTGTGTGTGTGTGTGTGTGTGTGTGTGTGTGTGTGTGTGTGTGTGTGTGTGTGTGTGTGTGTGTGTGTGTGTGTGTGTGTTAACATGCATTATGGATTTAAAATGGAAAAACTGGTTTGCTTTAGTGCAGAAAAATGGTGAAAATCAAGAAGTTTAAAGTGAAAGTGAGCCAATATGTGGTCTTCTACTGCCCTCTGCTGGCCATTCTACTTATTAATGTCTACCCACATATGCTTTTGCATTCATTAGACACTAAAAATCACTTATATAACAATAAAACACTAAAAAATCACTTATATAACAATTACTATTGTAGCACAATCATATTTTGTCAGAGTTTATCACTTCATTTTTACTGATACTTCACATAATTGCTAGCAATGTGGTAAATCATGGTTAAATCACACTAAAAACATGGTAAATCAATAAATGATACTAGAATGTGGTGTATCAAGGTAAATCATACTACAATCCTGGTACATCATTCTAGAACATAGTATATCATGGTACATCATGCTAGAACATGGTAAGTCATGGTAAACTATGCTAGAACAGGGTAAATCATGGTAAGCCATGATAAATCATAATAAACTATGGTAAATCATGTTAGAATGTGGTATATCATGGTAAATCATGCTAGAACATGGTAAATCATGGTAAACTATGCTAGAACAGGGTAAATCATGGTAAACTATGATAAATCATGATAAACTATGGTAATCCATGCTAGAATCACAGTAAACAATGGTAAATCATACTAGAATGTAGTATATCATGGTAAATTATGCTAGAATATGGCAAATCATGCTAGAATCATAGTAAATAATACTAGAATGTGCTAAATTGTTGTGGGAGGAGCCTATTTTACTAAAATGGCTATAACTCAAGAAGTAAATGAGATATCTTCACCAAACTCAGTACACATGTGTATGGGTTCAATTTGAGGTCACAGTAAACAATTCTATGGAGATCGGACCATAGGTGGCGCTATAACTGTTAAAAAGCTTTAAAACCATATATATCCCATGGTAAACTGCCTGTATTGGCTGTAAATGGTCTTTTCCATCTATTATGTCCGTGGTTACATGCTTGCTAAATAAATCTTAACTTTTGATGCTTTTGTGCTTAAATGCTTAAAAGGCTTTAACTGCTTGAACCCCGATAAATGCTGCTTGCAGCTTTAATTATTATTATTATTATTATTATTCTGCCGTAAAACGCATCGTGCAGCCCAAACCGTAAGGGCTAGAGCTTTGAAACTTTGCCATATGGTAGTACAAAAATCGAGGAGAGGTTATCAAATTATGACCCCGATTGGCCCATAGGTGGCGCTATAGCGACCAAAAGCACGAAACTGCTCATAACTCCTAGACCGTATGTCCTAGACTCAAGTGTCTTATATCATTGGAAAGCTGGACGCCTGACGAACAAAACGTATATCTCCGATTTCATTTCCGTCATGATAGATTTTCCGCCATTTTGAATTTTGTCAAAAATCTACTTTTGCGAACTAGTCCGTGGTTTTTCGTCCGATCGGAACCAAACCAGTGCAGAAATGTTCTCTGGAGTCTGAAGATCAATAATTATCGAAAAAAAGTTGAAATTTCGATTCATGGTTGCTAGGGGACGCAAAATAAACGTTGTGGGCGGAGCCTATTTTACTAAAATGGCTATAACTTAAAATGTAAATAAGATAGCTTCACCAAACTCGGTACACATGTGTAGGGGTTCAATCTGGGGTCACAGTAAAAAAATCGCGACGATTGACCACTAGGTGGCGCTATAACATGAAAAAAATATGAAAAGGGCTATAACCACCTGACTGTTCGTCCAATTGACTTGAAAATTGGTATGCAGTGTCTTGGTCCAAGGTGCCATGTATGTCTATGAGGACATTGGCGTATCTCAAAAAACATGGCCGCCATTGGCCAATGAAGTTGAGCACCTATTAGACAAGGTTAACGGAGGCCGATCGGAACGAAACTCGATGGGCATGTTCGACTCATGGCCCTAGAAGTCTGTAAGAATTTTGAAAGAAATCGGCCACTAGTTGGCGCTAACGAGTTTTTTGGCTCTGCAATCACGTGGTGTTACACTTATCGTAACAAAATGCATATCATTTGATACATCTGCTCATGCTGAACAACTTTGCCTCAAGAACCATTGCTGTCAATCAAACCGTTCATTAAATATTCACGAATATGTCTAAAACCTACTTTTGCGAACTAGTCCTAGGTTTTTCGCCCGATCGGAACCAGACTAGTCTAGGACAATTCTCTGGACTCTCTAGATCAATAATTATCAAAAAAAAGTTGAACTTTTGCATTTGGATGGCTGTAATAGGGTCATTTATAAAATTGGCGTGGCAAAATACACTCAAAAGCCTATAAATCCTAAATGAAAACTCAGAACTTCACAAAAATTGGTCAGCCTATGTGACATAACATCATTAACAAGCATGCACAATTTTAATGAGATCGGACGATAGGTGGCGCTATAACTGTTAAAAAGCTTTAAAACCATATATTTCCTATGGTACGTTGCCTGTATTGGCTGTAAATGGTCTTTTCCATCTCTGATCATATAATTTTCATATCATAATGTACAAAACTAGTGCAATACAATTCTCTGGACTCACTAGATCAATAATTGTCAGAAAAAGTTGAACTACTTCATTTGGATAGCTATAATAGGTTCACTTCAAAATGTAGCCTTTACCAAGTGTCCCCGAAAGCCTATATCTCTTTAATGAATGACTCAGACCTTCTTAAAAACAAGTCAGAACATGTGAAATATCACTCTGAACATGCATGAAAATTTTCAGACAGATCAGACAAAATTTGCCTCTATAACAGTTAAAAAGGTGAAAATTATATGATTATAATGGCATTTTAAGCCAATAAGTGGTATTTTACTGCCCCCTGCTGTTTAAAATAGTAATTTTGTCATATTGTTCTATAATTTATATTTAGACTTTATAAAATCACTATTTTAACATTTACAATTACATTTAGTCAAAATCCATCTGTTAAAGTATTAGTATTGACAGTTTGATCACATCAAACATTTCAAATGTCTGCATCTACAACATAATGTGTGTGTGTAGTCTTAGGATTCTGAATAAATTCTGAATCATCTGATTAATAGCTTACAAAGACTTTGTGAAATGTTTATAAACCATTCAAATATATTTTCATAATGACATATCCCAATAGCATTGAAAAAAACAACATTTGTGTGTGTGTGTGTGTGTGTGTGTGTAAACATGCATTATGGAGATAAAATGGAAAAACTGGTTTGCTATAGTGCAGAAAAATAATTAAAAATAATTTAATTATTAGTGCAAATAATTAAATATTCAGTATGAGTATTTAATTATTTGTTCCTATGTATTGTGGAGTGTTCTATGTTGTGTGTCCTTGTATTGGATGCCATAGTCATTGCACTGTAAAACAAATTTACCTACGGGTACAATAAAAGTAACCTAACCTAAGAAAAATGGTGAAAATCAAGAAGTTTAAAGTGAAAGTGAGCCAATATGTGGTCTTCTACTGCCCTCTTCTGGCCATTCTACTTATTAATGAAGTCTACTCACATATGCTTTTGCATTCATTAGACACTAAAAATCACTTATATAACAATAAGGCACTAAAAAAATCACTTATATAACAATTACTATCATAGCACAGTCATATTTTGAGTTTATCTCATCATTTGTACTAATAGTTCACATAATTGCTAGCAATGTGGTAAATCATGGTAAATCACTCTAAAAACATGGTAAATTATAGTAAATAATACTAAAATGTGGTGTATCAAGGTAAATCATACTAGAATCCTGGTAAATCATTCTAGAACGTGGTATATCATAGTAAATCATGCTAGAACAGGGTAAATCATGGTAAACCATGGTAAATCATGCTAGAATGTGGTATATCGTGGTAAATCATGCTAGAACATGGTAAATCAAGGTAAACTAAGATAAATTCATGGTAAACTATGCTAGAACAGGGCAAATCATGGTAAACCATGGTAAATCATGATGAACTATGGTAAATCATGCTAGAGTGTGGTATATCGTGGTAAATCATGCTAGAACATGGTAAATCAAGGTAAACTAAGATAAATTCATGGTAAACTATGCTAGAACAGGGTAAATCATGGTAAACCATGGTAAATCATACTAGAATATGTTATAACATGATAAATCATGCTAAAACATGGTATTTTCCATCTATGATGTCAGTGGTTACATGCTTGCTAAATAAAACTTAACTTTTGATGCTTTTGTGCTTAAAAACCTTAAACACCTTAATAGCTTGAACCCCGATAAATGCTGCTTGCAGCTTTAATTATTATTATTATTATTATTATTATTCTGCCGTAAAACGCATCGTGCAGCCCAAACCGTAAGAGCTGGAACTTTGAAACTTTGACAGATGGTAGTACAAAAATCGAGGAAAGGTTCAGAGATTATGACCCCGATTGGCCCATAGGTGGCGCTATAACAACCAAAAGCGCGAAACTGCTCATAACTCCTAGACCGTATGGCGTAGACTCAAGTGTCTTATATCATTGGAAAGCTGGATGCCTGACGAACAAAACGTATATCTCCGATTTTATTTCCGCCATGATAGATTTTCCGCCATTTTGAATTTTGTCAAAAATCTACTTTTGCGAACTAGTCCCTGGTTTTTTGCCCGATTGGAACCAAACTAGTGCAGAAATGTTCTCTGGAGACTGAATATCAATAATTATCGAAAAAAAGTGGAAATTTCGATTCACGGTCGCTAAGGGGCGCCAAAACGTACGTTGTGGGAGGGGCCTATTTTACTAAAATGGCTATAACTCCCGATGTAAATGAGGTATCTTCACCAAACTTGGTACACATGTGTATGAGCTTACTCTGGGGTCACAGTAAAAAAACCGCGACGATTGGCCTCATGGTGGCGCTATAAAATGAAAAAAACATAAAACAGGCTATAACCACCTGACCGTTAGTCCGATTGACTTGAAAATTGGTATGCAGTGTCTTGGTCCAAGGTGCCATGTATGTGTATGAGGACATTGGCGTATCTCAAAAAACATGGCCGCCATCGGCCAACGAAGTTTGAGCACCTATTAGACAAGGTTAACGGAGGCCGATCGGAACGAAACTCAATGGGCATGTTCGGCTCATGGCCCTAAAGGTCTGTAAGAATTTTGAAAGAAATCGGCCACTAGTTGGCGCTAACGAGTTTTACGGCTCTGTAATCACGTGGTGTTACAAATATCCACACAATATGCATATCATTTGATAGATCTCCTCATCCTGAACAACTTTGCCTCAAGAATCATTGCTGTCAATCAAACTGTTCATTAATTATTCATTAATATGTTAAAAACCTACTTTTGCGAACTAGTCCTAGGTTTTTTGCCCGATCGGAACCAGACCAGTGTAGGACAATTCTCTGGACTCTCTAGATCAATAATTATCAAAAAAAAGTTGAACTTTTGCATTTGGATGGCTGTAATAGGGTCATTTATAAAACGGGCGTGTCAAAATACATTAAAAAGCCTATAAATCCTAAATAAAAACTCAGAACTTCACAAAAATTGGTCAGCATATGTGACATAACATCATTAACAAGCATGAAAAATTCTATGGAGATCGGACGATAGTTGGCGCTATAACTGTTAAAACGCTTTAAAACCATATATTTCCTATGGTAAATTGCCTGTATTTGCTGTAAATGATGTCTTCTATCTTTTATCATATAATGTTCATATCATAATGTTCAAAACCAGTGCAACACAATTCTCTGAACTCTCTAGATCAATAATTATCAGAAAAAAAGTTTAACTTCTTCAAAAGGTGATTTTATATGAATATAATGACATATTAAGCCAATAAGTGGTATTTTACTGCCCCCTGCTGTCATTTCATCATACTACTCCCTAATATTGTTATAAAATTCATATTTAGACTTTTTAAAATCATTATTTTAACATTTACAATCACATTTTGTCAAAACTCATCTATTGAGTATTACTATTGACAATTGTGTTACACTGAGATATGGAAATGGACGAAAGTAAATGAATGAAATGAAACGAAAGTATAACGGCATTTAAGCCACGCCCCCGAATACAAATCCATTCATAACTCGAAAACGGAAAGTCGTTGCGCGCTCAAATTTTGATGGTGAGGACCTCTCCGGGCTCTTGATCGAAACGTGTCGTCGCGGGCCTCGGGAGCGCGCCCCCCGCGCATCGCGAATCCGCGGGACCCCCGATTTTGAACGGCCATTACTCCCGACCCAGACCACCCCGAACATTGTGTGAGAGCTCGTTGGAAAGGGCGCGTCCTTGGCTAGCTTCGATTCAAATGTGGTGTTATTTGCCCTGGGCATTCCAGAGATAATAGCCCGAACAGATATGCCTTATAACAGTCATAACTCCCAGCCCCAATCGCCCAAAAACACATTGATGGTCTCATTCAACAGGGCTCCTCAAGCACTATCTATGCTCTGAGTTTCAGAATTTTTCGCCTTTTGGTTCCTGAGATATAAGTAAAAAAACAAATTCCCATTCATTCAAACACTTCAACTGTAAAATGTAAGCTATAATACCACTGTTGTCCACTAGAGGGAGCAGCAGGATTACGCATGATCTTTTAATTCGCTTCAGTATTGGAAATAAACAAATGCTTTAAGAAGCAATCTTTTTTATTATGATGTTTTTTTTATTATTATGATATTTGTATATATTTTATTTTTTTTTATTATGATTATGAACGGTTTGATTGACATTAGTGATTCTTGAGGCAAAGTTGTTCAAGATGAGGAGATGAAGATATTTTCACAATATCACATCCTAAAAACATTGAAAACATATTTGTCTTTGTGTGTGTGTGTGTGTGTGTGTGTGTGTGTGTGTGTGTGTGTGTGTGTGTGTGTGTGTGTGTGTGTGTGGGTTTGTGTGTGTGTCTGTGTGTGTGTAAGCATGCTTAATGGAAAGAACATGAAGAAACTGCTTTGTTTTACTGGTGGATAAAAAAGTATTTCAAATGAAAGTGAGTCAATTAGTGGTCTTCTACTGCCCTCTGCAGGACATTCTACTTAATAAAATATTTTCATCTGTGCTTTTGCATTAGTTTTTGGACTATATCAAATTACTTGCATGAAAATCACCTATTATAACACAGTCATGTTTTGTCAAAGTTTATCACTTCATTTTTACTGAGCTCTCAGTTTGAACAATTCTGCCTCTCAGTGATTAATTTGAAATCTGAAAATGGTGTTATACAGAGGAGATTTGCAATTATCATTTTGTTACCTATCTTTTATTTTAAATATCTCCATCTACAACAAAATGTGTGTGCATGTGTGTGTTCAAGCATGGTTAGTGTATTAAGTATTATTGTTTAAGTATTATTGTTTTCATTTACATTTTAACCACCAGAAGAAGAACACTCATTGGTTCATTCTGCTCACTAAAATATTATTTTTAATTTTTTTTTCCATTTGAAATATTGTTTAAACTTAATAAAATCATTAAAATAACATTTCAAATCATATTTTGTCTGTTTATAAATCCCACAGACTCACATTGGCTGCAATACTAATGTTTTTGTAAAACACAGACCTGATAGTCTAATCTGTGTGTATTGTGCATATATTATTGATATTATTACTATTGCAAATCATGTTATTGTAACTCATATCTTAATAGAATATTATTTGTAATTTTAATTCTTTATTTCTTAAGTGTTTTTTTTTATGATTACTACAGATATTATCACCAAAGATATCAACTACACCTTCACTTTTAGTATTGACACGCTGCACACACAGCACAATCACACACTCACTAATGCATTCAAATAAATATAATCTTACTGTGCTACTTTATTTGTACATGATTAGAATGAACAGAAATCTAAGACTATTTTTCTTCTTTTGTTAAAGCCATTTCAGACTCCAAGTAAGCATTATATTACTAATCATCTATTTTACAGGTGCCATACAATTGAAAACTGTATTTATCTTGGCATAGTTGAATGATAAGAGTTCTGGACATGGAACTGACATACCGTGAGCCTCAAACACCATTGTTTCCTCCTTCTTGTGTAAATCTCCTGTTTGCAAAAGACCGCTGAAAAATGAGTGAATCCCACCATAACACCGACTGTGACGTTGGAGTCAGGATCATTAATATTTATACCCCCCAAATTTGCATTTTCCAGTCCATGTTCTAGGCCAGGCAGTGTTAATGTGGACCTGCACAGCCGAATCATCAGAAGATCTGCAGGTATTGTGAAGAAGCAAGCAAGGACAATAGTGAAAATGGCAGATCATGGATATAAATGTTATGTCTGAGGCTGTGCTGTGGATTTGAGAACTTTTCATTCCCTTCCCACAAAACTGTCAACAGGCATGGTTGATGTTTACAACAGGATACCTCACCATTTTAATTCAAAGCTGTTAGTTTGCTCTTAACGGAGGCCGATCAGAACGAAACTCGATGGGCATGTTCGACTCGTGGCCCTAGAGGTCTGTAAGAATTTTGAAAAATCAGCCACTAGTTGACGCTAACAGGTTTTACGGCTATGTAATCACGTGATGCATATCATTTGATAGATCTCCTCATACTGAACAACTTTGCCTCAAGAACTACTGCTGTCAATCAATTTGTTCATTAAATACTTGCTATTATGTTAAAAACCTACTTTTGCGAACTAGTCCTAGGTTTTTCGCCCGATCGGAAATATACCAGTGCAGTACAATTCTCTGGAAGCTCTAGATTATTAATTATATAAAAAACTTTAACTTTACCCATTGGGTAGCCATAACAGGATCATTTAGAAAATGGGTATGGCAAAAAACACTCAAAAGCCTGTAAATCCTAAACAAAAACTCAGACAACTCACTAGACTGCCTTATGTGCTTAAAGACCCTAAATGCTTGAACCCCGCTAAATGCTGCTTGCAGCTTTAATTATTATTATTATTATTATTCCGCCGTAAAACGCATCGTGCAGCCCAAACCGTAAGAGCTGGAACTTTGAAACTTTGACAGATGGTAGTACAAAAATCGAGGAAAGGTTCAGAGATTATGACCCCGATTGGCCCATAGGTGGCGCTATAGCAACCAAAAGCGCGAAACTGTTCATAACTCCTAGACCGTATGTCGTAGACTCAAGTGTCTTATATCATTGGAAAGCTGGATGCCTGACGAACAAAACGTATATCTCCGATTTCATTTCCGCCATGATAGATTTTCCGCCATTTTGAATTTTGTCAAAAACCTACTTTTGCGAACTAGTCCCTGGTTTTTTGCCCGATTGGAACCAAACCAGTGCAGAAATGTTCTCTGGAGTCTGAATATCAATAATTATCGAAAAAAAGTGGAAATTTCGATTCACGGTCGCTAAGGGGCGCCAAAACGTACGTTGTGGGAGGGGCCTATTTTACTAAAATGGCTATAACTCCCGATGTAAATGAGGTATCTTCACCAAACTTGGTACACATGTGTATGAGTTCAATCTGGGGTCACAGTAAAAAAATCGCGACGATTGGCCTCATGGTGGCGCTATAAAATGAAAAAAACATAAAACAGGCTATAACCACCTGACCGTTAGTCCGATTGACTTGAAAATTGGTATGCAGTGTCTTGGTCCAAGGTGCCATGTATGTGTATGAGGACATTGGCGTATCTCAAAAAACATGGCCGCCATCGGCCAACGAAGTTTGAGCACCTATTAGACAAGGTTAACGGAGGCCGATCGGAACGAAACTCAATGGGCATGTTCGGCTCATGGCCCTAAAGGTCTGTAAGAATTTTGAAAGAAATCGGCCACTAGTTGGCGCTAACGAGTTTTACGGCTCTGTAATCACGTGGTGTTACAAATATCCACACAATATGCATATCATTTGATAGATCTCCTCATCCTGAACAACTTTGCCTCAAGAACCATTGCTGTCAATCAAACTGTTCATTAATTATTCATTAATATGTTAAAAACCTACTTTTGCGAACTAGTCCTAGGTTTTTTGCCCGATTGGAACCAGACCAGTCTAGGACAATTCTCTGGACTCTCTAGATCAATAATTATCAAAAAAAAGTTGAACTTTTGCATTTGGATGGCTGTAATAGGGTAATTTATAAAATGGGCGTGTCAAAATACATTAAAAAGCCTATAAATCCTAAATAAAAACTCAGAACTTCACAAAAATTGGTCAGCATATGTGACATAACATCATTAACAAGCATGAAAAATTCTATGGAGATCGGACGATAGGTGGCGCTATAACTGTTAAAAAGCTTTAAAATCATATATTTCCTATGGTAAACTGCCTGTATTGGCTGTAAATGGTCTTTTCCATCTCTGATCATATAATTTTCACATCATAATGTTCAAAACTAGTGCAATACAATTCTCTGGACTCACTAGATCAATAATTGTCAGAAAAAGTTGAACTACTTCATTTGGATAGCTATAATAGGTTCACTTCAAAATCTGGCCTTTACCAAGTGTCCCCGAAAGCCTATATCTCTTTAATCAATGCTCAGACCTTCTTAAAAACAAGTCAGAACGTGTGAAATATCACCCTGAACAAGCATGAAAATTTTCAGACAGATCGGACAAAATTTGCCTCTATAACAGTTAAAAAGGTGAAAATGATATGAATTAATGGCATGTTAAGCCAATAAGTGGTATTTTACTGCCCCCTGCTGTTTAAAATAGTCATTGTCTCATATTGGTATTGGTATCAGCCATGGTAAATCATGATAAATGATGGTGTGTGTGTGTGTGTGTGTGTGTGTGTGTGTGTGTGTGTGTGTGTGTGTGTGTGTGTGTGTGGTACAAATATAACAAAGGTTTTATTTTCCAACATGAAAACAAACATAACAGAGTGCTAGTGCACAAACAATAACCGACAATGATAATGGATGAGAGGGGAACTTAAATACACAGATCAAGACGAGGACAACAGGTGACGGTTATGATGATGAGGAGCAGGTGATGATGAGGAGGGTGATGAGGAGCAGGTGCAGGTGATGACGACAGATGGTGAATGTGATGAAGACAGAAGGTGAATGTGATGAAGGTGAATGAGACACCAATATCACTGAAACATTTGTGTGTGTGTGTGTGTGTGTGTGTGTGTGTGTGTGTGTGTGTGTGTGTGTGTGTGTGTGTGTGTAGCATTATTGTGTGTAGCATATGTAGCAAGTATGCATTATTGAGTTAACATGGAAACACTGGTTTGCTTTAGTGCAGAAAACTGGTCAAAATCATGAGGTTTAAAGTGAAAGTGAGCCAATAAGTGGTCTTCTACTGCCCTCTGCTGGCCATTCTACTTATTAATTAAATTTTTCCACATGTGCTTGCATTTATACTTGAATACACACTAAAAATCACTTATATAGCAATAACTATTATAACACAATCATATTTTGTCAGTGTTAATCACTTTATTTGCACTGACACTTCAAATAATTGCTAGTAATGTGATAAATCAGGCTAGAAACATGGTAAATCAAAGTAAATAATACTAGATTGTCGTTTATCTCCTGGTAAATAATACTAGAACGTGGTATATCATGGTAAATCATGGTTAACTATGCTGTGTGTGTGTGTGTGTGTGTGTGTGTGTGTGTGTGTGTGTGTGTGTGTGTGTGTGTGTGTGTGTGTGTGTGTGTAAGCATGCATTGAGTTAACATGGATAAACTGGTTTGCTTTAGTGCAGAAAACTGGTTTAAAGTGAAAGTGAGCCAATAAGTGGTCTTCTACTGCCCTCTGCTGGCCATTCTACTTATTAATGAAATATTTCAACATGTGCTTGCATTCATACTTGAATACACACTAAAAAAATCACTTATATAGCAATAACTATTATAACACAATCATATTTTGTCAGTGTTAATCACTTTATTTGCACTGACACTTCAAATAATTGCTAGTAATGTGATAAATCAGGCTAGAAACATGGTAAATCAAAGTAAATAATACTAGATTGTCGTTTATCTCCTGGTAAATAATACTAGAACGTGGTATATCATGGTAAATCATGGTTAACTATGCTGTGTGTGTGTGTGTGTGTGTGTGTGTGTGTGTGTGTGTGTGTGTGTGTGTAAGCATGCATTGAGTTAACATGGAAAAACTGGTTTGCTTTAGTGCAGAAAACTGGTTTAAAGTGAAAGTGAGCCAATAAGTGGTCTTCTAGTGCCCTCTGCTGGCCATTCTACTTAATAATGAAATATTTTACATGTGCTTTTGCATTCATACTTGGACACACTAAAAATCACGTATATAACTAACTATTATAACACAATAATATTTTGTCAGTGTTCATCACCTCATTTGCACTGACACTTCACATAATTGCTAGTAATGTGGTTAATCATGCTAGAAACATTGTAAATCATAGTAAATAATACTGAAATGAGGTGTATCAAGGTAAATCATGCTAGAATCCTAATAAATCATTCTGGAACATGGTATATGATAGTAAATCATGCTAGAATCATATTAAATAATTCTAGAATGTGGCAAATCGTTGTGGGAGGAGCCTATTTTACTCAAATGGCTATAACTCAAGAAGTAAATGAGATATCTTCACCAAACTCAGTACACATTTGTATGGGTTCAATTTGAGGTCACAGTAAACAATTTTATGGAGATCGGACCATAGGTGGCGCTATAACTGTTAAAAAGCTTTAAAACCATATATATCCCATGGCAATTTGCCTGTATTGGCTGTAAATGGTCTTTTCCATCTATTATGTCAGTGGTTACATGCTTGCTAAATAAATCTTAATGACTTTTGATGCTTTTGTGCTTAAATGCCTTAAAGGCCTTAACTGCTTGAACCCCGATAAATGCTGCTTGCAGCTTTAATTATTATTATTATTCTCCCCTAAAACGCATCGTGCAGCCCAAACCGTAACAGCTGGAACCTTGAAACTTGGCCAAATGGTAGTCCTCAATTTGGGGAGAACCTATCAAAATATGACTCAGATTGGCCCATAGGTGGCGCTATAATGACCACATTTACTAAATTGCTCATAACTCATAAACAGTTTGTCCTAGAGTCTCAATTTTAGCATCACTGTGATCCCTGGCTCCAGACGGACAAGATGGCTATCTCCAAATTCACCTACGAGCAAAAAAAAAAATTGTTATGGGCAAATTTGTCCAAAACCTACTTTGGCCAACTAGTCCCTGGTTTTTGGCCCAATCCAGACCAGACCAGTCTAGCACAGTTCTCTGGAGTCTCTAGATCAATAATTATCGAACAAAAGTTGAACTTTTGCATTGACCTGGCTGTAACAGGGTCATTTAGCAAAGGGGTGGGACAAAAAAACACTCAAAAGCCTACACAACCTAAGGGAAAACCCCAAAGTTCACAAAAATCGATGAGCAGATGTGTCAGAACATGGTGAAGAAGCATGCCAAGTTTCGTGAAGATCGGACAATAGGTGGCGCTATAACTGTCCAAAACGTCTCTTTTTATTAGGGGTTCAAGCACGAAGTGCTGAAACCCTATTGTAATTGTACTGATTTTTATTATTATTATTATTCTCCCCTAAAACGCATCGTGCAGCCCAAACCGTAACAGCTGGAACCTTGAAACTTGGCCAAATGGTAGTCCTCAATTTGGGGAGAACCTATCAAAATATGACTCAGATTGGCCCATAGGTGGCGCTATAATGACCACATTTACTAAATTGCTCATAACTCATAAACAGTTTGTCCTAGAGTCTCAATTTTAGCATCACTGTGATCCCTGGCTCCAGACGGACAAGATGGCTATCTCCAAATTCACCTACGAGCAAAAAAAAAAATTGTTATGGGCAAATTTGTCCAAAACCTACTTTGGCCAACTAGTCCCTGGTTTTTGGCCCAATCCAGACCAGACCAGTCTAGCACAGTTCTCTGGAGTCTCTAGATCAATAATTATCGAACAAAAGTTGAACTTTTGCATTGACCTGGCTGTAACAGGGTCATTTAGCAAAGGGGTGGGACAAAAAAACACTCAAAAGCCTACACAACCTAAGGGAAAACCCCAAAGTTCACAAAAAATCGATGAGCAGATGTGTCAGAACATGGTGAAGAAGCATGCCAAGTTTCGTGAAGATCGGACAATAGGTGGCGCTATAACTGTCCAAAACGTCTCTTTTTATTAGGGGTTCAAGCACGAAGTGCTGAAACCCTATTGTAATTGTACTGATTTTTATTAGGGGTTCAAGCACGAAGTGCTGAAACCCTATTGTAATTGTACTGATTTTTATTATTATTATTAGGGGTTCAAGCATGAAATGCTGAAACCCTATTGTAATTGTGCTGATTTTTAGGGGTTCAAGCACGAAGTGCTGAAACCCTATTGTAATTGTGCTGATTTTTATTATTAGGGGTTCAAGCACGAAGTGCTGAAACCCTATTGTAATTGTACTGATTTTTATTATTAGGGGTTCAAGCACTTCAGTGCTGAACACCTATTGTAATTGTTAATTTTCCCATGATGCAACATTCAGACATAAAACTGATCGGGCAGACCAAACCGTAAGTCGTGGAGACTTGAAACTTTGGGGGCTGATAGTACTCACACCGCCTACAGCGTCACCAAGGCCCGCCCCGATCGGCCTGACGGGGGCGCTACAGCGGCCAAAAGTACGAAACGGCTCATAACTCATCAACCGTGAGGCGTAGGCTCAAGTGTCTTATATCGCTGGAATCCTTGGCTCGAGGCGGACCAGATGCATGCCTCGGATTTGCTCGTCACCCTGGGAAAATTTTAGGGTATTTGGGGTTTTTCCAAAAACCTACTTTCGCGAACTAGTCCTAGGTTTTTGGCCCGACCGGAACCAAACCAGTGCGGCAAGATTCTCTGGAGTCTGATTGTCAATAATTATCAAAAAAAAGTGTAAATTTCGCTTCACGGTCCCTAAGGGCCGCCAAAATGTTCGAAGTGGGAGGAGCCCATTTTGCTTAATTGGCTATAACTCGTGAACGGAACGAGATTTTTGCACCAAACTCAGCACACGCATGTACGAGCTCATTCTGTGGTCACGTGAAAAAGGGCGCAGCGACTGGCCACTTGGTGGCGCTATAACTGTTAAAAGGGTGTCAAAATGATGTATTTCTATGGAAAAAACACATGAAATGGCTGAAAGCGGCCATCTTGCTGTCTGATTTGCATACAAGCACACAAAATCGGGCATGCGCATGCGTCACGTGATCCTGAAGAAGCTTGAAAACTTTCATGGACGTCGGGCCATTGGTGGCGCTTTAACTGTCATAAAGGTGAGAAGGCCTCTGTATTACCCTATGCAAAATGACATTTAAATGACTGAAAAATGGGGGGAAAAGAGCAGAGCTTCACCAAATTAGCTGAGCACATGCGCCATATTATTCTAAAGAAGCGTGCAAACTTTTATGGAGATCGGCCCATCAGTGGGGGTGTCACAGTTTAAAAGGTAAAAAAAAAAATGCACCACATTTCCATGATAAATGAGCTAAAAGGGCAACAAACGTTCTTTTTCCTCTCCGAGGCACATGTTAGAAGGCTGGATAAAGTTTTTGGAACGCAGCAGCGCAGACGGCAAGCGCCTAGACCCTATAGTTTTTTTTTTTAGAGGCCTTTTTGTGGCCCTTTTTTAGCCACTTATTAGGGGTTCAAGCACTTCAGTGCTGAACACCTATTGTAATTGTTAATTTTCCCATGATGCAACATTCAGACATAAAACTGATCGGGCAGACCAAACCGTAAGTCGTGGAGACTTGAAACTTTGGGGGCTGATAGTACTCACACCGCCTACAGCGTCACCAAGGCCCGCCCCGATCGGCCTGACGGGGGCGCTACAGCGGCCAAAAGTACGAAACGGCTCATAACTCATCAACCGTGAGGCGTAGGCTCAAGTGTCTTATATCGCTGGAATCCTTGGCTCGAGGCGGACCAGATGCATGCCTCGGATTTGCTCGTCACCCTGGGAAAATTTTAGGGTATTTGGGGTTTTTCCAAAAACCTACTTTCGCGAACTAGTCCTAGGTTTTTGGCCCGACCGGAACCAAACCAGTGCGGCAAGATTCTCTGGAGTCTGATTGTCAATAATTATCAAAAAAAAGTGTAAATTTCGCTTCACGGTCCCTAAGGGCCGCCAAAATGTTCGAAGTGGGAGGAGCCCATTTTGCTTAATTGGCTATAACTCGTGAACGGAACGAGATTTTTGCACCAAACTCAGCACACGCATGTACGAGCTCATTCTGTGGTCACGTGAAAAAGGGCGCAGCGACTGGCCACTTGGTGGCGCTATAACTGTTAAAAGGGTGTCAAAATGATGTATTTCTATGGAAAAAACACATGAAATGGCTGAAAGCGGCCATCTTGCTGTCTGATTTGCATACAAGCTCACAAAATCGGGCATGCGCATGCGTCACGTGATCCTGAAGAAGCTTGAAAACTTTCATGGACGTCGGGCCATTGGTGGCGCTTTAACTGTCATAAAGGTGAGAAGGCCTCTGTATTACCCTATGCAAAATGACATTTAAATGACTGAAAAATGGGGGGAAAAGAGCAGAGCTTCACCAAATTAGCTGAGCACATGCGCCATATTATTCTAAAGAAGCGTGCAAACTTTTATGGAGATCGGGCCATCAGTGGGGGTGTCACAGTTTAAAAGGTAAAAAAAAAAATGCACCACATTTCCATGATAAATGAGCTAAAAGGGCAACAAACGTTCTTTTTCCTCTCCGAGGCACATGTTAGAAGGCTGGATAAAGTTTTTGGAACGCAGCAGCGCAGACGGCAAGCGCCTAGACCCTATAGTTTTTTTTTTAGAGGCCTTTTTGTGGCCCTTTTTTAGCCACTTATTAGGGGTTCAAGCACTTCAGTGCTGAACACCTATTGTAATTGTTAATTTTCCCATGATGCAACATTCAGACATAAAACTGATCGGGCAGACCAAACCGTAAGTCGTGGAGACTTGAAACTTTGGGGGCTGATAGTACTCACACCGCCTACAGCGTCACCAAGGCCCGCCCCGATCGGCCTGACGGGGGCGCTACAGCGGCCAAAAGTACGAAACGGCTCATAACTCATCAACCGTGAGGCGTAGGCTCAAGTGTCTTATATCGCTGGAATCCTTGGCTCGAGGCGGACCAGATGCATGCCTCGGATTTGCTCGTCACCCTGGGAAAATTTTAGGGTATTTGGGTTTTTTCCAAAAACCTACTTTCGCGAACTAGTCCTAGGTTTTTGGCCCGACCGGAACCAAACCAGTGCGGCAAGATTCTCTGGAGTCTGATTGTCAATAATTATCAAAAAAAAGTGTAAATTTCGCTTCACGGTCCCTAAGGGCCGCCAAAATGTTCGAAGTGGGAGGAGCCCATTTTGCTTAATTGGCTATAACTCGTGAACGGAACGAGATTTTTGCACCAAACTCAGCACACGCATGTACGAGCTCATTCTGTGGTCACGTGAAAAAGGGCGCAGCGACTGGCCACTTGGTGGCGCTATAACTGTTAAAAGGGTGTCAAAATGATGTATTTCTATGGAAAAAACACATGAAATGGCTGAAAGCGGCCATCTTGCTGTCTGATTTGCATACAAGCACACAAAATCGGGCATGCGCATGCGTCACGTGATCCTGAAGAAGCTTGAAAACTTTCATGGACGTCGGGCCATTGGTGGCGCTTTAACTGTCATAAAGGTGAGAAGGCCTCTGTATTACCCTATGCAAAATGACATTTAAATGACTGAAAAATGGGGGGAAAAGAGCAGAGCTTCACCAAATTAGCTGAGCACATGCGCCATATTATTCTAAAGAAGCGTGCAAACTTTTATGGAGATCGGCCCATCAGTGGGGGTGTCACAGTTTAAAAGGTAAAAAAAAAAATGCACCACATTTCCATGATAAATGAGCTAAAAGGGCAACAAACGTTCTTTTTCCTCTCCGAGGCACATGTTAGAAGGCTGGATAAAGTTTTTGGAACGCAGCAGCGCAGACGGCAAGCGCCTAGACCCTATAGTTTTTTTTTTAGAGGCCTTTTTGTGGCCCTTTTTTAGCCACTTATTAGGGGTTCAAGCACTTCAGTGCTGAACACCTATTGTAATTGTTAATTTTCCCATGATGCAACATTCAGACATAAAACTGATCGGGCAGACCAAACCGTAAGTCGTGGAGACTTGAAACTTTGGGGGCTGATAGTACTCACACCGCCTACAGCGTCACCAAGGCCCGCCCCGATCGGCCTGACGGGGGCGCTACAGCGGCCAAAAGTACGAAACGGCTCATAACTCATCAACCGTGAGGCGTAGGCTCAAGTGTCTTATATCGCTGGAATCCTTGGCTCGAGGCGGACCAGATGCATGCCTCGGATTTGCTCGTCACCCTGGGAAAATTTTAGGGTATTTGGGGTTTTTCCAAAAACCTACTTTCGCGAACTAGTCCTAGGTTTTTGGCCCGACCGGAACCAAACCAGTGCGGCAAGATTCTCTGGAGTCTGATTGTCAATAATTAGCAAAAAAAAGTGTAAATTTCGCTTCACGGTCCCTAAGGGCCGCCAAAATGTTCGAAGTGGGAGGAGCCCATTTTGCTTAATTGGCTATAACTCGTGAACGGAACGAGATTTTTGCACCAAACTCAGCACACGCATGTACGAGCTCATTCTGTGGTCACGTGAAAAAGGGCGCAGCGACTGGCCACTTGGTGGCGCTATAACTGTTAAAAGGGTGTCAAAATGATGTATTTCTATGGAAAAAACACATGAAATGGCTGAAAGCGGCCATCTTGCTGTCTGATTTGCATACAAGCTCACAAAATCGGGCATGCGCATGCGTCACGTGATCCTGAAGAAGCTTGAAAACTTTCATGGACGTCGGGCCATTGGTGGCGCTTTAACTGTCATAAAGGTGAGAAGGCCTCTGTATTACCCTATGCAAAATGACATTTAAATGACTGAAAAATGGGGGGAAAAGAGCAGAGCTTCACCAAATTAGCTGAGCACATGCGCCATATTATTCTAAAGAAGCGTGCAAACTTTTATGGAGATCGGGCCATCAGTGGGGGTGTCACAGTTTAAAAGGTAAAAAAAAAAATGCACCACATTTCCATGATAAATGAGCTAAAAGGGCAACAAACGTTCTTTTTCCTCTCCGAGGCACATGTTAGAAGGCTGGATAAAGTTTTTGGAACGCAGCAGCGCAGACGGCAAGCGCCTAGACCCTATAGTTTTTTTTTTAGAGGCCTTTTTGTGGCCCTTTTTTAGCCACTTATTAGGGGTTCAAGCACTTCAGTGCTGAACACCTATTGTAATTGTTAATTTTCCCATGATGCAACATTCAGACATAAAACTGATCGGGCAGACCAAACCGTAAGTCGTGGAGACTTGAAACTTTGGGGGCTGATAGTACTCACACCGCCTACAGCGTCACCAAGGCCCGCCCCGATCGGCCTGACGGGGGCGCTGCAGCGGGCAAAAGTACGAAACGGCTCATAACTCATCAACCGTGAGGCGTAGGCTCAAGTGTCTTATATCGCTGGAATCCTTGGCTCGAGGCGGATTTGCTTGCCCTTCAGGCGCCAATTTTGAGTAAATTGAGGTTTTTTGAAAAACCTACTTTTGCGAATTACTCCTAGATTTTTTGCCCGATCGAAACCAAACCAATGCAGAAATATTCTCTGGACAGAGACTATCAATAATCATCAAAAAAATTCTTAATTTAAATTCACGGTCGCTAAGGGAAATCAAAATGTTTGATGGCACCAGGGCCACTTTTACTAAAACAATTATAACTCGTGAATGGAAAGAGATATTTTCGCTAATCTTGGGAAACGTGTTTATGAGCTCAATCTGAGATTACTTGAAAAAAATCGCGACGATTGGCCACTTGGTGGCGCTACAACATGGAAAAAAATTTATGAAAATGGCTATAAACGCACCCAACCGTTAGTCCTTTGAAATCCTCAATCCTTCCCGAGTCCAACAATACCAAATATGCCAGGTTTCTCCTTATAGTTTGTGTATCATTGTCATTAAGCACTTAAAAAACTTGCAATTATCTTCGAAACCGATAGTCCAAATTTCTTGAAATTTGAAAACATAGATCAATAGCTAAACAATAACGCCCAAATATCACAATTAAGATAGGAACTGACAAAAATAAATAAACAAATAAAATTTTTAAATCATTGTCACCCATGGATCATTTTTATTCTCTCATAAACAGAACTGTCTAAACTTCAAAACAAAATGAGATATTTACAACAAATTTGACAGACATGCATGGGCACACTTTGAGGACACTTGAAGTGGTGGAGATCAGGCAAGATGTGGTGCTATAACTGTCAAAAAAACTTTCCTCAGTAAATTGCCTGTATTGGCTGTAAATGGTATTTTCCATCAATGTTATAAGTTTATTTCTTTATTTGGATCCCCATTAGCCTCTTTCTAGGCAGTGGCTACTCTTCCTGGGGTCCCAAAAAGTAAATCATACAAAACTACATTTAATCAACAACAATAAAAAGTCAAGTCAATGAAACGCACTAACCCATCATCCATTCCAAATATCAAAATCAACAATTTAATATATTTTGCCATTAAATATTCCTTTGAATATTTTTTTAAAACTAATTTTTCTTATAAAAATGTGTGATATCAATAGTAAATGATTCCATATTTTCATTCCTCTATACATTACTGTCCGTTGGTTTCCAGTGGTTTTCGAAACAGGAAATAAAAAACATTCCTTTTATTCATGCCTGGTGTAAAAAAATATGACTAGTACTATTATACAAAAGTTGAGAGTACAGCGCATTAGGAACTCTAGACACAGAAATATTTCTTATAAAATAAAGCAGAGAGACAATCCTTCACCAGTTCATTCTCAGTATATTAGCTCTTCTATAACAGTTTAAATTCAGTCCTGTCGCTCTGTTCTGGACAAATTTATTTTTTCAATTACATCCATTTTTTTTTATTTACTTGATGCACTGGTAAAAACCACTGGGCAAAAACACGCGATTCGTCCAATCACTGATTGTGCTGCAGTGACTGCCACCCCTGAGAGCCAACAGTAGCGGCATATTCTTAAGGCCCGCCCACTGTTCGCGCAGGCGCTGCTGCTGTCAGCATGATGAGAGAACAGAATAGATCAGATGAGACAGCAGCACGGAAACTTTCTTCAGAAACTCCTTGTACTAAATGATCATCATAATCTATCGGGAACTGTGATTGTGTGCACTTGGAAACTTTGGATGCATCAACTTGTCGTCAGAGAAAGGTGTAAAAGGTGAAATCGGAGTAAAGATTTATAGTGTGATAATCTTTATTGAACAATCTTCTTTAATTGAATATGTGATGCAGTCTCGTTTTGGTGAGTGACTTTTTTTTGTCATATGTTATCTTATGACAGATATCTATTTCAGAAATGATTTGATATGAGCTGAGTTGACTAGGCCGCAGTCACAGCGCGAGCTGAACTAGTTAGCCGTGTGCTAAAGCTACCGCGTGTAGCTAACATCTTTGTATCATGAGTTGTGACAGTGACTGTTTTATGAGTGTCGAATCGATGTGTTAAATAAATTTGGATTAATGTGTCATTTGAGCTGTGCATGTCATTTGTTACTGAAATGTTGAGTCAGAAATTAATTATTGTACGTTTGCCTTGTGTTTTCCAAGGCTGCGTTTTCTTGTTCTCTATTTTTTTTCCCTATGTGAACGTGATCGGCAAGTGTATCCTGTTTTGTGCCATAAATAATCCTGTGAAGGTGAATCGCCTGCCTAGTGGATGCAATTACATGCACAAATGCTAACCAGTGCCCATGGACCTGTTTCCCATTTGAACTGTAATTTGAAACCATCAACTGGTAGGATAACTACAATTTTCTTTTGTTTGTTTTTGTTTTTTATATTTATGTGTTGCTATATAAATAAGTGTTACGATGTGTATAGCATGCACAAAAATCAAGGACATTTTTTGTAACGAATGTAGCGAAAACTAAACAGCGTCTCTGCGCATTGAAAGGCTGTCACTCAGTGCACAATCACATTGTTACAGCAACGGATTGTCTTTGAGTCATTAAACCGTACATGTACAAACATGTTCAAAAACACTGATTCGTTAAAAAGATAGATGTGATGAAACTAGGTGGTAATTATTTTTAACTTTAAGCTCCACTTTCGAACTTCACCTAATTTAATCGAAGCTTTTAGGCTGTTGAATCATTAAAAAGAAACAAGTCGGTGATGTCTGTTTTCATTTACTAACTCTCTATTGTTCTTATTTGTCACTCATCTTTCTGAAACAAACTACAAAGAGAACTTTTTAATTTATCAATATAATTTTCTCTTTGAATCAGAACAAAATTGTCAATTATTTGCTCTCCTGTTGCACCATTTCCTCCCTCCAGTAGATGATCCTTGCTTCTGATTTAATTATGCCCTACCGAATACTATATCTAGGTGTAGCACATCAAGTCAAGTTGCGCACTACATGCTACACAGTGTTGTGTAGGGCTGGGTTTCGATTCAAATTTCAAGAATCGATTCGATTCCGATTCTCAAGATCTTGAATCGATTATCATTATTCGATCCGATCTGATCCGATCTTCGAGATTTAGATAATGTTAATTTCCGCCATGATAAATTTTCCACCATTTTGAATTTTGTCAACAACGTACTTTTACTAACTAGTCCTAGGTTTATCGCCCAATCGGAACCAAACCAGTGCAGAAATGTATAGAAATCCTATAAATGTTAAACAGCTTTAAAACCATGTATTTCCTATGTTACATTGCCTGTATTGGCTGTAAATGGTCTTTTCCATCTATTATGTCAGTGGTTACATGCTTGCTAAATAAAACTTAATAGATTTTAAAGCTTTTGTGCTTTAAGGCCTTAAAGGCCTTAACTGCTTGAACCCCGATAAATGCTGCTTGCAGCTTTAATTAGGGGTTCAAGCACGAAGTGCTGAAACCCTATTGTAATTGTACTGATTTTTATTATTATTATTATTATTATTATTATTATTATTATTATTTTTCTTCTGCCGTAAAACTCATCGTGCAGCCCAAACCGTAAGAGCTGGAGCTTTGAAACTTTGCCAGATGGTAGTACAAAAATCGAGGAGAGGTTCAGAGAATATGACCCCAATTGGCCCATAGGTGGCGCTATAGCAACCAAAAGCGCGAAACTGCTCATAACTCCTAGACCGTATGACGTAGACTCAAGTGTCTTATATCACTGGAAAGCTGGAAACCTGAAGGTCAAAACGTATATCTCCGATTTCATTTCCTGTATGCAAATTGTCCGCCATTTTGAATTTAGTTAAAAACCTACTTTTGCGAACTAGTCCTAGGTTTTTTGTCCAATTGGATCCAAAACAGTGCAGAAATGTTCTCTGGAGTCTGAATATCAATAATTATCGAAAAAAAGTCGAAATTTCGATTCCTGATCGCCGGGGGGTGATAAATTAATGTTGTGGGAGGAGCCTATTTTACTAAAATGGCTATAACTCGAGAATGAAATTAGATATCTTCACCAAACTTGGTGCACATGTGTATGAGTTCAATCTGGGGTCACAGTAAAAAAATCGCGACGATTGATTACTAGGTGGCGCTATAACATGAAAAAAACATGAAAACGGCTATGACCACGTGACCGTTAGTCCGATTGACTTGAAAATTGGTATGCAGTGTCTTGGTCCAAGGTACCATGTATGTCTATGAGGACATTGGCGTATCTCGAAAAACATGGCCGCCATCGACCAATGAAATTTGAGCACCTATTAGACAAGGTTAACGGAGGCCGATCGGAACGAAACTCGATGGGCATGTTCGACTCATGGCCCTAGAGGTCTCTAAGAGTTTTGAAAGAAATCGGCCACTAGTTGGCGCTAACGAGTTTTATGGCTCTGTAATCACGTGGTGTTACACTTATCGTCACAAAATGCATATCATCTGATAGATCTGCTCATGCTGAACAACTTTGCCTCAAGAACTAATGCTGTCAATTAAACCGTTTATTAAATATTCGTAATTATGTTAAAAACCTACTTTTGCGAACTAGTCCTAGGTTTTTCGCCCGATCGAAACCAGACCAGTCTAGGACAATTCTCTGGACACTCTAGATCAATAATTATCAAAAAAAAGTTGAACTTTTGCATGTAGATGGCTGTAAGAGGGTCATTTAGTAAAGGGGCGTGGCAAAAAACACTAAAAAGCCTATAAATCCTAAATGAAAACTCAGAACTTCACAAAAATTGGTGAGCATATGTGACATAACATCATTAACAAGCATGCCGATTTTTATGAAGATCGGACGATAGCTGGCGCAATAACTGCTAAAAAGCTTTAAAACCATATATTTCCTATTGTATTTCCTGTAAATGGTCTTTTCCATCTATTATGTTAGTAGTTACATGCTTGCTAAATAAAAGTTAATCACTTTTGATGCTTTTGTGCTTAAAGGCCTTAACTGCTTGAACCCCGATAAATGCTGCTTGCAGCTTTAATTATTATTATTATTATTCTCCCCTAAAACGCATCGTGCAGCCCAAACCGTAACAGCTGGAACCTTGAAACTTGGCCAAATGGTAGTCCTCAATTTGGGGAGAACCTATCAAAATATGACTCAGATTGGCCCATAGGTGGCGCTATAATGACCACATTTACTAAATTGCTCATAACTCCTAAACAGTTTGTCCTAGAGTCTCAATTTTAGCATCACTGTGATCCCTGGCTCCAGACGGACAAGATGGCTATCTCCAAATTCACCTACGAGCAAAAAAAAAAATTGTTATGGGCAAATTTGTCCAAAACCTACTTTGGCCAACTAGTCCCTGGTTTTTGGCCCAATCCAGACCAGACCAGTCTAGCACAGTTCTCTGGAGTCTCTAGATCAATAATTATTGGAAAAAAGTTGAACTTTTGCATTGGCCTGGCTGTAACAGGGTCATTTAGGAAAGGGGTGGGACAAAAAAACACTCAAAAGCCTATACAACCTAAGGGAAAACCCCAAACTTCACAAAAATCGATGAGCAGATGTGTCAGAACATGGTGAAGAAGCATGCCAAGTTTCGTGAAGATCGGACAATAGGTGGCGCTATAACTGTCCAAAACGTCTCTTCTTATTAGGGGTTCAAGCATGAAATGCTGAAACCCTATTGTAATTGTGCTGATTTTTATTATTATTAGGGGTTCAAGCACGAAGTGCTGAAACCCTATTGTAATTGTGCTGATTTTTATTATTATTATTATTATTATTATTCTGCCGTAAAACGCATCGTGCAGCCCAAACCGTAAGGGCTAGAGCTTTGAAACTTTGCCATATGGTAGTACAAAAATCGAGGAGAGGTTATCAAATTATGACCCCGATTGGCCCATAGGTGGCGCTATAGCAACCAAAAGCGCGAAACTGCTCATAACTCCTAGACCGTAAGTCATAGACTCAAGTGTCTTATATCATTGGAAAGCTGGACGCCTGACGAACAAAACGTATATCTCCGATTTTATTTCCGCCATGATAGATTTTCCGCCATTTTGAATTTTGTCGAAAATCTACTTTTGCGAACTAGTCCCTGGTTTTTTGCCCGATCGGAACCAAACCAGTGCAGAATTGTTCTCTGGAGTCTGATTATCAATAATTATCGAAAAAAAGTTGAAATTTCGATTCACGGTCGCTAGGGGGTGCAAAATTAACGTTGTGGGAGGAGCCTATTTTACTAAAATGGCTATAACTCCAGAAGTAAAAGAGGTATTTTAACCAAACTTGGTACACATGTGTAAGAGGTCAATCTGAGGTCACGGTAAAAAAATCGCGGCGATTGGCCACATGGTGGCGCTATAACATGAAAAAAACATAAAATAGGCTATAACCACCTGACTGTTAGTCCGATTGACTTGAAAATTGGTATGCAGTGTCTTGGTCCAAGGTGCCATGTATGTCTATGAGGACATTGGCGTATCTCAAAAAACATGGCCGCCATCGGCCAATGAAATTTGAGCACCGATTAGACAAGGTTAACGGAGGCCTATCGGAACGAAACTCGATGGGCATGTTCGTCTTATGGCCCTAGAGGTCTGTAAGAATTTTGAAAGAAATCAGCCACTAGTTGGCGCTAACGAGTTTTATGGCTCTGTAATCACGTGGTGTTAAACTCATCCACACAATATGCATATCATTTGATAGATCTGCTCATGCTGAACAACTTTGCCTCAAGAACCATTGCTGTCAATCAAACCGTTCATTAAATATTCACGAATATGTCTAAAACCTACTTTTGCGAACTAGTCCTAGGTTTTTCGCCCGATCTGAACCAGACCAGTCTAGGACAATTCTCTGGACTCTCTAGATCAATAATTATCAAAAAAAAGTTGAACTTTTGCATTTGGATGGCTGTAATAGGGTCATTTATAAAATGGGCGTGGCAAAATACAGTCAAAAGCCTATAAATCATAAATGAAAATGCAGAACTTCACAAAAATTGGTCAGCATATGTGACATAACATCATTAACAAGCATGCAAAATTTTATGGAGATCGGACGATAGGTGGCGCTATAACTGTTAAAAAGCTTTAAAACCATATATTTCCTATGGTAAACTGCCTGTATTGGCTGTAAATGGTCTTTTCCATCTCTGATCATATAATTTTCATATCATAATGTTCAAAACTAGTGCAATACAATTCTTTGGACTCACTAGATCAATAATTGTCAGAAAAAGTTGAACTACTTCATTTGGATAGCTATAATAGGTTCACTTCATAATGTAGCCTTTACCAAGTGTCCCCGAAAGCCTATATCTCTTTAATGAATTACTCAGACCTTCTTAAAAACAAGTCAGAACATGTGAAATATCACTCTAAACATGCATGAAAATTTTCAGACAGATCGGACAAAATTTGCCTCTATAACAGTTAAAAAGGTGAAAATGATATGAATATAATGGCATGTTAAGCCAATAAGTGGTATTTTACTGCCACCTGCTGTTTAAAATAGGAATTTTGTCATATTGTTCTATAATTTATATTTAGACTTTATAAAATCACTATTTTAACATTTACAATTACATTTAGTCAAAATCTATCTGTTAAAGTATTAGTACTGACAGTTTGATCACATCATATAGTTCAAATGTCTGTATCTACAACATAATGTGTGTGTAGTCTTAGGTTTCTGAATAAATTCTGAATCGTCTGATTAATAGCTTACAAAGACTTTGTGAAATGTTTATTGACCATTCAAATATATTTTCATAATGACATATCCCAATAGCATTGAAAAAACAACAACAACAACATTTGTCTTTGTGGGTGTGTGTGTGTGTGTGTGTGCGTGTTTGTGTGTGTGTGTGTGTGTGTGTGTGTGTGTGTGTGTGTGTGTGTGTGTGTGTGTGTGTGTGTGTGTGTGTGTGTGTGTGTGTAAGCATGCATTAAGTTAAAATGGTAAAACTGGTTTGCTTTTGTCACAGTTGTGTTCTGTCTGAGTATTGTTGTCTCTGATCACATGTCTTCCTTTGTTCTGTTTTCCCGCCACTCCTTGGTTTCCACGGTAACTGTCATTTAGTGCATCTGTCACACCTGTTTCCTCGTTAGTCTTGTCAGCTGTGTCTTGTTTCCCTGATCAGTTCTCCCATGTATTTAAGCCCTGAGTGTTGCCTTGTTCTTTGTCAGTTCTATGCTGTAATTAGAGTGTGTTGCTGCCTGTTCCGATATCCTGAGTTTAATTCCTATTAAACCTGCATCTTGTATGTTCATCCTTGTCTCCGCGTGCCTTCCTGCAACCATTCCGTGTTTAGCTTTAGTGGAGAAAACTGGTGAAAATAATGAAATTTAAAGTGAAACTGAGCCAATAATTGGTCTTCTAGTGCCCTCTGCTGGCCATTCTACTTATTAATGAAATCTTTTCACAGGTGATTTTGCGTCACTCTAGACACTTATAAAATCACTTATATAACAATAACTATTATAACAAAATCATATTTTGTCAGTGTTTATCACTTCATTTGCACTGACACTTCACGTGTTGTAAATCATGGTAAATCACGCTAGAAACATGGTAAATCATAGTAAATAAATCTAAAATGTGGTGTATCAAGGTAAATCATGCTAGAATCCTGATAAATCATTTTAGAACGTGGTATATTATGGTAAATCATGCTAGAACAGGGTAAATAATGGTAAACCATGGTAAATCATGGTAAACTATGGTAAATCATGCTAGAATGTGGTATATCATGGTAAATCATGCTAGAACATGGTAAATCAAGGTAAACTAAGATAAATTCATGGTAAACTATGCTAGAACAGGGTAAATCATGGTAAACCATGGTAAATCATGATAAACTATGGTAAATCATGCTACAATGTGGTATATCATGGTAAATCATGCTAGAACATGGTAAATCAAGGTAAACTAAGATAAATTCATGGTCAACTATGCTAGAACAGGGTAAATCATGGTAAATCATGGTAAAACATGGTATTTTCCATCTATGATGTCAGTGGTTACATGCTTGCTAAATAAAACTTGATGTCTTTTGATGTTTTTGTGCTTAAAGGCCTTAAAGGCCTTAACTGCTTGAACCCCGATAAATGCTGCTTGCAGCTTTAATTATTATTATTATTCCGCCCTAAAACGCATCGTGCAGCCCAAACCGTAAGAGCTGGAACCTTGAAACTTGGCCAAATGGTAGTCCTCAATTTGGGGAGAACCTATCAAAATATGACTCAGATTGGCCCATAGGTGGCGCTATAATGACCAAATTTACTACATTGCTCATAACTCCTAGACAGTTTGTCCTAGAGTCTCAATTTTAGCATCACTGTGATCCCTGGATCCAGACGGACAAAATGGCTATCTCCAAATTGCTCTACAAGCAAAAAAAAAATTGTTATGGGCAAATTTGTCCAAAACCTACTTTTGCGAACTAGTCCCTGGTTTTTGGCCCAATCCAGACCAGACCAGTCTAGCACAGTTCTCTGGAGTCTCTAGATCAATAATTATCGAACAAAAGTTGAACTTTTGCATTGACCTGGCTGTAACAGGGTCATTTAGCAAAGGGGTGGGACAAAAAAACACTCAAAAGCCTACACAACCTAAGGGAAAACCCCAAAGTTCACAAAAATCGATGAGCAGATGTGTCAGAACATGGTGAAGAAGCATGCCAAGTTTCGTGAAGATCGGACAATAGGTGGCGCTATAACTGTCCAAAACGTCTCTTTTTATTAGGGGTTCAAGCACGAAGTGCTGAAACCCTATTGTAATTGTACTGATTTTTATTAGGGGTTCAAGCACGAAGTGCTGAAACCCTATTGTAATTGTACTGATTTTTATTATTATTATTATTATTATTATTATTATTATTATTATTTTTCTTCTGCCGTAAAACTCATCGTGCAGCCCAAACCGTAAGAGCTGGAGCTTTGAAACTTTGCCAGATGGTAGTACAAAAATCGAGGAGAGGTTCAGAGAATATGACCCCAATTGGCCCATAGGTGGCGCTATAGCAACCAAAAGCGCGAAACTGCTCATAACTCCTAGACCGTATGACGTAGACTCAAGTGTCTTATATCACTGGAAAGCTGGAAACCTGAAGGTCAAAACGTATATCTCCGATTTCATTTCCTGTATGCAAATTGTCCGCCATTTTGAATTTAGTTAAAAACCTACTTTTGCGAACTAGTCCTAGGTTTTTTGTCCAATTGGATCCAAAACAGTGCAGAAATGTTCTCTGGAGTCTGAATATCAATAATTATCGAAAAAAAGTCGAAATTTCGATTCCTGATCGCCGGGGGGTGATAAATTAATGTTGTGGGAGGAGCCTATTTTACTAAAATGGCTATAACTCGAGAATGAAATTAGATATCTTCACCAAACTTGGTGCACATGTGTATGAGTTCAATCTGGGGTCACAGTAAAAAAATCGCGACGATTGATTACTAGGTGGCGCTATAACATGAAAAAAACATGAAAACGGCTATGACCACGTGACCGTTAGTCCGATTGACTTGAAAATTGGTATGCAGTGTCTTGGTCCAAGGTACCATGTATGTCTATGAGGACATTGGCGTATCTCGAAAAACATGGCCGCCATCGACCAATGAAATTTGAGCACCTATTAGACAAGGTTAACGGAGGCCGATCGGAACGAAACTCGATGGGCATGTTCGACTCATGGCCCTAGAGGTCTCTAAGAGTTTTGAAAGAAATCGGCCACTAGTTGGCGCTAACGAGTTTTATGGCTCTGTAATCACGTGGTGTTACACTTATCGTCACAAAATGCATATCATCTGATAGATCTGCTCATGCTGAACAACTTTGCCTCAAGAACTAATGCTGTCAATTAAACCGTTTATTAAATATTCGTAATTATGTTAAAAACCTACTTTTGCAAACTAGTCCTAGGTTTTTCGCCCGATCGAAACCAGACCAGTCTAGGACAATTCTCTGGACACTCTAGATCAATAATTATCAAAAAAAAGTTGAACTTTTGCATGTAGATGGCTGTAATAGGGTCATTTAGAAAAGGGGCATGGCAAAAAAACACTAAAAAGCCTATAAATCCTAAATGAAAACTCAGAACTTCACAAAAATTGGTGAGCATATGTGACATAACATCATTAACAAGCATGCCAATTTTTATGGAGATCGGACCATAGGTGGCGCTATAACTGCTAAAAAGCTTTAAAACCATATATTTCCTATGGTATTTCCTGTAAATGGTCTTTTCCATCTATTATGTCAGTAGTTACATGCTTGCTAAATAAAACTTAATCACTTTTGATGCTTTTGTGCTTAAAGGCCTTAACTGCTTGAACCCCGATAAATGCTGCTTGCAGCTTTAATTATTATTATTATTCTCCCCTAAAACGCATCGTGCAGCCCAAACCGTAACAGCTGGAACCTTGAAACTTGGCCAAATGGTAGTCCTCAATTTGGGGAGAACCTATCAAAATATGACTCAGATTGGCCCATAGGTGGCGCTATAATGACCACATTTACTAAATTGCTCATAACTCCTAAACAGTTTGTCCTAGAGTCTCAATTTTAGCATCACTGTGATCCCTGGCTCCAGACGGACAAGATGGCTATCTCCAAATTCACCTACGAGCAAAAAAAAAATTGTTATGGGCAAATTTGTCCAAAACCTACTTTGGCCAACTAGTCCCTGGTTTTTGGCCCAATCCAGACCAGACCAGTCTAGCACAGTTCTCTGGAGTCTCTAGATCAATAATTATCGAACAAAAGTTGAACTTTTGCATTGACCTGGCTGTAACAGGGTCATTTAGCAAAGGGGTGGGACAAAAAAACACTCAAAAGCCTACACAACCTAAGGGAAAACCCCAAAGTTCACAAAAATCGATGAGCAGATGTGTCAGAACATGGTGAAGAAGCATGCCAAGTTTCGTGAAGATCGGACAATAGGTGGCGCTTTAACTGTCCAAAACGTCTCTTTTCATTAGGGGTTCAAGCACGAAGTGCTGAAACCCTATTGTAATTGTACTGATTTTTATTATTATTATTATTCTCCCCTAAAACGCATCGTGCAGCCCAAACCGTAACAGCTGGAACCTTGAAACTTGGCCAAATGGTAGTCCTCAATTTGGGGAGAACCTATCAAAATATGACTCAGATTGGCCCATAGGTGGCGCTATAATGACCACATTTACTAAATTGCTCATAACTCCTAAACAGTTTGTCCTAGAGTCTCAATTTTAGCATCACTGTGATCCCTGGCTCCAGACGGACAAGATGGCTATCTCCAAATTCACCTACGAGCAAAAAAAAAATTGTTATGGGCAAATTTGTCCAAAACCTACTTTGGCCAACTAGTCCCTGGTTTTTGGCCCAATCCAGACCAGACCAGTCTAGCACAGTTCTCTGGAGTCTCTAGATCAATAATTATCGAACAAAAGTTGAACTTTTGCATTGACCTGGCTGTAACAGGGTCATTTAGCAAAGGGGTGGGACAAAAAAACACTCAAAAGCCTACACAACCTAAGGGAAAACCCCAAAGTTCACAAAAATCGATGAGCAGATGTGTCAGAACATGGTGAAGAAGCATGCCAAGTTTCGTGAAGATCGGACAATAGGTGGCGCTATAACTGTCCAAAACGTCTCTTTTTATTAGGGGTTCAAGCACGAAGTGCTGAAACCCTATTGTAATTGTACTGATTTTTATTATTATTATTATTCTCCCCTAAAACGCATCGTGCAGCCCAAACCGTAACAGCTGGAACCTTGAAACTTGGCCAAATGGTAGTCCTCAATTTGGGGAGAACCTATCAAAATATGACTCAGATTGGCCCATAGGTGGCGCTATAATGACCACATTTACTAAATTGCTCATAACTCATAAACAGTTTGTCCTAGAGTCTCAATTTTAGCATCACTGTGATCCCTGGCTCCAGACGGACAAGATGGCTATCTCCAAATTCACCTACGAGCAAAAAAAAAAATTGTTATGGGCAAATTTGTCCAAAACCTACTTTGGCCAACTAGTCCCTGGTTTTTGGCCCAATCCAGACCAGACCAGTCTAGCACAGTTCTCTGGAGTCTCTAGATCAATAATTATCGAACAAAAGTTGAACTTTTGCATTGACCTGGCTGTAACAGGGTCATTTAGCAAAGGGGTGGGACAAAAAAACACTCAAAAGCCTACACAACCTAAGGGAAAACCCCAAAGTTCACAAAAATCGATGAGCAGATGTGTCAGAACATGGTGAAGAAGCATGCCAAGTTTCGTGAAGATCGGACAATAGGTGGCGCTATAACTGTCCAAAACGTCTCTTTTTATTAGGGGTTCAAGCACGAAGTGCTGAAACCCTATTGTAATTGTACTGATTTTTATTAGGGGTTCAAGCACGAAGTGGACAATAGGTGGCGCTATAACTGTCCAAAACGTCTCTTTTTATTAGGGGTTCAAGCACGAAGTGCTGAAACCCTATTGTAATTGTACTGATTTTTATTATTATTATTATTCTCCCCTAAAACGCATCGTGCAGCCCAAACCGTAACAGCTGGAACCTTGAAACTTGGCCAAATGGTAGTCCTCAATTTGGGGAGAACCTATCAAAATATGACTCAGATTGGCCCATAGGTGGCGCTATAATGACCACATTTACTAAATTGCTCATAACTCATAAACAGTTTGTCCTAGAGTCTCAATTTTAGCATCACTGTGATCCCTGGCTCCAGACGGACAAAATGGCTATCTCCAAATTGCTCTACAAGCAAAAAAAAAATTCTATGGGCAATTTAGTGAAAAACCTACTTTTGCGAACTAGTCCTAGGTTTTTGGCCCAATCGGAACCAGACCAGTCTAGCACAGTTCTCTGGAGTCTCTAGATCAATAATTATCGAACAAAAGTTGAACTTTTGCATTGACCTGGCTGTAACAGGGTCATTTAGCAAAGGGGTGGGACAAAAAAACACTCAAAAGCCTACACAACCTAAGGGAAAACCCCAAAGTTCACAAAAATCGATGAGCAGATGTGTCAGAACATGGTGAAGAAGCATGCCAAGTTTCGTGAAGATCGGACAATAGGTGGCGCTATAACTGTCCAAAACGTCTCTTTTTATTAGGGGTTCAAGCACGAAGTGCTGAAACCCTATTGTAATTGTACTGATTTTTATTATTATTATTATTCTCCCCTAAAACGCATCGTGCAGCCCAAACCGTAACAGCTGGAACCTTGAAACTTGGCCAAATGGTAGTCCTCAATTTGGGGAGAACCTATCAAAATATGACTCAGATTGGCCCATAGGTGGCGCTATAATGACCACATTTACTAAATTGCTCATAACTCCTAAACAGTTTGTCCTAGAGTCTCAATTTTAGCATCACTGTGATCCCTGGCTCCAGACGGACAAGATGGCTATCTCCAAATTCACCTACGAGCAAAAAAAAAATTGTTATGGGCAAATTTGTCCAAAACCTACTTTGGCCAACTAGTCCCTGGTTTTTGGCCCAATCCAGACCAGACCAGTCTAGCACAGTTCTCTGGAGTCTCTAGATCAATAATTATCGAACAAAAGTTGAACTTTTGCATTGACCTGGCTGTAACAGGGTCATTTAGCAAAGGGGTGGGACAAAAAAACACTCAAAAGCCTACACAACCTAAGGGAAAACCCCAAAGTTCACAAAAATCGATGAGCAGATGTGTCAGAACATGGTGAAGAAGCATGCCAAGTTTCGTGAAGATCGGACAATAGGTGGCGCTATAACTGTCCAAAACGTCTCTTTTCATTAGGGGTTCAAGCACGAAGTGCTGAAACCCTATTGTAATTGTACTGATTTTTATTATTATTATTATTCTCCCCTAAAACGCATCGTGCAGCCCAAACCGTAACAGCTGGAACCTTGAAACTTGGCCAAATGGTAGTCCTCAATTTGGGGAGAACCTATCAAAATATGACTCAGATTGGCCCATAGGTGGCGCTATAATGACCACATTTACTAAATTGCTCATAACTCCTAAACAGTTTGTCCTAGAGTCTCAATTTCAGCATCACTGTGATCCCTGGCTCCAGACGGACAAGATGGCTATCTCCAAATTCACCTACGAGCAAAAAAAAAATTGTTATGGGCAAATTTGTCCAAAACCTACTTTGGCCAACTAGTCCCTGGTTTTTGGCCCAATCCAGACCAGACCAGTCTAGCACAGTTCTCTGGAGTCTCTAGATCAATAATTATCGAACAAAAGTTGAACTTTTGCATTGACCTGGCTGTAACAGGGTCATTTAGCAAAGGGGTGGGACAAAAAAACACTCAAAAGCCTACACAACCTAAGGGAAAACCCCAAAGTTCACAAAAATCGATGAGCAGATGTGTCAGAACATGGTGAAGAAGCATGCCAAGTTTCGTGAAGATCGGACAATAGGTGGCGCTATAACTGTCCAAAACGTCTCTTTTTATTAGGGGTTCAAGCACGAAGTGCTGAAACCCTATTGTAATTGTACTGATTTTTATTAGGGGTTCAAGCACGAAGTGGACAATAGGTGGCGCTATAACTGTCCAAAACGTCTCTTTTTATTAGGGGTTCAAGCACGAAGAGCAAAAAAAAAAATTGTTATGGGCAAATTTGTCCAAAACCTACTTTGGCCAACTAGTCCCTGGTTTTTGGCCCAATCCAGACCAGACCAGTCTAGCACAGTTCTCTGGAGTCTCTAGATCAATAATTATCGAACAAAAGTTGAACTTTTGCATTGACCTGGCTGTAACAGGGTCATTTAGCAAAGGGGTGGGACAAAAAAACACTCAAAAGCCTACACAACCTAAGGGAAAACCCCAAAGTTCACAAAAATCGATGAGCAGATGTGTCAGAACATGGTGAAGAAGCATGCCAAGTTTCGTGAAGATCGGACAATAGGTGGCGCTATAACTGTCCAAAACGTCTCTTTTTATTAGGGGTTCAAGCACGAAGTGCTGAAACCCTATTGTAATTGTACTGATTTTTATTATTATTATTATTCTCCCCTAAAACGCATCGTGCAGCCCAAACCGTAACAGCTGGAACCTTGATTTTTGTACTGATTTTTATTAGGGGTTCAAGCACGAAGTGGACAATAGGTGGCGCTATAACTGTCCAAAACGTCTCTTTTTATTAGGGGTTCAAGCACGAAGTGCTGAAACCCTATTGTAATTGTACTGATTTTTATTATTATTATTATTCTCCCCTAAAACGCATCGTGCAGCCCAAACCGTAACAGCTGGAACCTTGAAACTTGGCCAAATGGTAGTCCTCAATTTGGGGAGAACCTATCAAAATATGACTCAGATTGGCCCATAGGTGGCGCTATAATGACCACATTTACTAAATTGCTCATAACTCATAAACAGTTTGTCCTAGAGTCTCAATTTTAGCATCACTGTGATCCCTGGCTCCAGACGGACAAAATGGCTATCTCCAAATTGCTCTACAAGCAAAAAAAAAATTCTATGGGCAATTTAGTGAAAAACCTACTTTTGCGAACTAGTCCTAGGTTTTTGGCCCAATCGGAACCAGACCAGTCTAGCACAGTTCTCTGGAGTCTCTAGATCAATAATTATCGAACAAAAGTTGAACTTTTGCATTGACCTGGCTGTAACAGGGTCATTTAGCAAAGGGGTGGGACAAAAAAACACTCAAAAGCCTACACAACCTAAGGGAAAACCCCAAAGTTCACAAAAATCGATGAGCAGATGTGTCAGAACATGGTGAAGAAGCATGCCAAGTTTCGTGAAGATCGGACAATAGGTGGCGCTATAACTGTCCAAAACGTCTCTTTTTATTAGGGGTTCAAGCACGAAGTGCTGAAACCCTATTGTAATTGTACTGATTTTTATTATTATTATTATTCTCCCCTAAAACGCATCGTGCAGCCCAAACCGTAACAGCTGGAACCTTGAAACTTGGCCAAATGGTAGTCCTCAATTTGGGGAGAACCTATCAAAATATGACTCAGATTGGCCCATAGGTGGCGCTATAATGACCACATTTACTAAATTGCTCATAACTCCTAAACAGTTTGTCCTAGAGTCTCAATTTTAGCATCACTGTGATCCCTGGCTCCAGACGGACAAGATGGCTATCTCCAAATTCACCTACGAGCAAAAAAAAAATTGTTATGGGCAAATTTGTCCAAAACCTACTTTGGCCAACTAGTCCCTGGTTTTTGGCCCAATCCAGACCAGACCAGTCTAGCACAGTTCTCTGGAGTCTCTAGATCAATAATTATCGAACAAAAGTTGAACTTTTGCATTGACCTGGCTGTAACAGGGTCATTTAGCAAAGGGGTGGGACAAAAAAACACTCAAAAGCCTACACAACCTAAGGGAAAACCCCAAAGTTCACAAAAATCGATGAGCAGATGTGTCAGAACATGGTGAAGAAGCATGCCAAGTTTCGTGAAGATCGGACAATAGGTGGCGCTATAACTGTCCAAAACGTCTCTTTTCATTAGGGGTTCAAGCACGAAGTGCTGAAACCCTATTGTAATTGTACTGATTTTTATTATTATTATTATTCTCCCCTAAAACGCATCGTGCAGCCCAAACCGTAACAGCTGGAACCTTGAAACTTGGCCAAATGGTAGTCCTCAATTTGGGGAGAACCTATCAAAATATGACTCAGATTGGCCCATAGGTGGCGCTATAATGACCACATTTACTAAATTGCTCATAACTCCTAAACAGTTTGTCCTAGAGTCTCAATTTCAGCATCACTGTGATCCCTGGCTCCAGACGGACAAGATGGCTATCTCCAAATTCACCTACGAGCAAAAAAAAAATTGTTATGGGCAAATTTGTCCAAAACCTACTTTGGCCAACTAGTCCCTGGTTTTTGGCCCAATCCAGACCAGACCAGTCTAGCACAGTTCTCTGGAGTCTCTAGATCAATAATTATCGAACAAAAGTTGAACTTTTGCATTGACCTGGCTGTAACAGGGTCATTTAGCAAAGGGGTGGGACAAAAAAACACTCAAAAGCCTACACAACCTAAGGGAAAACCCCAAAGTTCACAAAAATCGATGAGCAGATGTGTCAGAACATGGTGAAGAAGCATGCCAAGTTTCGTGAAGATCGGACAATAGGTGGCGCTATAACTGTCCAAAACGTCTCTTTTTATTAGGGGTTCAAGCACGAAGTGCTGAAACCCTATTGTAATTGTACTGATTTTTATTAGGGGTTCAAGCACGAAGTGGACAATAGGTGGCGCTATAACTGTCCAAAACGTCTCTTTTTATTAGGGGTTCAAGCACGAAGAGCAAAAAAAAAAATTGTTATGGGCAAATTTGTCCAAAACCTACTTTGGCCAACTAGTCCCTGGTTTTTGGCCCAATCCAGACCAGACCAGTCTAGCACAGTTCTCTGGAGTCTCTAGATCAATAATTATCGAACAAAAGTTGAACTTTTGCATTGACCTGGCTGTAACAGGGTCATTTAGCAAAGGGGTGGGACAAAAAAACACTCAAAAGCCTACACAACCTAAGGGAAAACCCCAAAGTTCACAAAAATCGATGAGCAGATGTGTCAGAACATGGTGAAGAAGCATGCCAAGTTTCGTGAAGATCGGACAATAGGTGGCGCTATAACTGTCCAAAACGTCTCTTTTTATTAGGGGTTCAAGCACGAAGTGCTGAAACCCTATTGTAATTGTACTGATTTTTATTATTATTATTATTCTCCCCTAAAACGCATCGTGCAGCCCAAACCGTAACAGCTGGAACCTTGAAACTTGGCCAAATGGTAGTCCTCAATTTGGGGAGAACCTATCAAAATATGACTCAGATTGGCCCATAGGTGGCGCTATAATGACCAAATTTACTACATTGCTCATAACTCCTAGACAGTTTGTCCTAGAGTCTCAATTTTAGCATCACTGTGATCCCTGGCTCCAGACGGACAAGATGGCTATCTCCAAATTCACCTACGAGCAAAAAAAAAATTGTTATGGGCAAATTTGTCCAAAACCTACTTTGGCCAACTAGTCCCTGGTTTTTGGCCCAATCCAGACCAGACCAGTCTAGCACAGTTCTCTGGAGTCTCTAGATCAATAATTATCGAACAAAAGTTGAACTTTTGCATTGACCTGGCTGTAACAGGGTCATTTAGCAAAGGGGTGGGACAAAAAAACACTCAAAAGCCTACACAACCTAAGGGAAAACCCCAAAGTTCACAAAAATCGATGAGCAGATGTGTCAGAACATGGTGAAGAAGCATGCCAAGTTTCGTGAAGATCGGACAATAGGTGGCGCTATAACTGTCCAAAACGTCTCTTTTTATTAGGGGTTCAAGCACGAAGTGCTGAAACCCTATTGTAATTGTACTGATTTTTATTAGGGGTTCAAGCACGAAGTGCTGAAACCCTATTGTAATTGTGCTGATTTTTATTATTAGGGGTTCAAGCACGAAGTGCTGAAACCCTATTGTATTTGTGCTGATTTTTATTATTATTAGGGGTTCAAGCACGAAGTGCTGAAACCCTATTGTAATTGTACTGATTTTTATTATTATTATTATTATTATTATTATTATTATTATTATTTTTCTTCTGCCGTAAAACTCATCGTGCAGCCCAAACCGTAAGAGCTGGAGCTTTGAAACTTTGCCAGATGGTAGTACAAAAATCGAGGAGAGGTTCAGAGAATATGACCCCAATTGGCCCATAGGTGGCGCTATAGCAACCAAAAGCGCGAAACTGCTCATAACTCCTAGACCGTATGACGTAGACTCAAGTGTCTTATATCACTGGAAAGCTGGAAACCTGAAGGTCAAAACGTATATCTCCGATTTCATTTCCTGTATGCAAATTGTCCGCCATTTTGAATTTAGTTAAAAACCTACTTTTGCGAACTAGTCCTAGGTTTTTTGTCCAATTGGATCCAAAATAGTGCAGAAATGTTCTCTGGAGTCTGAATATCAATAATTATCGAAAAAAAGTCGAAATTTCGATTCCTGATCGCCAGGGGGTGATAAATTAATGTTGTGGGAGGAGCCTATTTTACTAAAATGGCTATAACTCGAGAATGAAATTAGATATCTTCACCAAACTTGGTGCACATGTGTATGAGTTCAATCTGGGGTCACAGTAAAAAAATCGCGACGATTGATCACTAGGTGGCGCTATAACATGAAAAACACATGAAAACGGCTATGACCACGTGACCGTTAGTCCGATTGACTTGAAAATTGGTATGCAGTGTCTTGGTCCAAGGTACCATGTATGTCTATGAGGACATTGGCGTATCTCGAAAAACATGGCCGCCATCGACCAATGAAATTTGAGCACCTATTAGACAAGGTTAACGGAGGCCGATTGGAACGAAACTCGATGGGCATGTTCGACTCATGGCCCTAGAGGTCTCTAAGAGTTTTGAAAGAAATCGGCCACTAGTTGGCGCTAACGAGTTTTATGGCTCTGTAATCACGTGGTGTTACACTTATCGTCACAAAATGCATATCATCTGATAGATCTGCTCATGCTGAACAACTTTGCCTCAAGAACTAATGCTGTCAATTAAACCGTTTATTAAATATTCGTAATTATGTTAAAAACCTACTTTTGCAAACTAGTCCTAGGTTTTTCGCCCGATCGAAACCAGACCAGTCTAGGACAATTCTCTGGACACTCTAGATCAATAATTATCAAAAAAAAGTTGAACTTTTGCATGTAGATGGCTGTAATAGGGTCATTTAGAAAAGGGGCGTGGCAAAAAAACACTAAAAAGCCTATAAATCCTAAATGAAAACTCAGAACTTCACAAAAATTGGTGAGCATATGTGACATAACATCATTAACAAGCATGCCAATTTTTATGGAGATCGGACCATAGGTGGCGCTATAACTGCTAAAAAGCTTTAAAACCATATATTTCCTATGGTATTTCCTGTAAATGGTCTTTTCCATCTATTATGTCAGTAGTTACATGCTTGCTAAATAAAACTTAATCACTTTTGATGCTTTTGTGCTTAAAGGCCTTAACTGCTTGAACCCCGATAAATGCTGCTTGCAGCTTTAATTATTATTATTATTATTCTGCCGTAAAACGCATCGTGCAGCCCAAACCGTAAGGGCTAGAGCTTTGAAACTTTGCCAGATGGTAGTACAAAAATCGAGGAGAGGTTATCAAATTATGACCTCGATTGGCCCATAGGTGGCGCTATAACAACCAAAAGCGCGAAAGTGGTCATAACTCCTGGACCGTATGTCGTAGACACAAGTGTCTTATATCATTGGAAAGCTGGTCGTCTGACGAACAAAACGTATATCTCCGATTTCATTTCCGTCATGATAGATTTTCCGCCATTTTGAATTTGGTCGAAAACCTACTTTTGCGAACTAGTCCCTGGTTTTTTGCTCGATCGGAACCAAACCAGTGCAGAATTGTTCTCTGGAGACTGAAGATCAATAATTATCGAAAAAAAGTTGAAATTTCGATTCAGGGTCGCTAGGGGGCGCAAAATTAACGTTGTGGGCGGAGCCTATTTTACTAAAATGGCTATAACTCCAGAAGTAAATGAGGTATCTTCACCAAACTCGGTACACATGTGTAAGAGGTCAATCTGAGGTCACAGTAAAAAAATCGCGGCGATTGGCCACATGGTGGCGCTCTAACATGAAAAAAACATAAAACAGGCTTTAACCACCTGACTGTTAGTCCGATTGACTTGAAAATTGGTATGCAGTGTCTTGGCCCAAGGTGTCATGTATGTCTATGAGGACATTGGTGTATCTCAAAAAACATGGCCGCCATCGGCCAACGAAGTTTGAGCACCTATTAGACAAGGTTAACGGAGGCCGATCGGAACGAAACTCGATGGGCATGTTCAACTCATAGCCCCAGAGGTCTGTAAGAATTTTGAAAGAAATCGGCCACTAGTTGGCGCTAACGAGTTTTACGGCTCTGTAATCACGTGGTGTTACACTTATTGTCACAAAATGCATATCATTTGATAGACCTGCTCATGCTGAACAACATTGCCTCAAGAACCATTGCTGTCAATCAAATCGTTCATTAATTATTTGCGAATATGTTAAAAACCTACTTTTGCGAACTAGTCCCTGGTTTTTCGCCCGATCGGAACCAGACCAGTCTAGGACAATTCTCTGGACTCTCCTGATCAATAATTATCGAAAAAAAGTTGAACTTTTGAATTTTTCGTATGGCTATAATTGGGTCATAAAGAAAATGGGCGTGGCAAAATGCACTCAAAAGCTTATAAATCCTAAACGAAAACTCAGAACTTCACGAAAATTGGTGAGCATATGTGCCATAATATTCTAAACAAGCATGCCAAATTTCATGTTGATCGGACCATAGGTGGCGCTATAACTGTTAAAAAAGTTTGAAAACCATATATTTCCTATGGTAAATTGCCTGTATTGGCTGTAAATGGACTTTTCCATCTATTATTTCAGTGGTTAAAAGCTTTCTAAATAAAACTTAATATCTTAAATGCTTATGTGCTTAAAGGCCTTAAATGCTTGAACCCCGATAAATGCTGCTTGCAGCTTTAATTATTATTATTATTATTATTCTGCCGTAAAACGCATCGTGCAGCCCAAACCGTAAGGGCTAGAGCTTTGAAACTTTGCCATATGGTAGTACAAAAATCGAGGAGAGGTTATCAAATTATGACCCCGATTGGCCCATAGGTGGCGCTATAGCAACCAAAAGCGCGAAACTGCTCATAACTCCTAGACCGTAAGTCATAGACTCAAGTGTCTTATATCATTGGAAAGCTGGACGCCTGACGAACAAAACGTATATCTCCGATTTTATTTCCGCCATGATAGATTTTCCGCCATTTTGAATTTTGTCGAAAATCTACTTTTGCGAACTAGTCCCTGGTTTTTTGCCCGATCGGAACCAAACCAGTGCAGAATTGTTCTCTGGAGTCTGAATATCAATAATTATCAAAAAAAAGTTGAAATTTCGATTCACGGTCGCTAGGGGGTGCAAAATTAACGTTGTGGGAGGAGCCTATTTTACTAAAATGGCTATAACTCCAGAAGTAAAAGAGGTATTTTAACCAAACCTGGTACACATGTGTAAGACGTCAATATGAGGTCACGGTAAAAAAATCGCGGCGATTGGTCACATGGTGGCGCTATAACATGAAAAAAACATAAAACAGGCTATAACCACCTGACCGTTAGTCCGATTGACTTGAAAATTGGTATGCAGTGTCTTGGTCCAAGGTGCCATGTATGTCTATGAGGACATTGGTGTATCTCAAAAAACATGGCCGCCATCGGCCAATGAAGTTTGAGCACCTATTAGACAAGGTTAACGGAGGCCTATCGGAACGAAACTCGGTGGGCATGTTCGACTCATGGCCCTAGAGGTCTGTAAGAATTTTAAAAGAAATCGGCCACTAGTTGGCGCTAACGAGTTTTATGGCTCTGTAATCACGTGGTGTTACACTTATTGTCACAAAATGCATACCATTTGATAGATCTCCTCTTGTTGAACAACTTTGCCTCAAGAACCATTGCTGTCAATCAAACCGTTCATTAAATATTCGTAATTATGTTAAAAACCTACTTTTGCGAACTAGTCCTAGGTTTTTCGCCCGATCAGAACCAAACGAGTCTAGGACAATTCTATGGACTCTCAAGATCAATAATTATCAAAAAAAAGTTGAACTTTTGCATTTTTCGCATGGGTATATTGGGTCATAAAGAAAATGGGCGTGGCAAAATGCACTCAAAAGCCTATAAATCCTAAACAAAAACTCAGAACTTCACGAAAATTGGTGAGCTTATGTGCCATAACATCATTAACAAGCATGCAAAATTTCATGGAGATCGGACTATAGATGGTGCTATAACTGTTAAAAAGCTTTAAAAAACACATATTTCCTATGGTAAATTGCCTGTATTGGCTGTAAATGGACTTTTCCATCTATTATTTCAGTGGTTAAAAGCTTTCTAAATAAATCTTAATGTCTTAAATGCTTATGTGCCTAAAGGCCTTAAATGCTTGAACCCCGATAAATGCTGCTTGCAGCTTTAATTATTATTATTATTCTCCCCTAAAACGCATCGTGCAGCCCAAACCGTAACAGCTGGAACCTTGAAACTTGGCCAAATGGTAGTCCTCAATTTGGGGAGAACCTATCAAAATATGACTCAGATTGGCCCATAGGTGGCGCTATAATGACCACATTTACTAAATTGCTCATAACTCCTAAACAGTTTGTCCTAGAGTCTCAATTTTAGCATCACTGTGATCCCTGGCTCCAGACGGACAAGATGGCTATCTCCAAATTCACCTACGAGCAAAAAAAAAAATTGTTATGGGCAAATTTGTCCAAAACCTACTTTGGCCAACTAGTCCCTGGTTTTTGGCCCAATCCAGACCAGACCAGTCTAGCACAGTTCTCTGGAGTCTCTAGATCAATAATTATCGAACAAAAGTTGAACTTTTGCATTGACCTGGCTGTAACAGGGTCATTTAGCAAAGGGGTGGGACAAAAAAACACTCAAAAGCCTACACAACCTAAGGGAAAACCCCAAAGTTCACAAAAATCGATGAGCAGATGTGTCAGAACATGGTGAAGAAGCATGCCAAGTTTCGTGAAGATCGGACAATAGGTGGCGCTATAACTGTCCAAAACGTCTCTTTTTATTAGGGGTTCAAGCACGAAGTGCTGAAACCCTATTGTAATTGTACTGATTTTTAGGGGTTCAAGCACGAAGTGCTGAAACCCTATTGTAATTGTACTGATTTTTATTATTATTATTATTATTATTATTATTATTATTATTATTTTTCTTCTGCCGTAAAACTCATCGTGCAGCCCAAACCGTAAGAGCTGGAGCTTTGAAACTTTGCCAGATGGTAGTACAAAAATCGAGGAGAGGTTCAGAGAATATGACCCCAATTGGCCCATAGGTGGCGCTATAGCAACCAAAAGCGCGAAACTGCTCATAACTCCTAGACCGTATGACGTAGACTCAAGTGTCTTATATCACTGGAAAGCTGGAAACCTGAAGGTCAAAACGTATATCTCCGATTTCATTTCCTGTATGCAAATTGTCCGCCATTTTGAATTTAGTTAAAAACCTACTTTTGCGAACTAGTCCTAGGTTTTTTGTCCAATTGGATCCAAAACAGTGCAGAAATGTTCTCTGGAGTCTGAATATCAATAATTATCGAAAAAAAGTCGAAATTTCGATTCCTGATCGCCGGGGGGTGATAAATTAATGTTGTGGGAGGAGCCTATTTTACTAAAATGGCTATAACTCGAGAATGAAATTAGATATCTTCACCAAACTTGGTGCACATGTGTATGAGTTCAATCTGGGGTCACAGTAAAAAAATCGCGACGATTGATTACTAGGTGGCGCTATAACATGAAAAAAACATGAAAACGGCTATGACCACGTGACCGTTAGTCCGATTGACTTGAAAATTGGTATGCAGTGTCTTGGTCCAAGGTACCATGTATGTCTATGAGGACATTGGCGTATCTCGAAAAACATGGCCGCCATCGACCAATGAAATTTGAGCACCTATTAGACAAGGTTAACGGAGGCCGATCGGAACGAAACTCGATGGGCATGTTCGACTCATGGCCCTAGAGGTCTCTAAGAGTTTTGAAAGAAATCGGCCACTAGTTGGCGCTAACGAGTTTTATGGCTCTGTAATCACGTGGTGTTACACTTATCGTCACAAAATGCATATCATCTGATAGATCTGCTCATGCTGAACAACTTTGCCTCAAGAACTAATGCTGTCAATTAAACCGTTTATTAAATATTCGTAATTATGTTAAAAACCTACTTTTGCGAACTAGTCCTAGGTTTTTCGCCCGATCGAAACCAGACCAGTCTAGGACAATTCTCTGGACACTCTAGATCAATAATTATCAAAAAAAAGTTGAACTTTTGCATGTAGATGGCTGTAAGAGGGTCATTTAGTAAAGGGGCGTGGCAAAAAACACTAAAAAGCCTATAAATCCTAAATGAAAACTCAGAACTTCACAAAAATTGGTGAGCATATGTGACATAACATCATTAACAAGCATGCCGATTTTTATGAAGATCGGACGATAGCTGGCGCAATAACTGCTAAAAAGCTTTAAAACCATATATTTCCTATTGTATTTCCTGTAAATGGTCTTTTCCATCTATTATGTTAGTAGTTACATGCTTGCTAAATAAAAGTTAATCACTTTTGATGCTTTTGTGCTTAAAGGCCTTAACTGCTTGAACCCCGATAAATGCTGCTTGCAGCTTTAATTATTATTATTATTATTCTCCCCTAAAACGCATCGTGCAGCCCAAACCGTAACAGCTGGAACCTTGAAACTTGGCCAAATGGTAGTCCTCAATTTGGGGAGAACCTATCAAAATATGACTCAGATTGGCCCATAGGTGGCGCTATAATGACCACATTTACTAAATTGCTCATAACTCCTAGACAGTTTGTCCTAGAGTCTCAATTTTAGCATCACTGTGATCCCTGGCTCCAGACGGACAAGATGGCTATCTCCAAATTCACCTACGAGCAAAAAAAAAAATTGTTATGGGCAAATTTGTCCAAAACCTACTTTGGCCAACTAGTCCCTGGTTTTTGGCCCAATCCAGACCAGACCAGTCTAGCACAGTTCTCTGGAGTCTCTAGATCAATAATTATTGGAAAAAAGTTGAACTTTTGCATTGGCCTGGCTGTAACAGGGTCATTTAGGAAAGGGGTGGGACAAAAAAACACTCAAAAGCCTATACAACCTAAGGGAAAACCCCAAACTTCACAAAAATCGATGAGCAGATGTGTCAGAACATGGTGAAGAAGCATGCCAAGTTTCGTGAAGATCGGACAATAGGTGGCGCTATAACTGTCCAAAACGTCTCTTCTTATTAGGGGTTCAAGCATGAAATGCTGAAACCCTATTGTAATTGTGCTGATTTTTATTATTATTATTATTATTATTCCGCCCTAAAACGCATCGTGCAGCCCAAACCGTAAGAGCTGGAACCTTGAAACTTGGCCAAATGGTAGTCCTCAATTTGGGGAGAACCTATCAAAATATGACCCCGATTGGCCCATAGGTGGCGCTATAATGACCAAATTTACTACATTGCTCATAACTCCTAGACAGTTTGTCCTAGAGTCTCAATTTTAGCATCACTGTGATCCCTGGATCCAGACGGACAAAATGGCTATCTCCAAATTGCTCTACAAGCAAAAAAAAAATTCTATGGGCAATTTAGTGAAAAACCTACTTTTGCGAACTAGTCCTAGGTTTTTGGCCCAATCGGAACCAGACCAGTCTAGCACAGTTCTCTGGAGTCTCTAGATCAATAATTATCGAACAAAAGTTGAACTTTTGCATTGACCTGGCTGTAACAGGGTCATTTAGCAAAGGGGTGGGACAAAAAAACACTCAAAAGCCTACACAACCTAAGGGAAAACCCCAAAGTTCACAAAAATCGATGAGCAGATGTGTCAGAACATGGTGAAGAAGCATGCCAAGTTTCGTGAAGATCGGACAATAGGTGGCGCTATAACTGTCCAAAACGTCTCTTTTTATTAGGGGTTCAAGCACGAAGTGCTGAAACCCTATTGTAATTGTACTGATTTTTATTAGGGGTTCAAGCACGAAGTGGACAATAGGTGGCGCTATAACTGTCCAAAACGTCTCTTTTTATTAGGGGTTCAAGCACGAAGAGATGGCTATCTCCAAATTCACCAAGATGGCTATCTCCAAATTCACCTACGAGCAAAAAAAAAATTGTTATGGGCAAATTTGTCCAAAACCTACTTTGGCCAACTAGTCCCTGGTTTTTGGCCCAATCCAGACCAGACCAGTCTAGCACAGTTCTCTGGAGTCTCTAGATCAATAATTATCGAACAAAAGTTGAACTTTTGCATTGACCTGGCTGTAACAGGGTCATTTAGCAAAGGGGTGGGACAAAAAAACACTCAAAAGCCTACACAACCTAAGGGAAAACCCCAAAGTTCACAAAAATCGATGAGCAGATGTGTCAGAACATGGTGAAGAAGCATGCCAAGTTTCGTGAAGATCGGACAATAGGTGGCGCTATAACTGTCCAAAACGTCTCTTTTTATTAGGGGTTCAAGCACGAAGAGATGGCTATCTCCAAATTCACCAAGATGGCTATCTCCAAATTCACCTACGAGCAAAAAAAAAATTGTTATGGGCAAATTTGTCCAAAACCTACTTTGGCCAACTAGTCCCTGGTTTTTGGCCCAATCCAGACCAGACCAGTCTAGCACAGTTCTCTGGAGTCTCTAGATCAATAATTATCGAACAAAAGTTGAACTTTTGCATTGACCTGGCTGTAACAGGGTCATTTAGCAAAGGGGTGGGACAAAAAAACACTCAAAAGCCTACACAACCTAAGGGAAAACCCCAAAGTTCACAAAAATCGATGAGCAGATGTGTCAGAACATGGTGAAGAAGCATGCCAAGTTTCGTGAAGATCGGACAATAGGTGGCGCTATAACTGTCCAAAACGTCTCTTTTCATTAGGGGTTCAAGCACGAAGTGCTGAAACCCTATTGTAATTGTACTGATTTTTATTATTATTATTATTCTCCCCTAAAACGCATCGTGCAGCCCAAACCGTAACAGCTGGAACCTTGAAACTTGGCCAAATGGTAGTCCTCAATTTGGGGAGAACCTATCAAAATATGACTCAGATTGGCCCATAGGTGGCGCTATAATGACCACATTTACTAAATTGCTCATAACTCCTAAACAGTTTGTCCTAGAGTCTCAATTTCAGCATCACTGTGATCCCTGGCTCCAGACGGACAAGATGGCTATCTCCAAATTCACCTACGAGCAAAAAAAAAATTGTTATGGGCAAATTTGTCCAAAACCTACTTTGGCCAACTAGTCCCTGGTTTTTGGCCCAATCCAGACCAGACCAGTCTAGCACAGTTCTCTGGAGTCTCTAGATCAATAATTATCGAACAAAAGTTGAACTTTTGCATTGACCTGGCTGTAACAGGGTCATTTAGCAAAGGGGTGGGACAAAAAAACACTCAAAAGCCTACACAACCTAAGGGAAAACCCCAAAGTTCACAAAAATCGATGAGCAGATGTGTCAGAACATGGTGAAGAAGCATGCCAAGTTTCGTGAAGATCGGACAATAGGTGGCGCTATAACTGTCCAAAACGTCTCTTTTTATTAGGGGTTCAAGCACGAAGTGCTGAAACCCTATTGTAATTGTACTGATTTTTATTAGGGGTTCAAGCACGAAGTGGACAATAGGTGGCGCTATAACTGTCCAAAACGTCTCTTTTTATTAGGGGTTCAAGCACGAAGAGCAAAAAAAAAAATTGTTATGGGCAAATTTGTCCAAAACCTACTTTGGCCAACTAGTCCCTGGTTTTTGGCCCAATCCAGACCAGACCAGTCTAGCACAGTTCTCTGGAGTCTCTAGATCAATAATTATCGAACAAAAGTTGAACTTTTGCATTGACCTGGCTGTAACAGGGTCATTTAGCAAAGGGGTGGGACAAAAAAACACTCAAAAGCCTACACAACCTAAGGGAAAACCCCAAAGTTCACAAAAATCGATGAGCAGATGTGTCAGAACATGGTGAAGAAGCATGCCAAGTTTCGTGAAGATCGGACAATAGGTGGCGCTATAACTGTCCAAAACGTCTTTTTTTATTAGGGGTTCAAGCACGAAGTGCTGAAACCCTATTGTAATTGTACTGATTTTTATTAGGGGTTCAAGCACGAAGTGCTGAAACCCTATTGTAATTGTACTGATTTTTATTATTATTATTATTATTATTATTATTATTATTATTATTATTTTTCTTCTGCCGTAAAACTCATCGTGCAGCCCAAACCGTAAGAGCTGGAGCTTTGAAACTTTGCCAGATGGTAGTACAAAAATCGAGGAGAGGTTCAGAGAATATGACCCCAATTGGCCCATAGGTGGCGCTATAGCAACCAAAAGCGCGAAACTGCTCATAACTCCTAGACCGTATGACGTAGACTCAAGTGTCTTATATCACTGGAAAGCTGGAAACCTGAAGGTCAAAACGTATATCTCCGATTTCATTTCCTGTATGCAAATTGTCCGCCATTTTGAATTTAGTTAAAAACCTACTTTTGCGAACTAGTCCTAGGTTTTTTGTCCAATTGGATCCAAAACAGTGCAGAAATGTTCTCTGGAGTCTGAATATCAATAATTATCGAAAAAAAGTCGAAATTTCGATTCCTGATCGCCGGGGGGTGATAAATTAATGTTGTGGGAGGAGCCTATTTTACTAAAATGGCTATAACTCGAGAATGAAATTAGATATCTTCACCAAACTTGGTGCACATGTGTATGAGTTCAATCTGGGGTCACAGTAAAAAAATCGCGACGATTGATTACTAGGTGGCGCTATAACATGAAAAAAACATGAAAACGGCTATGACCACGTGACCGTTAGTCCGATTGACTTGAAAATTGGTATGCAGTGTCTTGGTCCAAGGTACCATGTATGTCTATGAGGACATTGGCGTATCTCGAAAAACATGGCCGCCATCGACCAATGAAATTTGAGCACCTATTAGACAAGGTTAACGGAGGCCGATCGGAACGAAACTCGATGGGCATGTTCGACTCATGGCCCTAGAGGTCTCTAAGAGTTTTGAAAGAAATCGGCCACTAGTTGGCGCTAACGAGTTTTATGGCTCTGTAATCACGTGGTGTTACACTTATCGTCACAAAATGCATATCATCTGATAGATCTGCTCATTCTGAACAACTTTGCCTCAAGAACTAATGCTGTCAATTAAACCGTTTATTAAATATTCGTAATTATGTTAAAAACCTACTTTTGCAAACTAGTCCTAGGTTTTTCGCCCGATCGAAACCAGACCAGTCTAGGACAATTCTCTGGACACTCTAGATCAATAATTATCAAAAAAAAGTTGAACTTTTGCATGTAGATGGCTGTAATAGGGTCATTTAGAAAAGGGGCATGGCAAAAAAACACTAAAAAGCCTATAAATCCTAAATGAAAACTCAGAACTTCACAAAAATTGGTGAGCATATGTGACATAACATCATTAACAAGCATGCCAATTTTTATGGAGATCGGACCATAGGTGGCGCTATAACTGCTAAAAAGCTTTAAAACCATATATTTCCTATGGTATTTCCTGTAAATGGTCTTTTCCATCTATTATGTCAGTAGTTACATGCTTGCTAAATAAAACTTAATCACTTTTGATGCTTTTGTGCTTAAAGGCCTTAACTGCTTGAACCCCGATAAATGCTGCTTGCAGCTTTAATTATTATTATTATTCTCCCCTAAAACGCATCGTGCAGCCCAAACCGTAACAGCTGGAACCTTGAAACTTGGCCAAATGGTAGTCCTCAATTTGGGGAGAACCTATCAAAATATGACTCAGATTGGCCCATAGGTGGCGCTATAATGACCAAATTTACTACATTGCTCATAACTCCTAGACAGTTTGTCCTAGAGTCTCAATTTTAGCATCACTGTGATCCCTGGCTCCAGACGGACAAGATGGCTATCTCCAAATTCACCTACGAGCAAAAAAAAAATTGTTATGGGCAAATTTGTCCAAAACCTACTTTGGCCAACTAGTCCCTGGTTTTTGGCCCAATCCAGACCAGACCAGTCTAGCACAGTTCTCTGGAGTCTCTAGATCAATAATTATCGAACAAAAGTTGAACTTTTGCATTGACCTGGCTGTAACAGGGTCATTTAGCAAAGGGGTGGGACAAAAAAACACTCAAAAGCCTACACAACCTAAGGGAAAACCCCAAAGTTCACAAAAATCGATGAGCAGATGTGTCAGAACATGGTGAAGAAGCATGCCAAGTTTCGTGAAGATCGGACAATAGGTGGCGCTATAACTGTCCAAAACGTCTCTTTTTATTAGGGGTTCAAGCACGAAGTGCTGAAACCCTATTGTAATTGTACTGATTTTTATTAGGGGTTCAAGCACGAAGTGCTGAAACCCTATTGTAATTGTGCTGATTTTTATTATTATTATTATTATTATTATTCTGCCGTAAAACGCATCGTGCAGCCCAAACCGTAAGGGCTAGAGCTTTGAAACTTTGCCATATGGTAGTACAAAAATCGAGGAGAGGTTATCAAATTATGACCCCGATTGGCCCATAGGTGGCGCTATAGCAACCAAAAGCGCGAAACTGCTCATAACTCCTAGACCGTAAGTCATAGACTCAAGTGTCTTATATCATTGGAAAGCTGGACGCCTGACGAACAAAACGTATATCTCCGATTTTATTTCCGCCATGATAGATTTTCCGCCATTTTGAATTTTGTCGAAAATCTACTTTTGCGAACTAGTCCCTGGTTTTTTGCCCGATCGGAACCAAACCAGTGCAGAATTGTTCTCTGGAGTCTGAATATCAATAATTATCAAAAAAAAGTTGAAATTTCGATTCACGGTCGCTAGGGGGTGCAAAATTAACGTTGTGGGAGGAGCCTATTTTACTAAAATGGCTATAACTCCAGAAGTAAAAGAGGTATTTTAACCAAACCTGGTACACATGTGTAAGACGTCAATATGAGGTCACGGTAAAAAAATCGCGGCGATTGGTCACATGGTGGCGCTATAACATGAAAAAAACATAAAACAGGCTATAACCACCTGACCGTTAGTCCGATTGACTTGAAAATTGGTATGCAGTGTCTTGGTCCAAGGTGCCATGTATGTCTATGAGGACATTGGTGTATCTCAAAAAACATGGCCGCCATCGGCCAATGAAGTTTGAGCACCTATTAGACAAGGTTAACGGAGGCCTATCGGAACGAAACTCGGTGGGCATGTTCGACTCATGGCCCTAGAGGTCTGTAAGAATTTTAAAAGAAATCGGCCACTAGTTGGCGCTAACGAGTTTTATGGCTCTGTAATCACGTGGTGTTACACTTATTGTCACAAAATGCATACCATTTGATAGATCTCCTCTTGTTGAACAACTTTGCCTCAAGAACCATTGCTGTCAATCAAACCGTTCATTAAATATTCGTAATTATGTTAAAAACCTACTTTTGCGAACTAGTCCTAGGTTTTTCGCCCGATCAGAACCAAACGAGTCTAGGACAATTCTATGGACTCTCAAGATCAATAATTATCAAAAAAAAGTTGAACTTTTGCATTTTTCGCATGGGTATATTGGGTCATAAAGAAAATGGGCGTGGCAAAATGCACTCAAAAGCCTATAAATCCTAAACAAAAACTCAGAACTTCACGAAAATTGGTGAGCTTATGTGCCATAACATCATTAACAAGCATGCAAAATTTCATGGAGATCGGACTATAGATGGTGCTATAACTGTTAAAAAGCTTTAAAAAACACATATTTCCTATGGTAAATTGCCTGTATTGGCTGTAAATTGACTTTTCCATCTATTATTTCAGTGGTTAAAAGCTTTCTAAATAAATCTTAATGTCTTAAATGCTTATGTGCCTAAAGGCCTTAAATGCTTGAACCCCGATAAATGCTGCTTGCAGCTTTAATTATTATTATTATTCTCCCCTAAAACGCATCGTGCAGCCCAAACCGTAACAGCTGGAACCTTGAAACTTGGCCAAATGGTAGTCCTCAATTTGGGGAGAACCTATCAAAATATGACTCAGATTGGCCCATAGGTGGCGCTATAATGACCACATTTACTAAATTGCTCATAACTCCTAAACAGTTTGTCCTAGAGTCTCAATTTTAGCATCACTGTGATCCCTGGCTCCAGACGGACAAGATGGCTATCTCCAAATTCACCTACGAGCAAAAAAAAAAATTGTTATGGGCAAATTTGTCCAAAACCTACTTTGGCCAACTAGTCCCTGGTTTTTGGCCCAATCCAGACCAGACCAGTCTAGCACAGTTCTCTGGAGTCTCTAGATCAATAATTATCGAACAAAAGTTGAACTTTTGCATTGACCTGGCTGTAACAGGGTCATTTAGCAAAGGGGTGGGACAAAAAAACACTCAAAAGCCTACACAACCTAAGGGAAAACCCCAAAGTTCACAAAAATCGATGAGCAGATGTGTCAGAACATGGTGAAGAAGCATGCCAAGTTTCGTGAAGATCGGACAATAGGTGGCGCTATAACTGTCCAAAACGTCTCTTTTTATTAGGGGTTCAAGCACGAAGTGCTGAAACCCTATTGTAATTGTACTGATTTTTATTAGGGGTTCAAGCACGAAGTGGACAATAGGTGGCGCTATAACTGTCCAAAACGTCTCTTTTTATTAGGGGTTCAAGCACGAAGAGCAAAAAAAAAAATTGTTATGGGCAAATTTGTCCAAAACCTACTTTGGCCAACTAGTCCCTGGTTTTTGGCCCAATCCAGACCAGACCAGTCTAGCACAGTTCTCTGGAGTCTCTAGATCAATAATTATCGAACAAAAGTTGAACTTTTGCATTGACCTGGCTGTAACAGGGTCATTTAGCAAAGGGGTGGGACAAAAAAACACTCAAAAGCCTACACAACCTAAGGGAAAACCCCAAAGTTCACAAAAATCGATGAGCAGATGTGTCAGAACATGGTGAAGAAGCATGCCAAGTTTCGTGAAGATCGGACAATAGGTGGCGCTATAACTGTCCAAAACGTCTCTTTTTATTAGGGGTTCAAGCACGAAGTGCTGAAACCCTATTGTAATTGTACTGATTTTTATTATTATTATTATTCTCCCCTAAAACGCATCGTGCAGCCCAAACCGTAACAGCTGGAACCTTGAAACTTGGCCAAATGGTAGTCCTCAATTTGGGGAGAACCTATCAAAATATGACTCAGATTGGCCCATAGGTGGCGCTATAATGACCACATTTACTAAATTGCTCATAACTCCTAAACAGTTTGTCCTAGAGTCTCAATTTTAGCATCACTGTGATCCCTGGCTCCAGACGGACAAGATGGCTATCTCCAAATTCACCTACGAGCAAAAAAAAAATTGTTATGGGCAAATTTGTCCAAAACCTACTTTGGCCAACTAGTCCCTGGTTTTTGGCCCAATCCAGACCAGACCAGTCTAGCACAGTTCTCTGGAGTCTCTAGATCAATAATTATCGAACAAAAGTTGAACTTTTGCATTGACCTGGCTGTAACAGGGTCATTTAGCAAAGGGGTGGGACAAAAAAACACTCAAAAGCCTACACAACCTAAGGGAAAACCCCAAAGTTCACAAAAATCGATGAGCAGATGTGTCAGAACATGGTGAAGAAGCATGCCAAGTTTCGTGAAGATCGGACAATAGGTGGCGCTATAACTGTCCAAAACGTCTCTTTTCATTAGGGGTTCAAGCACGAAGTGCTGAAACCCTATTGTAATTGTACTGATTTTTATTATTATTATTATTCTCCCCTAAAACGCATCGTGCAGCCCAAACCGTAACAGCTGGAACCTTGAAACTTGGCCAAATGGTAGTCCTCAATTTGGGGAGAACCTATCAAAATATGACTCAGATTGGCCCATAGGTGGCGCTATAATGACCACATTTACTAAATTGCTCATAACTCCTAAACAGTTTGTCCTAGAGTCTCAATTTCAGCATCACTGTGATCCCTGGCTCCAGACGGACAAGATGGCTATCTCCAAATTCACCTACGAGCAAAAAAAAAATTGTTATGGGCAAATTTGTCCAAAACCTACTTTGGCCAACTAGTCCCTGGTTTTTGGCCCAATCCAGACCAGACCAGTCTAGCACAGTTCTCTGGAGTCTCTAGATCAATAATTATCGAACAAAAGTTGAACTTTTGCATTGACCTGGCTGTAACAGGGTCATTTAGCAAAGGGGTGGGACAAAAAAACACTCAAAAGCCTACACAACCTAAGGGAAAACCCCAAAGTTCACAAAAATCGATGAGCAGATGTGTCAGAACATGGTGAAGAAGCATGCCAAGTTTCGTGAAGATCGGACAATAGGTGGCGCTATAACTGTCCAAAACGTCTCTTTTTATTAGGGGTTCAAGCACGAAGTGCTGAAACCCTATTGTAATTGTACTGATTTTTATTAGGGGTTCAAGCACGAAGTGGACAATAGGTGGCGCTATAACTGTCCAAAACGTCTCTTTTTATTAGGGGTTCAAGCACGAAGAGCAAAAAAAAAAATTGTTATGGGCAAATTTGTCCAAAACCTACTTTGGCCAACTAGTCCCTGGTTTTTGGCCCAATCCAGACCAGACCAGTCTAGCACAGTTCTCTGGAGTCTCTAGATCAATAATTATCGAACAAAAGTTGAACTTTTGCATTGACCTGGCTGTAACAGGGTCATTTAGCAAAGGGGTGGGACAAAAAAACACTCAAAAGCCTACACAACCTAAGGGAAAACCCCAAAGTTCACAAAAATCGATGAGCAGATGTGTCAGAACATGGTGAAGAAGCATGCCAAGTTTCGTGAAGATCGGACAATAGGTGGCGCTATAACTGTCCAAAACGTCTCTTTTCATTAGGGGTTCAAGCACGAAGTGCTGAAACCCTATTGTAATTGTACTGATTTTTATTATTATTATTATTCTCCCCTAAAACGCATCGTGCAGCCCAAACCGTAACAGCTGGAACCTTGAAACTTGGCCAAATGGTAGTCCTCAATTTGGGGAGAACCTATCAAAATATGACTCAGATTGGCCCATAGGTGGCGCTATAATGACCACATTTACTAAATTGCTCATAACTCCTAAACAGTTTGTCCTAGAGTCTCAATTTCAGCATCACTGTGATCCCTGGCTCCAGACGGACAAGATGGCTATCTCCAAATTCACCTACGAGCAAAAAAAAAATTGTTATGGGCAAATTTGTCCAAAACCTACTTTGGCCAACTAGTCCCTGGTTTTTGGCCCAATCCAGACCAGACCAGTCTAGCACAGTTCTCTGGAGTCTCTAGATCAATAATTATCGAACAAAAGTTGAACTTTTGCATTGACCTGGCTGTAACAGGGTCATTTAGCAAAGGGGTGGGACAAAAAAACACTCAAAAGCCTACACAACCTAAGGGAAAACCCCAAAGTTCACAAAAATCGATGAGCAGATGTGTCAGAACATGGTGAAGAAGCATGCCAAGTTTCGTGAAGATCGGACAATAGGTGGCGCTATAACTGTCCAAAACGTCTCTTTTTATTAGGGGTTCAAGCACGAAGTGCTGAAACCCTATTGTAATTGTACTGATTTTTATTAGGGGTTCAAGCACGAAGTGGACAATAGGTGGCGCTATAACTGTCCAAAACGTCTCTTTTTATTAGGGGTTCAAGCACGAAGAGCAAAAAAAAAAATTGTTATGGGCAAATTTGTCCAAAACCTACTTTGGCCAACTAGTCCCTGGTTTTTGGCCCAATCCAGACCAGACCAGTCTAGCACAGTTCTCTGGAGTCTCTAGATCAATAATTATCGAACAAAAGTTGAACTTTTGCATTGACCTGGCTGTAACAGGGTCATTTAGCAAAGGGGTGGGACAAAAAAACACTCAAAAGCCTACACAACCTAAGGGAAAACCCCAAAGTTCACAAAAATCGATGAGCAGATGTGTCAGAACATGGTGAAGAAGCATGCCAAGTTTCGTGAAGATCGGACAATAGGTGGCGCTATAACTGTCCAAAACGTCTTTTTTTATTAGGGGTTCAAGCACGAAGTGCTGAAACCCTATTGTAATTGTACTGATTTTTATTAGGGGTTCAAGCACGAAGTGCTGAAACCCTATTGTAATTGTACTGATTTTTATTATTATTATTATTATTATTATTATTATTATTATTATTTTTCTTCTGCCGTAAAACTCATCGTGCAGCCCAAACCGTAAGAGCTGGAGCTTTGAAACTTTGCCAGATGGTAGTACAAAAATCGAGGAGAGGTTCAGAGAATATGACCCCAATTGGCCCATAGGTGGCGCTATAGCAACCAAAAGCGCGAAACTGCTCATAACTCCTAGACCGTATGACGTAGACTCAAGTGTCTTATATCACTGGAAAGCTGGAAACCTGAAGGTCAAAACGTATATCTCCGATTTCATTTCCTGTATGCAAATTGTCCGCCATTTTGAATTTAGTTAAAAACCTACTTTTGCGAACTAGTCCTAGGTTTTTTGTCCAATTGGATCCAAAACAGTGCAGAAATGTTCTCTGGAGTCTGAATATCAATAATTATCGAAAAAAAGTCGAAATTTCGATTCCTGATCGCCGGGGGGTGATAAATTAATGTTGTGGGAGGAGCCTATTTTACTAAAATGGCTATAACTCGAGAATGAAATTAGATATCTTCACCAAACTTGGTGCACATGTGTATGAGTTCAATCTGGGGTCACAGTAAAAAAATCGCGACGATTGATTACTAGGTGGCGCTATAACATGAAAAAAACATGAAAACGGCTATGACCACGTGACCGTTAGTCCGATTGACTTGAAAATTGGTATGCAGTGTCTTGGTCCAAGGTACCATGTATGTCTATGAGGACATTGGCGTATCTCGAAAAACATGGCCGCCATCGACCAATGAAATTTGAGCACCTATTAGACAAGGTTAACGGAGGCCGATCGGAACGAAACTCGATGGGCATGTTCGACTCATGGCCCTAGAGGTCTCTAAGAGTTTTGAAAGAAATCGGCCACTAGTTGGCGCTAACGAGTTTTATGGCTCTGTAATCACGTGGTGTTACACTTATCGTCACAAAATGCATATCATCTGATAGATCTGCTCATTCTGAACAACTTTGCCTCAAGAACTAATGCTGTCAATTAAACCGTTTATTAAATATTCGTAATTATGTTAAAAACCTACTTTTGCAAACTAGTCCTAGGTTTTTCGCCCGATCGAAACCAGACCAGTCTAGGACAATTCTCTGGACACTCTAGATCAATAATTATCAAAAAAAAGTTGAACTTTTGCATGTAGATGGCTGTAATAGGGTCATTTAGAAAAGGGGCATGGCAAAAAAACACTAAAAAGCCTATAAATCCTAAATGAAAACTCAGAACTTCACAAAAATTGGTGAGCATATGTGACATAACATCATTAACAAGCATGCCAATTTTTATGGAGATCGGACCATAGGTGGCGCTATAACTGCTAAAAAGCTTTAAAACCATATATTTCCTATGGTATTTCCTGTAAATGGTCTTTTCCATCTATTATGTCAGTAGTTACATGCTTGCTAAATAAAACTTAATCACTTTTGATGCTTTTGTGCTTAAAGGCCTTAACTGCTTGAACCCCGATAAATGCTGCTTGCAGCTTTAATTATTATTATTATTCTCCCCTAAAACGCATCGTGCAGCCCAAACCGTAACAGCTGGAACCTTGAAACTTGGCCAAATGGTAGTCCTCAATTTGGGGAGAACCTATCAAAATATGACTCAGATTGGCCCATAGGTGGCGCTATAATGACCAAATTTACTACATTGCTCATAACTCCTAAACAGTTTGTCCTAGAGTCTCAATTTCAGCATCACTGTGATCCCTGGCTCCAGACGGACAAGATGGCTATCTCCAAATTCACCTACGAGCAAAAAAAAAATTGTTATGGGCAAATTTGTCCAAAACCTACTTTGGCCAACTAGTCCCTGGTTTTTGGCCCAATCCAGACCAGACCAGTCTAGCACAGTTCTCTGGAGTCTCTAGATCAATAATTATCGAACAAAAGTTGAACTTTTGCATTGACCTGGCTGTAACAGGGTCATTTAGCAAAGGGGTGGGACAAAAAAACACTCAAAAGCCTACACAACCTAAGGGAAAACCCCAAAGTTCACAAAAATCGATGAGCAGATGTGTCAGAACATGGTGAAGAAGCATGCCAAGTTTCGTGAAGATCGGACAATAGGTGGCGCTATAACTGTCCAAAACGTCTCTTTTTATTAGGGGTTCAAGCACGAAGTGCTGAAACCCTATTGTAATTGTACTGATTTTTATTAGGGGTTCAAGCACGAAGTGGACAATAGGTGGCGCTATAACTGTCCAAAACGTCTCTTTTTATTAGGGGTTCAAGCACGAAGAGCAAAAAAAAAAATTGTTATGGGCAAATTTGTCCAAAACCTACTTTGGCCAACTAGTCCCTGGTTTTTGGCCCAATCCAGACCAGACCAGTCTAGCACAGTTCTCTGGAGTCTCTAGATCAATAATTATCGAACAAAAGTTGAACTTTTGCATTGACCTGGCTGTAACAGGGTCATTTAGCAAAGGGGTGGGACAAAAAAACACTCAAAAGCCTACACAACCTAAGGGAAAACCCCAAAGTTCACAAAAATCGATGAGCAGATGTGTCAGAACATGGTGAAGAAGCATGCCAAGTTTCGTGAAGATCGGACAATAGGTGGCGCTATAACTGTCCAAAACGTCTCTTTTCATTAGGGGTTCAAGCACGAAGTGCTGAAACCCTATTGTAATTGTACTGATTTTTATTATTATTATTATTCTCCCCTAAAACGCATCGTGCAGCCCAAACCGTAACAGCTGGAACCTTGAAACTTGGCCAAATGGTAGTCCTCAATTTGGGGAGAACCTATCAAAATATGACTCAGATTGGCCCATAGGTGGCGCTATAATGACCACATTTACTAAATTGCTCATAACTCCTAAACAGTTTGTCCTAGAGTCTCAATTTCAGCATCACTGTGATCCCTGGCTCCAGACGGACAAGATGGCTATCTCCAAATTCACCTACGAGCAAAAAAAAAATTGTTATGGGCAAATTTGTCCAAAACCTACTTTGGCCAACTAGTCCCTGGTTTTTGGCCCAATCCAGACCAGACCAGTCTAGCACAGTTCTCTGGAGTCTCTAGATCAATAATTATCGAACAAAAGTTGAACTTTTGCATTGACCTGGCTGTAACAGGGTCATTTAGCAAAGGGGTGGGACAAAAAAACACTCAAAAGCCTACACAACCTAAGGGAAAACCCCAAAGTTCACAAAAATCGATGAGCAGATGTGTCAGAACATGGTGAAGAAGCATGCCAAGTTTCGTGAAGATCGGACAATAGGTGGCGCTATAACTGTCCAAAACGTCTCTTTTTATTAGGGGTTCAAGCACGAAGTGCTGAAACCCTATTGTAATTGTACTGATTTTTATTAGGGGTTCAAGCACGAAGTGGACAATAGGTGGCGCTATAACTGTCCAAAACGTCTCTTTTTATTAGGGGTTCAAGCACGAAGAGCAAAAAAAAAAATTGTTATGGGCAAATTTGTCCAAAACCTACTTTGGCCAACTAGTCCCTGGTTTTTGGCCCAATCCAGACCAGACCAGTCTAGCACAGTTCTCTGGAGTCTCTAGATCAATAATTATCGAACAAAAGTTGAACTTTTGCATTGACCTGGCTGTAACAGGGTCATTTAGCAAAGGGGTGGGACAAAAAAACACTCAAAAGCCTACACAACCTAAGGGAAAACCCCAAAGTTCACAAAAATCGATGAGCAGATGTGTCAGAACATGGTGAAGAAGCATGCCAAGTTTCGTGAAGATCGGACAATAGGTGGCGCTATAACTGTCCAAAACGTCTCTTTTCATTAGGGGTTCAAGCACGAAGTGCTGAAACCCTATTGTAATTGTACTGATTTTTATTATTATTATTATTCTCCCCTAAAACGCATCGTGCAGCCCAAACCGTAACAGCTGGAACCTTGAAACTTGGCCAAATGGTAGTCCTCAATTTGGGGAGAACCTATCAAAATATGACTCAGATTGGCCCATAGGTGGCGCTATAATGACCACATTTACTAAATTGCTCATAACTCCTAAACAGTTTGTCCTAGAGTCTCAATTTCAGCATCACTGTGATCCCTGGCTCCAGACGGACAAGATGGCTATCTCCAAATTCACCTACGAGCAAAAAAAAAATTGTTATGGGCAAATTTGTCCAAAACCTACTTTGGCCAACTAGTCCCTGGTTTTTGGCCCAATCCAGACCAGACCAGTCTAGCACAGTTCTCTGGAGTCTCTAGATCAATAATTATCGAACAAAAGTTGAACTTTTGCATTGACCTGGCTGTAACAGGGTCATTTAGCAAAGGGGTGGGACAAAAAAACACTCAAAAGCCTACACAACCTAAGGGAAAACCCCAAAGTTCACAAAAATCGATGAGCAGATGTGTCAGAACATGGTGAAGAAGCATGCCAAGTTTCGTGAAGATCGGACAATAGGTGGCGCTATAACTGTCCAAAACGTCTCTTTTTATTAGGGGTTCAAGCACGAAGTGCTGAAACCCTATTGTAATTGTACTGATTTTTATTAGGGGTTCAAGCACGAAGTGGACAATAGGTGGCGCTATAACTGTCCAAAACGTCTCTTTTTATTAGGGGTTCAAGCACGAAGAGCAAAAAAAAAAATTGTTATGGGCAAATTTGTCCAAAACCTACTTTGGCCAACTAGTCCCTGGTTTTTGGCCCAATCCAGACCAGACCAGTCTAGCACAGTTCTCTGGAGTCTCTAGATCAATAATTATCGAACAAAAGTTGAACTTTTGCATTGACCTGGCTGTAACAGGGTCATTTAGCAAAGGGGTGGGACAAAAAAACACTCAAAAGCCTACACAACCTAAGGGAAAACCCCAAAGTTCACAAAAATCGATGAGCAGATGTGTCAGAACATGGTGAAGAAGCATGCCAAGTTTCGTGAAGATCGGACAATAGGTGGCGCTATAACTGTCCAAAACGTCTCTTTTCATTAGGGGTTCAAGCACGAAGTGCTGAAACCCTATTGTAATTGTACTGATTTTTATTATTATTATTATTCTCCCCTAAAACGCATCGTGCAGCCCAAACCGTAACAGCTGGAACCTTGAAACTTGGCCAAATGGTAGTCCTCAATTTGGGGAGAACCTATCAAAATATGACTCAGATTGGCCCATAGGTGGCGCTATAATGACCACATTTACTAAATTGCTCATAACTCCTAAACAGTTTGTCCTAGAGTCTCAATTTCAGCATCACTGTGATCCCTGGCTCCAGACGGACAAGATGGCTATCTCCAAATTCACCTACGAGCAAAAAAAAAATTGTTATGGGCAAATTTGTCCAAAACCTACTTTGGCCAACTAGTCCCTGGTTTTTGGCCCAATCCAGACCAGACCAGTCTAGCACAGTTCTCTGGAGTCTCTAGATCAATAATTATCGAACAAAAGTTGAACTTTTGCATTGACCTGGCTGTAACAGGGTCATTTAGCAAAGGGGTGGGACAAAAAAACACTCAAAAGCCTACACAACCTAAGGGAAAACCCCAAAGTTCACAAAAATCGATGAGCAGATGTGTCAGAACATGGTGAAGAAGCATGCCAAGTTTCGTGAAGATCGGACAATAGGTGGCGCTATAACTGTCCAAAACGTCTCTTTTTATTAGGGGTTCAAGCACGAAGTGCTGAAACCCTATTGTAATTGTACTGATTTTTATTAGGGGTTCAAGCACGAAGTGGACAATAGGTGGCGCTATAACTGTCCAAAACGTCTCTTTTTATTAGGGGTTCAAGCACGAAGAGCAAAAAAAAAAATTGTTATGGGCAAATTTGTCCAAAACCTACTTTGGCCAACTAGTCCCTGGTTTTTGGCCCAATCCAGACCAGACCAGTCTAGCACAGTTCTCTGGAGTCTCTAGATCAATAATTATCGAACAAAAGTTGAACTTTTGCATTGACCTGGCTGTAACAGGGTCATTTAGCAAAGGGGTGGGACAAAAAAACACTCAAAAGCCTACACAACCTAAGGGAAAACCCCAAAGTTCACAAAAATCGATGAGCAGATGTGTCAGAACATGGTGAAGAAGCATGCCAAGTTTCGTGAAGATCGGACAATAGGTGGCGCTATAACTGTCCAAAACGTCTTTTTTTATTAGGGGTTCAAGCACGAAGTGCTGAAACCCTATTGTAATTGTACTGATTTTTATTAGGGGTTCAAGCACGAAGTGCTGAAACCCTATTGTAATTGTACTGATTTTTATTATTATTATTATTATTATTATTATTATTATTATTATTTTTCTTCTGCCGTAAAACTCATCGTGCAGCCCAAACCGTAAGAGCTGGAGCTTTGAAACTTTGCCAGATGGTAGTACAAAAATCGAGGAGAGGTTCAGAGAATATGACCCCAATTGGCCCATAGGTGGCGCTATAGCAACCAAAAGCGCGAAACTGCTCATAACTCCTAGACCGTATGACGTAGACTCAAGTGTCTTATATCACTGGAAAGCTGGAAACCTGAAGGTCAAAACGTATATCTCCGATTTCATTTCCTGTATGCAAATTGTCCGCCATTTTGAATTTAGTTAAAAACCTACTTTTGCGAACTAGTCCTAGGTTTTTTGTCCAATTGGATCCAAAACAGTGCAGAAATGTTCTCTGGAGTCTGAATATCAATAATTATCGAAAAAAAGTCGAAATTTCGATTCCTGATCGCCGGGGGGTGATAAATTAATGTTGTGGGAGGAGCCTATTTTACTAAAATGGCTATAACTCGAGAATGAAATTAGATATCTTCACCAAACTTGGTGCACATGTGTATGAGTTCAATCTGGGGTCACAGTAAAAAAATCGCGACGATTGATTACTAGGTGGCGCTATAACATGAAAAAAACATGAAAACGGCTATGACCACGTGACCGTTAGTCCGATTGACTTGAAAATTGGTATGCAGTGTCTTGGTCCAAGGTACCATGTATGTCTATGAGGACATTGGCGTATCTCGAAAAACATGGCCGCCATCGACCAATGAAATTTGAGCACCTATTAGACAAGGTTAACGGAGGCCGATCGGAACGAAACTCGATGGGCATGTTCGACTCATGGCCCTAGAGGTCTCTAAGAGTTTTGAAAGAAATCGGCCACTAGTTGGCGCTAACGAGTTTTATGGCTCTGTAATCACGTGGTGTTACACTTATCGTCACAAAATGCATATCATCTGATAGATCTGCTCATTCTGAACAACTTTGCCTCAAGAACTAATGCTGTCAATTAAACCGTTTATTAAATATTCGTAATTATGTTAAAAACCTACTTTTGCAAACTAGTCCTAGGTTTTTCGCCCGATCGAAACCAGACCAGTCTAGGACAATTCTCTGGACACTCTAGATCAATAATTATCAAAAAAAAGTTGAACTTTTGCATGTAGATGGCTGTAATAGGGTCATTTAGAAAAGGGGCATGGCAAAAAAACACTAAAAAGCCTATAAATCCTAAATGAAAACTCAGAACTTCACAAAAATTGGTGAGCATATGTGACATAACATCATTAACAAGCATGCCAATTTTTATGGAGATCGGACCATAGGTGGCGCTATAACTGCTAAAAAGCTTTAAAACCATATATTTCCTATGGTATTTCCTGTAAATGGTCTTTTCCATCTATTATGTCAGTAGTTACATGCTTGCTAAATAAAACTTAATCACTTTTGATGCTTTTGTGCTTAAAGGCCTTAACTGCTTGAACCCCGATAAATGCTGCTTGCAGCTTTAATTATTATTATTATTCTCCCCTAAAACGCATCGTGCAGCCCAAACCGTAACAGCTGGAACCTTGAAACTTGGCCAAATGGTAGTCCTCAATTTGGGGAGAACCTATCAAAATATGACTCAGATTGGCCCATAGGTGGCGCTATAATGACCAAATTTACTACATTGCTCATAACTCCTAAACAGTTTGTCCTAGAGTCTCAATTTCAGCATCACTGTGATCCCTGGCTCCAGACGGACAAGATGGCTATCTCCAAATTCACCTACGAGCAAAAAAAAAATTGTTATGGGCAAATTTGTCCAAAACCTACTTTGGCCAACTAGTCCCTGGTTTTTGGCCCAATCCAGACCAGACCAGTCTAGCACAGTTCTCTGGAGTCTCTAGATCAATAATTATCGAACAAAAGTTGAACTTTTGCATTGACCTGGCTGTAACAGGGTCATTTAGCAAAGGGGTGGGACAAAAAAACACTCAAAAGCCTACACAACCTAAGGGAAAACCCCAAAGTTCACAAAAATCGATGAGCAGATGTGTCAGAACATGGTGAAGAAGCATGCCAAGTTTCGTGAAGATCGGACAATAGGTGGCGCTATAACTGTCCAAAACGTCTCTTTTTATTAGGGGTTCAAGCACGAAGTGCTGAAACCCTATTGTAATTGTACTGATTTTTATTAGGGGTTCAAGCACGAAGTGGACAATAGGTGGCGCTATAACTGTCCAAAACGTCTCTTTTTATTAGGGGTTCAAGCACGAAGAGCAAAAAAAAAAATTGTTATGGGCAAATTTGTCCAAAACCTACTTTGGCCAACTAGTCCCTGGTTTTTGGCCCAATCCAGACCAGACCAGTCTAGCACAGTTCTCTGGAGTCTCTAGATCAATAATTATCGAACAAAAGTTGAACTTTTGCATTGACCTGGCTGTAACAGGGTCATTTAGCAAAGGGGTGGGACAAAAAAACACTCAAAAGCCTACACAACCTAAGGGAAAACCCCAAAGTTCACAAAAATCGATGAGCAGATGTGTCAGAACATGGTGAAGAAGCATGCCAAGTTTCGTGAAGATCGGACAATAGGTGGCGCTATAACTGTCCAAAACGTCTCTTTTCATTAGGGGTTCAAGCACGAAGTGCTGAAACCCTATTGTAATTGTACTGATTTTTATTATTATTATTATTCTCCCCTAAAACGCATCGTGCAGCCCAAACCGTAACAGCTGGAACCTTGAAACTTGGCCAAATGGTAGTCCTCAATTTGGGGAGAACCTATCAAAATATGACTCAGATTGGCCCATAGGTGGCGCTATAATGACCACATTTACTAAATTGCTCATAACTCCTAAACAGTTTGTCCTAGAGTCTCAATTTCAGCATCACTGTGATCCCTGGCTCCAGACGGACAAGATGGCTATCTCCAAATTCACCTACGAGCAAAAAAAAAATTGTTATGGGCAAATTTGTCCAAAACCTACTTTGGCCAACTAGTCCCTGGTTTTTGGCCCAATCCAGACCAGACCAGTCTAGCACAGTTCTCTGGAGTCTCTAGATCAATAATTATCGAACAAAAGTTGAACTTTTGCATTGACCTGGCTGTAACAGGGTCATTTAGCAAAGGGGTGGGACAAAAAAACACTCAAAAGCCTACACAACCTAAGGGAAAACCCCAAAGTTCACAAAAATCGATGAGCAGATGTGTCAGAACATGGTGAAGAAGCATGCCAAGTTTCGTGAAGATCGGACAATAGGTGGCGCTATAACTGTCCAAAACGTCTCTTTTTATTAGGGGTTCAAGCACGAAGTGCTGAAACCCTATTGTAATTGTACTGATTTTTATTAGGGGTTCAAGCACGAAGTGGACAATAGGTGGCGCTATAACTGTCCAAAACGTCTCTTTTTATTAGGGGTTCAAGCACGAAGAGCAAAAAAAAAAATTGTTATGGGCAAATTTGTCCAAAACCTACTTTGGCCAACTAGTCCCTGGTTTTTGGCCCAATCCAGACCAGACCAGTCTAGCACAGTTCTCTGGAGTCTCTAGATCAATAATTATCGAACAAAAGTTGAACTTTTGCATTGACCTGGCTGTAACAGGGTCATTTAGCAAAGGGGTGGGACAAAAAAACACTCAAAAGCCTACACAACCTAAGGGAAAACCCCAAAGTTCACAAAAATCGATGAGCAGATGTGTCAGAACATGGTGAAGAAGCATGCCAAGTTTCGTGAAGATCGGACAATAGGTGGCGCTATAACTGTCCAAAACGTCTTTTTTTATTAGGGGTTCAAGCACGAAGTGCTGAAACCCTATTGTAATTGTACTGATTTTTATTAGGGGTTCAAGCACGAAGTGCTGAAACCCTATTGTAATTGTACTGATTTTTATTATTATTATTATTATTATTATTATTATTATTATTATTTTTCTTCTGCCGTAAAACTCATCGTGCAGCCCAAACCGTAAGAGCTGGAGCTTTGAAACTTTGCCAGATGGTAGTACAAAAATCGAGGAGAGGTTCAGAGAATATGACCCCAATTGGCCCATAGGTGGCGCTATAGCAACCAAAAGCGCGAAACTGCTCATAACTCCTAGACCGTATGACGTAGACTCAAGTGTCTTATATCACTGGAAAGCTGGAAACCTGAAGGTCAAAACGTATATCTCCGATTTCATTTCCTGTATGCAAATTGTCCGCCATTTTGAATTTAGTTAAAAACCTACTTTTGCGAACTAGTCCTAGGTTTTTTGTCCAATTGGATCCAAAACAGTGCAGAAATGTTCTCTGGAGTCTGAATATCAATAATTATCGAAAAAAAGTCGAAATTTCGATTCCTGATCGCCGGGGGGTGATAAATTAATGTTGTGGGAGGAGCCTATTTTACTAAAATGGCTATAACTCGAGAATGAAATTAGATATCTTCACCAAACTTGGTGCACATGTGTATGAGTTCAATCTGGGGTCACAGTAAAAAAATCGCGACGATTGATTACTAGGTGGCGCTATAACATGAAAAAAACATGAAAACGGCTATGACCACGTGACCGTTAGTCCGATTGACTTGAAAATTGGTATGCAGTGTCTTGGTCCAAGGTACCATGTATGTCTATGAGGACATTGGCGTATCTCGAAAAACATGGCCGCCATCGACCAATGAAATTTGAGCACCTATTAGACAAGGTTAACGGAGGCCGATCGGAACGAAACTCGATGGGCATGTTCGACTCATGGCCCTAGAGGTCTCTAAGAGTTTTGAAAGAAATCGGCCACTAGTTGGCGCTAACGAGTTTTATGGCTCTGTAATCACGTGGTGTTACACTTATCGTCACAAAATGCATATCATCTGATAGATCTGCTCATTCTGAACAACTTTGCCTCAAGAACTAATGCTGTCAATTAAACCGTTTATTAAATATTCGTAATTATGTTAAAAACCTACTTTTGCAAACTAGTCCTAGGTTTTTCGCCCGATCGAAACCAGACCAGTCTAGGACAATTCTCTGGACACTCTAGATCAATAATTATCAAAAAAAAGTTGAACTTTTGCATGTAGATGGCTGTAATAGGGTCATTTAGAAAAGGGGCATGGCAAAAAAACACTAAAAAGCCTATAAATCCTAAATGAAAACTCAGAACTTCACAAAAATTGGTGAGCATATGTGACATAACATCATTAACAAGCATGCCAATTTTTATGGAGATCGGACCATAGGTGGCGCTATAACTGCTAAAAAGCTTTAAAACCATATATTTCCTATGGTATTTCCTGTAAATGGTCTTTTCCATCTATTATGTCAGTAGTTACATGCTTGCTAAATAAAACTTAATCACTTTTGATGCTTTTGTGCTTAAAGGCCTTAACTGCTTGAACCCCGATAAATGCTGCTTGCAGCTTTAATTATTATTATTATTCTCCCCTAAAACGCATCGTGCAGCCCAAACCGTAACAGCTGGAACCTTGAAACTTGGCCAAATGGTAGTCCTCAATTTGGGGAGAACCTATCAAAATATGACTCAGATTGGCCCATAGGTGGCGCTATAATGACCAAATTTACTACATTGCTCATAACTCCTAGACAGTTTGTCCTAGAGTCTCAATTTTAGCATCACTGTGATCCCTGGCTCCAGACGGACAAGATGGCTATCTCCAAATTCACCTACGAGCAAAAAAAAAATTGTTATGGGCAAATTTGTCCAAAACCTACTTTGGCCAACTAGTCCCTGGTTTTTGGCCCAATCCAGACCAGACCAGTCTAGCACAGTTCTCTGGAGTCTCTAGATCAATAATTATCGAACAAAAGTTGAACTTTTGCATTGACCTGGCTGTAACAGGGTCATTTAGCAAAGGGGTGGGACAAAAAAACACTCAAAAGCCTACACAACCTAAGGGAAAACCCCAAAGTTCACAAAAATCGATGAGCAGATGTGTCAGAACATGGTGAAGAAGCATGCCAAGTTTCGTGAAGATCGGACAATAGGTGGCGCTATAACTGTCCAAAACGTCTCTTTTTATTAGGGGTTCAAGCACGAAGTGCTGAAACCCTATTGTAATTGTACTGATTTTTATTAGGGGTTCAAGCACGAAGTGCTGAAACCCTATTGTAATTGTGCTGATTTTTATTATTATTATTATTATTATTATTCTGCCGTAAAACGCATCGTGCAGCCCAAACCGTAAGGGCTAGAGCTTTGAAACTTTGCCATATGGTAGTACAAAAATCGAGGAGAGGTTATCAAATTATGACCCCGATTGGCCCATAGGTGGCGCTATAGCAACCAAAAGCGCGAAACTGCTCATAACTCCTAGACCGTAAGTCATAGACTCAAGTGTCTTATATCATTGGAAAGCTGGACGCCTGACGAACAAAACGTATATCTCCGATTTTATTTCCGCCATGATAGATTTTCCGCCATTTTGAATTTTGTCGAAAATCTACTTTTGCGAACTAGTCCCTGGTTTTTTGCCCGATCGGAACCAAACCAGTGCAGAATTGTTCTCTGGAGTCTGAATATCAATAATTATCAAAAAAAAGTTGAAATTTCGATTCACGGTCGCTAGGGGGTGCAAAATTAACGTTGTGGGAGGAGCCTATTTTACTAAAATGGCTATAACTCCAGAAGTAAAAGAGGTATTTTAACCAAACCTGGTACACATGTGTAAGACGTCAATATGAGGTCACGGTAAAAAAATCGCGGCGATTGGTCACATGGTGGCGCTATAACATGAAAAAAACATAAAACAGGCTATAACCACCTGACCGTTAGTCCGATTGACTTGAAAATTGGTATGCAGTGTCTTGGTCCAAGGTGCCATGTATGTCTATGAGGACATTGGTGTATCTCAAAAAACATGGCCGCCATCGGCCAATGAAGTTTGAGCACCTATTAGACAAGGTTAACGGAGGCCTATCGGAACGAAACTCGGTGGGCATGTTCGACTCATGGCCCTAGAGGTCTGTAAGAATTTTAAAAGAAATCGGCCACTAGTTGGCGCTAACGAGTTTTATGGCTCTGTAATCACGTGGTGTTACACTTATTGTCACAAAATGCATACCATTTGATAGATCTCCTCTTGTTGAACAACTTTGCCTCAAGAACCATTGCTGTCAATCAAACCGTTCATTAAATATTCGTAATTATGTTAAAAACCTACTTTTGCGAACTAGTCCTAGGTTTTTCGCCCGATCAGAACCAAACGAGTCTAGGACAATTCTATGGACTCTCAAGATCAATAATTATCAAAAAAAAGTTGAACTTTTGCATTTTTCGCATGGGTATATTGGGTCATAAAGAAAATGGGCGTGGCAAAATGCACTCAAAAGCCTATAAATCCTAAACAAAAACTCAGAACTTCACGAAAATTGGTGAGCTTATGTGCCATAACATCATTAACAAGCATGCAAAATTTCATGGAGATCGGACTATAGATGGTGCTATAACTGTTAAAAAGCTTTAAAAAACACATATTTCCTATGGTAAATTGCCTGTATTGGCTGTAAATTGACTTTTCCATCTATTATTTCAGTGGTTAAAAGCTTTCTAAATAAATCTTAATGTCTTAAATGCTTATGTGCCTAAAGGCCTTAAATGCTTGAACCCCGATAAATGCTGCTTGCAGCTTTAATTATTATTATTATTCTCCCCTAAAACGCATCGTGCAGCCCAAACCGTAACAGCTGGAACCTTGAAACTTGGCCAAATGGTAGTCCTCAATTTGGGGAGAACCTATCAAAATATGACTCAGATTGGCCCATAGGTGGCGCTATAATGACCACATTTACTAAATTGCTCATAACTCCTAAACAGTTTGTCCTAGAGTCTCAATTTTAGCATCACTGTGATCCCTGGCTCCAGACGGACAAGATGGCTATCTCCAAATTCACCTACGAGCAAAAAAAAAAATTGTTATGGGCAAATTTGTCCAAAACCTACTTTGGCCAACTAGTCCCTGGTTTTTGGCCCAATCCAGACCAGACCAGTCTAGCACAGTTCTCTGGAGTCTCTAGATCAATAATTATCGAACAAAAGTTGAACTTTTGCATTGACCTGGCTGTAACAGGGTCATTTAGCAAAGGGGTGGGACAAAAAAACACTCAAAAGCCTACACAACCTAAGGGAAAACCCCAAAGTTCACAAAAATCGATGAGCAGATGTGTCAGAACATGGTGAAGAAGCATGCCAAGTTTCGTGAAGATCGGACAATAGGTGGCGCTATAACTGTCCAAAACGTCTCTTTTTATTAGGGGTTCAAGCACGAAGTGCTGAAACCCTATTGTAATTGTACTGATTTTTAGGGGTTCAAGCACGAAGTGCTGAAACCCTATTGTAATTGTACTGATTTTTATTATTATTATTATTATTATTATTATTATTATTATTATTTTTCTTCTGCCGTAAAACTCATCGTGCAGCCCAAACCGTAAGAGCTGGAGCTTTGAAACTTTGCCAGATGGTAGTACAAAAATCGAGGAGAGGTTCAGAGAATATGACCCCAATTGGCCCATAGGTGGCGCTATAGCAACCAAAAGCGCGAAACTGCTCATAACTCCTAGACCGTATGACGTAGACTCAAGTGTCTTATATCACTGGAAAGCTGGAAACCTGAAGGTCAAAACGTATATCTCCGATTTCATTTCCTGTATGCAAATTGTCCGCCATTTTGAATTTAGTTAAAAACCTACTTTTGCGAACTAGTCCTAGGTTTTTTGTCCAATTGGATCCAAAACAGTGCAGAAATGTTCTCTGGAGTCTGAATATCAATAATTATCGAAAAAAAGTCGAAATTTCGATTCCTGATCGCCGGGGGGTGATAAATTAATGTTGTGGGAGGAGCCTATTTTACTAAAATGGCTATAACTCGAGAATGAAATTAGATATCTTCACCAAACTTGGTGCACATGTGTATGAGTTCAATCTGGGGTCACAGTAAAAAAATCGCGACGATTGATTACTAGGTGGCGCTATAACATGAAAAAAACATGAAAACGGCTATGACCACGTGACCGTTAGTCCGATTGACTTGAAAATTGGTATGCAGTGTCTTGGTCCAAGGTACCATGTATGTCTATGAGGACATTGGCGTATCTCGAAAAACATGGCCGCCATCGACCAATGAAATTTGAGCACCTATTAGACAAGGTTAACGGAGGCCGATCGGAACGAAACTCGATGGGCATGTTCGACTCATGGCCCTAGAGGTCTCTAAGAGTTTTGAAAGAAATCGGCCACTAGTTGGCGCTAACGAGTTTTATGGCTCTGTAATCACGTGGTGTTACACTTATCGTCACAAAATGCATATCATCTGATAGATCTGCTCATGCTGAACAACTTTGCCTCAAGAACTAATGCTGTCAATTAAACCGTTTATTAAATATTCGTAATTATGTTAAAAACCTACTTTTGCGAACTAGTCCTAGGTTTTTCGCCCGATCGAAACCAGACCAGTCTAGGACAATTCTCTGGACACTCTAGATCAATAATTATCAAAAAAAAGTTGAACTTTTGCATGTAGATGGCTGTAAGAGGGTCATTTAGTAAAGGGGCGTGGCAAAAAACACTAAAAAGCCTATAAATCCTAAATGAAAACTCAGAACTTCACAAAAATTGGTGAGCATATGTGACATAACATCATTAACAAGCATGCCGATTTTTATGAAGATCGGACGATAGCTGGCGCAATAACTGCTAAAAAGCTTTAAAACCATATATTTCCTATTGTATTTCCTGTAAATGGTCTTTTCCATCTATTATGTTAGTAGTTACATGCTTGCTAAATAAAAGTTAATCACTTTTGATGCTTTTGTGCTTAAAGGCCTTAACTGCTTGAACCCCGATAAATGCTGCTTGCAGCTTTAATTATTATTATTATTATTCTCCCCTAAAACGCATCGTGCAGCCCAAACCGTAACAGCTGGAACCTTGAAACTTGGCCAAATGGTAGTCCTCAATTTGGGGAGAACCTATCAAAATATGACTCAGATTGGCCCATAGGTGGCGCTATAATGACCACATTTACTAAATTGCTCATAACTCCTAAACAGTTTGTCCTAGAGTCTCAATTTTAGCATCACTGTGATCCCTGGCTCCAGACGGACAAGATGGCTATCTCCAAATTCACCTACGAGCAAAAAAAAAAATTGTTATGGGCAAATTTGTCCAAAACCTACTTTGGCCAACTAGTCCCTGGTTTTTGGCCCAATCCAGACCAGACCAGTCTAGCACAGTTCTCTGGAGTCTCTAGATCAATAATTATCGAACAAAAGTTGAACTTTTGCATTGACCTGGCTGTAACAGGGTCATTTAGCAAAGGGGTGGGACAAAAAAACACTCAAAAGCCTACACAACCTAAGGGAAAACCCCAAAGTTCACAAAAATCGATGAGCAGATGTGTCAGAACATGGTGAAGAAGCATGCCAAGTTTCGTGAAGATCGGACAATAGGTGGCGCTATAACTGTCCAAAACGTCTCTTTTTATTAGGGGTTCAAGCACGAAGTGCTGAAACCCTATTGTAATTGTACTGATTTTTATTAGGGGTTCAAGCACGAAGTGCTGAAACCCTATTGTAATTGTGCTGATTTTTATTATTATTATTATTATTATTATTCTGCCGTAAAACGCATCGTGCAGCCCAAACCGTAAGGGCTAGAGCTTTGAAACTTTGCCATATGGTAGTACAAAAATCGAGGAGAGGTTATCAAATTATGACCCCGATTGGCCCATAGGTGGCGCTATAGCAACCAAAAGCGCGAAACTGCTCATAACTCCTAGACCGTAAGTCATAGACTCAAGTGTCTTATATCATTGGAAAGCTGGACGCCTGACGAACAAAACGTATATCTCCGATTTTATTTCCGCCATGATAGATTTTCCGCCATTTTGAATTTTGTCGAAAATCTACTTTTGCGAACTAGTCCCTGGTTTTTTGCCCGATCGGAACCAAACCAGTGCAGAATTGTTCTCTGGAGTCTGAATATCAATAATTATCAAAAAAAAGTTGAAATTTCGATTCACGGTCGCTAGGGGGTGCAAAATTAACGTTGTGGGAGGAGCCTATTTTACTAAAATGGCTATAACTCCAGAAGTAAAAGAGGTATTTTAACCAAACCTGGTACACATGTGTAAGACGTCAATATGAGGTCACGGTAAAAAAATCGCGGCGATTGGTCACATGGTGGCGCTATAACATGAAAAAAACATAAAACAGGCTATAACCACCTGACCGTTAGTCCGATTGACTTGAAAATTGGTATGCAGTGTCTTGGTCCAAGGTGCCATGTATGTCTATGAGGACATTGGTGTATCTCAAAAAACATGGCCGCCATCGGCCAATGAAGTTTGAGCACCTATTAGACAAGGTTAACGGAGGCCTATCGGAACGAAACTCGGTGGGCATGTTCGACTCATGGCCCTAGAGGTCTGTAAGAATTTTAAAAGAAATCGGCCACTAGTTGGCGCTAACGAGTTTTATGGCTCTGTAATCACGTGGTGTTACACTTATTGTCACAAAATGCATACCATTTGATAGATCTCCTCTTGTTGAACAACTTTGCCTCAAGAACCATTGCTGTCAATCAAACCGTTCATTAAATATTCGTAATTATGTTAAAAACCTACTTTTGCGAACTAGTCCTAGGTTTTTCGCCCGATCAGAACCAAACGAGTCTAGGACAATTCTATGGACTCTCAAGATCAATAATTATCAAAAAAAAGTTGAACTTTTGCATTTTTCGCATGGGTATATTGGGTCATAAAGAAAATGGGCGTGGCAAAATGCACTCAAAAGCCTATAAATCCTAAACAAAAACTCAGAACTTCACGAAAATTGGTGAGCTTATGTGCCATAACATCATTAACAAGCATGCAAAATTTCATGGAGATCGGACTATAGATGGTGCTATAACTGTTAAAAAGCTTTAAAAAACACATATTTCCTATGGTAAATTGCCTGTATTGGCTGTAAATTGACTTTTCCATCTATTATTTCAGTGGTTAAAAGCTTTCTAAATAAATCTTAATGTCTTAAATGCTTATGTGCCTAAAGGCCTTAAATGCTTGAACCCCGATAAATGCTGCTTGCAGCTTTAATTATTATTATTATTCTCCCCTAAAACGCATCGTGCAGCCCAAACCGTAACAGCTGGAACCTTGAAACTTGGCCAAATGGTAGTCCTCAATTTGGGGAGAACCTATCAAAATATGACTCAGATTGGCCCATAGGTGGCGCTATAATGACCACATTTACTAAATTGCTCATAACTCCTAAACAGTTTGTCCTAGAGTCTCAATTTTAGCATCACTGTGATCCCTGGCTCCAGACGGACAAGATGGCTATCTCCAAATTCACCTACGAGCAAAAAAAAAAATTGTTATGGGCAAATTTGTCCAAAACCTACTTTGGCCAACTAGTCCCTGGTTTTTGGCCCAATCCAGACCAGACCAGTCTAGCACAGTTCTCTGGAGTCTCTAGATCAATAATTATCGAACAAAAGTTGAACTTTTGCATTGACCTGGCTGTAACAGGGTCATTTAGCAAAGGGGTGGGACAAAAAAACACTCAAAAGCCTACACAACCTAAGGGAAAACCCCAAAGTTCACAAAAATCGATGAGCAGATGTGTCAGAACATGGTGAAGAAGCATGCCAAGTTTCGTGAAGATCGGACAATAGGTGGCGCTATAACTGTCCAAAACGTCTCTTTTTATTAGGGGTTCAAGCACGAAGTGCTGAAACCCTATTGTAATTGTACTGATTTTTAGGGGTTCAAGCACGAAGTGCTGAAACCCTATTGTAATTGTACTGATTTTTATTATTATTATTATTATTATTATTATTATTATTATTATTTTTCTTCTGCCGTAAAACTCATCGTGCAGCCCAAACCGTAAGAGCTGGAGCTTTGAAACTTTGCCAGATGGTAGTACAAAAATCGAGGAGAGGTTCAGAGAATATGACCCCAATTGGCCCATAGGTGGCGCTATAGCAACCAAAAGCGCGAAACTGCTCATAACTCCTAGACCGTATGACGTAGACTCAAGTGTCTTATATCACTGGAAAGCTGGAAACCTGAAGGTCAAAACGTATATCTCCGATTTCATTTCCTGTATGCAAATTGTCCGCCATTTTGAATTTAGTTAAAAACCTACTTTTGCGAACTAGTCCTAGGTTTTTTGTCCAATTGGATCCAAAACAGTGCAGAAATGTTCTCTGGAGTCTGAATATCAATAATTATCGAAAAAAAGTCGAAATTTCGATTCCTGATCGCCGGGGGGTGATAAATTAATGTTGTGGGAGGAGCCTATTTTACTAAAATGGCTATAACTCGAGAATGAAATTAGATATCTTCACCAAACTTGGTGCACATGTGTATGAGTTCAATCTGGGGTCACAGTAAAAAAATCGCGACGATTGATTACTAGGTGGCGCTATAACATGAAAAAAACATGAAAACGGCTATGACCACGTGACCGTTAGTCCGATTGACTTGAAAATTGGTATGCAGTGTCTTGGTCCAAGGTACCATGTATGTCTATGAGGACATTGGCGTATCTCGAAAAACATGGCCGCCATCGACCAATGAAATTTGAGCACCTATTAGACAAGGTTAACGGAGGCCGATCGGAACGAAACTCGATGGGCATGTTCGACTCATGGCCCTAGAGGTCTCTAAGAGTTTTGAAAGAAATCGGCCACTAGTTGGCGCTAACGAGTTTTATGGCTCTGTAATCACGTGGTGTTACACTTATCGTCACAAAATGCATATCATCTGATAGATCTGCTCATGCTGAACAACTTTGCCTCAAGAACTAATGCTGTCAATTAAACCGTTTATTAAATATTCGTAATTATGTTAAAAACCTACTTTTGCGAACTAGTCCTAGGTTTTTCGCCCGATCGAAACCAGACCAGTCTAGGACAATTCTCTGGACACTCTAGATCAATAATTATCAAAAAAAAGTTGAACTTTTGCATGTAGATGGCTGTAAGAGGGTCATTTAGTAAAGGGGCGTGGCAAAAAACACTAAAAAGCCTATAAATCCTAAATGAAAACTCAGAACTTCACAAAAATTGGTGAGCATATGTGACATAACATCATTAACAAGCATGCCGATTTTTATGAAGATCGGACGATAGCTGGCGCAATAACTGCTAAAAAGCTTTAAAACCATATATTTCCTATTGTATTTCCTGTAAATGGTCTTTTCCATCTATTATGTTAGTAGTTACATGCTTGCTAAATAAAAGTTAATCACTTTTGATGCTTTTGTGCTTAAAGGCCTTAACTGCTTGAACCCCGATAAATGCTGCTTGCAGCTTTAATTATTATTATTATTATTCTCCCCTAAAACGCATCGTGCAGCCCAAACCGTAACAGCTGGAACCTTGAAACTTGGCCAAATGGTAGTCCTCAATTTGGGGAGAACCTATCAAAATATGACTCAGATTGGCCCATAGGTGGCGCTATAATGACCACATTTACTAAATTGCTCATAACTCCTAAACAGTTTGTCCTAGAGTCTCAATTTTAGCATCACTGTGATCCCTGGCTCCAGACGGACAAGATGGCTATCTCCAAATTCACCTACGAGCAAAAAAAAAAATTGTTATGGGCAAATTTGTCCAAAACCTACTTTGGCCAACTAGTCCCTGGTTTTTGGCCCAATCCAGACCAGACCAGTCTAGCACAGTTCTCTGGAGTCTCTAGATCAATAATTATCGAACAAAAGTTGAACTTTTGCATTGACCTGGCTGTAACAGGGTCATTTAGCAAAGGGGTGGGACAAAAAAACACTCAAAAGCCTACACAACCTAAGGGAAAACCCCAAAGTTCACAAAAATCGATGAGCAGATGTGTCAGAACATGGTGAAGAAGCATGCCAAGTTTCGTGAAGATCGGACAATAGGTGGCGCTATAACTGTCCAAAACGTCTCTTTTTATTAGGGGTTCAAGCACGAAGTGCTGAAACCCTATTGTAATTGTACTGATTTTTATTAGGGGTTCAAGCACGAAGTGCTGAAACCCTATTGTAATTGTGCTGATTTTTATTATTATTATTATTATTATTATTCTGCCGTAAAACGCATCGTGCAGCCCAAACCGTAAGGGCTAGAGCTTTGAAACTTTGCCATATGGTAGTACAAAAATCGAGGAGAGGTTATCAAATTATGACCCCGATTGGCCCATAGGTGGCGCTATAGCAACCAAAAGCGCGAAACTGCTCATAACTCCTAGACCGTAAGTCATAGACTCAAGTGTCTTATATCATTGGAAAGCTGGACGCCTGACGAACAAAACGTATATCTCCGATTTTTTTTCCGCCATGATAGATTTTCCGCCATTTTGAATTTTGTCGAAAATCTACTTTTGCGAACTAGTCCCTGGTTTTTTGCCCGATCGGAACCAAACCAGTGCAGAATTGTTCTCTGGAGTCTGAATATCAATAATTATCAAAAAAAAGTTGAAATTTCGATTCACGGTCGCTAGGGGGTGCAAAATTAACGTTGTGGGAGGAGCCTATTTTACTAAAATGGCTATAACTCCAGAAGTAAAAGAGGTATTTTAACCAAACCTGGTACACATGTGTAAGACGTCAATATGAGGTCACGGTAAAAAAATCGCGGCGATTGGTCACATGGTGGCGCTATAACATGAAAAAAACATAAAACAGGCTATAACCACCTGACCGTTAGTCCGATTGACTTGAAAATTGGTATGCAGTGTCTTGGTCCAAGGTGCCATGTATGTCTATGAGGACATTGGTGTATCTCAAAAAACATGGCCGCCATCGGCCAATGAAGTTTGAGCACCTATTAGACAAGGTTAACGGAGGCCTATCGGAACGAAACTCGGTGGGCATGTTCGACTCATGGCCCTAGAGGTCTGTAAGAATTTTAAAAGAAATCGGCCACTAGTTGGCGCTAACGAGTTTTATGGCTCTGTAATCACGTGGTGTTACACTTATTGTCACAAAATGCATACCATTTGATAGATCTCCTCTTGTTGAACAACTTTGCCTCAAGAACCATTGCTGTCAATCAAACCGTTCATTAAATATTCGTAATTATGTTAAAAACCTACTTTTGCGAACTAGTCCTAGGTTTTTCGCCCGATCAGAACCAAACGGGTCTAGGACAATTCTATGGACTCTCAAGATCAATAATTATCAAAAAAAAGTTGAACTTTTGCATTTTTCGCATGGGTATATTGGGTCATAAAGAAAATGGGCGTGGCAAAATGCACTCAAAAGCCTATAAATCCTAAACAAAAACTCAGAACTTCACGAAAATTGGTGAGCTTATGTGCCATAACATCATTAACAAGCATGCAAAATTTCATGGAGATCGGACTATAGATGGTGCTATAACTGTTAAAAAGCTTTAAAAAACACATATTTCCTATGGTAAATTGCCTGTATTGGCTGTATACCCAGGGGGCAAAGGGGGTTTAGCAGACATGGGCTGCTGTAAAAGGTTGTCATATAAAAATGAAATCTATGATGTCTGAGGATCACAACCTGGGTGGCCAACCCGGTCAACAAGCTGCTGGAAACTTGTAATTAGGGTCAAAACAATGCTACCTCAAATTCGGCTTTAACTTCCAGAATCACCCAAACATGCTAAAACGGTTTAATTATATTCATGAATCGTGAGCCATATCTCCCTGATACTTTATGCTAGAAACAAACTGAGCACACATTTAGAAAGAGTGGAAGATAAGCTTTCATCTGATGCCTTGATTGTACATGTAATTAGAATGTAAGAGTTAACAATGCCTCTTAATTCATAGGTAGGCAAAAAAAAAGAAAAAAATATTGAACATTCCATTTGTAATCGGTAGCATTCTTTTCCCTTTGTTGTTGTTACAATAAACAAATTACCATGTAAAGTTAACTTTTACTGGATGAAATCATATTTTGATTTTTTTTTTACTAACCAGACAGTCCTCATGGCCCATAACACATTTAGAGGGAATTCAATTTCAAGCCTATAATAGCCTGTCAATTCAAACAAGAACCAAGAAAGAAGTTTACCATTAACTGGTGTTAATTGTATACTGCTCTGTTTCTGTATGTACAGTATATCGTTTGCATATTTATGCAATATCAATTATTTGTATTGCAATGTCTATTTCTAATATTCTTTCACAAGTGGGATAGCTTTATTTATTCTATTGAAATAAAAAAAAAGGGATTTGAGGATTTTGGGTTAGGCTGGTTAGTGTTCAATCCTGGTGTTTGGAGTGTGAGACAAAGGTACTGACAACTAAATGCTGAAAGACTAAAACACACAGGAGTCATGTGTGGAGTAGGTTTAAAAGTATTTACTGATTAAAACTGTTACATTAAGTAGCAATTTGTACCAAAAAAAAAAACAAAAAAAAACGAAACAGACAAACAGATTACAATTCAGGGTGATAACTAATTTCTGTAATAATGTTTATACAATTTGTTTAGCTGTTTCGGAATCACCGCTGCTGTCGCTGCTCTCTAGTGTTTCAGCATGCTGTGTCCAACTACATTTGGTTGCCAACCCCTAGCAACGGCATCCTATGTAGCATGGAGCAGTTCTTCTGACAACCTTTAACCAGAGATGGGCACAAATACATCAAAAAGTATTTAATTAAAATACAAGTAATTTGTAATTTGAAAATACAAAAATATATTTTTTACAGTCTTCTGTAGTGTAAGTGTGGCGTTAGGTACATGTAAGAGTCTAGAATATTGCAATATTATTGTTTAGTGCAGAAGATGCGCTTTTAACGTACATGTTGCCACATACTGTCATAATAAAATATAATTACGCATATAACACTATATTTGTATTATTTACACAAAAACTAGTTAACGCTGCTGTGAGGGTGTTTCTAATAGCGCGGCTGTGACAAAGTTGACAACTTTCTCTCTTCCGACTGCCATTATCTATTTTCTTACTCTTTTTGAAAGTTGTGAAAACACTGTTGTGGCGTTTTTCTTTTGCTATTTGAGCAAATTGGAACACAAAAATATATATTTATTGTAGTCTTTCATTCACTGCTATAGAAGTTAACCCAACTATGATGCCTTACACTTCTGAGAAACCCAGAAATGTGAACAGGGTCAATAGGATGTGTCACATCACGTGATTTACTTGCCAAAAACTGTGATAGGCAATTTGGTAGTCCTATTTGTATTTTATGTCTATGGTCCTAGGGATAGTTCACCCAAAAAGGAAAATTAGCCCATGATTTACTCACCCTGACATCATCCTAGGTGTATTTTACTTTCTTCTTTCAGAAGAATACAATCAGAGTTATATTAAAAAGTGTCGTGGCTCTTCAAAGCTTTATAATGACAGTCAATGGGTATATTTTTCATCAAAGTGCATCTATCCATCATAAAAGCATATCTACCCATCATAAAAGTAAATCTATCCATCATAAAAGTGCATCTGTCCATCATAAAAGTGCATCTATCCATCATAAAAGTGCATCTATCCATCATAAAAGTGCATGTGTCAATCATAAAAGTGCGTCTATCCATCATAAAAGTGCATCTATCCATCATAAAAGTGCATGTGTCAATCATAAAAGTGTGTCTATCCATCATAAAAGTACATCTATCCATCATAAAACTGCATCTGTCCATCATAAGTGCATCTATCCATCATAAAAGTGCATGTCAATCATAAAAGTGCATCTGTCCATCATAAAAGTGCATCTATCCATCATAAAAGTGCATCTATCCATCATAAAAGTGCATCTGTCCATCATAAAAGTGCATCTATCCATCATAAAAGTGCATCTATCCATCACAAAAGTGCATCTATCCATCATAAAAGTGCATGTGTCAATCATAGTGCATGTGTCAATCATAAAAGTACATCTATCCATCATAAAAGTGCATCTATCCATCATAAAAGTACATCTATCCATCATAAAAGTGCATCTATCCATCATAAAAGTGCATCTATCCATCATAAAAGTGCATCTGTCCATCATAAAAGCATATTTATCCATCATAAAAGTGCATGTGTCAATCATAAAAGTGCGTCTATCCATCATAAAAGTGCATCTACCCATCATAAAAGTACACCTATCCATCATAAAAATGCATCTATCCATCATAAAAGTGCATCTGTCCATCATAAAAGCATATCTATCCATCATAAAAGTACATCTATCCATCATAAAAGTGCATCTGTCCATGATAAAAGTGCATCTTTCCATCATAAAAGCATATCTATCCATCATAAAAGTACATCTATCCATCATAAAAGTGCATCTGTCCGTCATAAAAGTGCATCTGTCCATCATAAAAGCATATCTATCCATCATAAAAGTGCATGTGTCAATCATAAAAGTGCGTCTATCCATCATAAAAGTGCATCTATCCATCAGAAAAGTACATCTATCCATCATAAAATTGCATCTATCCATCATAAAAGTGCATCTGTCCATCATAAAAGCATATCTATCCATCATAAAAGTGCATGTGTCAATCATAAAAGTGCGTCTATCCATCATAAAAGTGCATCTATCCATCATAAAAGTACATCTATCCATCATAAAATTGCATCTATCCATCATAAAAGTGCATCTGTCCATCATAAAAGCATATCTATCCATCATAAAAGTGCATCTATCCATCATAAAAGTGCATCTATCCATCATAAAAGTACATCTATCCATCATAAAAGTGCATCTGTCCATCATAAAAGCATATCTATCCATCATAAAAGTAAATCTATCCATCATAAAAGTGCATCTGTCCATCATAAAAGTGCATCTATCCATCATAAAAGTGCATCTATCCATCATAAAAGTGCATGTGTCAATCATAAAAGTGCGTCTATCCATCATAAAAGTGCATCTATCCATCATAAAAGTGCATGTGTCAATCATAAAAGTGCGTCTATCCATCATAAAAGTACATCTATCCATCATAAAACTGCATCTGTCCATCATAAAAGTGCATCTATCCATCATAAGTGCATGTCAATCATAAAAGTGCGTCTATCCATCATAAAAGTGCATCTATCCATCATAAAAGTGCGTCTATCCATCATAAAAGTGCATCTGTCCATCATAAAAGTGCATCTATCCATCATAAAAGTGCATCTATCCATCATAAAAGTGCATCTATCCATCATAAAAGTGCATCTGTCCGTCATAAAAGTGCATCTATCCATCATAAAAGTGCATGTCAATCATAAAAGTGCGTCTATCCATCATAAAAGTGCATCTATCCATCATAAAAGTGCGTCTATCCATCATAAAAGTGCATCTGTCCATCATAAAAGTGCATCTATCCATCATAAAAGTGCATCTATCCATCACAAAATTGCATCTATCCATCATAAAAGTGCATGTGTCAATCATAAAAGTGCATGTGTCAATCATAAAAGTACATCTATCCATCATAAAAGTGCATCTATCCATCATAAAAGTACATCTATCCATCATAAAAGTGCATCTATCCATCATAAAAGTGCATCTATCCATCATAAAAGTGCATCTGTCCGTCATAAAAGTGCATCTGTCCATCATAAAAGCATATCTATCCATCATAAAAGTGCATGTGACAATCATAAAAGTGCGTCTATCCATCATAAAAGTGCATCTATCCATCATAAAAGTACATCTATCCATCATAAAAGTACATCTATCCATCATAAAAGTACATCTATCCATCATAAAAGTTCATCTATCCATCATAAAAGTGCATCTATCTATCATAAAAGTGCATGTGTCCATCATTAAAGTGCGTCTATCCATCATTAAAGTGCATCTGTCCATCATAAAAGTGCATCTATCCATCATAAAAGTGCATCTGTCCATCATAAAAGTACATCTATGATGGATAGACACACTTTTATGATAGACACACTTATATGATGGACACATGCACTTTTATGATGATAGATGCACTATTATGATGGATAGATGCACTTTTATGATTGACATGCACTTTTATGATGGATAGACACACTTTTATGATGGATAGATGCACTTTTATGATGGACACATGCACTTTTATGATGGACACATGCACTTTTATGATGGACAGATGCACTTTTATGATGGATAGATGCACTTTTATGATGGATAGATGCACTTTTATAATGGATAGATGCACTTTTATGATGGATAGACGCACTTTTATGATGGATAGATGCACTTTTATGATGGATAGACGCACTTTTATGATTGACACATGCACTTTTATGATGGATAGATGCACTTTTATGATGGATAGATGCACTTTTATGATGGACAAATGCACTTTTATGATGGATAGATGTACTTTTATGACGGATAGATACGCTTTTATGATGGACAGATGCACTTTTATGATGGACAGATGCACTTTGATGAAAAATATACCCATTGACTGTCATTATAAAGCTTTGAAGAGCCACGACACTTTTTAATATAACTCTGATTGTATTCTTCTGAAAGAAGAAAGTAATATACACCTAGGATGACGTCAGGGTGAGTAAATCATGGGCTAATTTTCCTTTTTGGGTGAACTATCCCTAGGACCATAGACATAAAATACAAATAGGACTACCAAATTGCCTATCACAGTTTTTGGCAAGTAAATCACGTGATGTGACACATCCTATTGACCCTGTTCACATTTCTGGGTTTCTCAGAAGTGTAAGGCATCATAGTTGGGTTAACTTCTATAGCAGTGAATGAAAGACTACATTAAATATATATTTTTGTGTTCCAATTTGCTCAAATAGCAAAAGAAAAACGCCACAACAGTGTTTTCACAACTTTCAAAAAGAGTAAGAAAATAGATAATGGCAGTCGGAAGAGAGAAAGTTGTCAACTTTGTCACAGCCGCGCTATTAGAAACACCCTCACAGCAGCGTTAACTAGTTTTTGTGTAAATAATACAAATATAGTGTTATATGCGTAATTATATTTTATTATGACAGTATGTGGCAACATGTACGTTAAAAGCGCATCTTCTGCACTAAACAATATTGCAATATTCTAGACTCTTACATGTACCTAACGCCACACTTACACTACAGAAGACTGTAAAAAATACATTTTTGTATTTTCAAATTACAAATTACTTTTAATTTTTTATTTATTTTTAATTAAATACTTTTTGATGTATTTGTGCCCATCTCTGGTTAAAGGTTGTCAGAAGAACTGCTCCTGCTACATAGGATGCTGTTGCTAGGGGTTGGCAACCAAATGTAGTAGGACACAGCATGCTGAAACACTAGAGAGCAGCGACAGCAGCGGTGATTCCGAAACAGCTAAACAAATTGTATAAACATTATTACAGAAATTAGTTATCACCCTGAATTGTAATCTGTTTGTCTGTTTCGTTTTTTTTTTTTTTTTTTTTTTTGGTACAAATTGCTACTTAATGTAACAGTTTTAATCAGTAAATACTTTTAAACCTACTCCACACATGACTCCTGTGTGTTTTAGTCTTTCAACATTTAGTTGTCAGTACCTTTGTCTCACACTCCAAACACCAGGATTGAACACTAACCAGCCTAACCCAAAATCCTCAAATCCCTTTTTTTTATTTCAATAGAATAAATAAAGCTATCCCACTTGTGAAAGAATATTAGAAATAGACATTGCAATACAAATAATTGATATTGCATAAATATGCAAACGATATACTGTACATACAGAAACAGAGCAGTATACAATTAACACCAGTTAATGGTAAACTTCTTTCTTGGATCTTGTTTGAATTGACAGGCTATTTTAGGCTTGAAATTGAATTCCCTCTAAATGTGTTGTGGGCCATGAGGACTGTCTGGTTAGTAAAAAAAAAAAAATCAAAATATGATTTCATCCAGTAAAAGTTAACTTTACATGGTAATTTGTTTATTGTAACAACAACAAAGGGAAAAGAATGCTACCGATTACAAATGGAATGTTCAATATTTTTTTCTTTTTTTTGCCTACCTATGAATTAAGAGGCATTGTTAACTCTTACATTCTAATTACATGTACAATCAAGGCATCAGATGAAAGCGTATCTTCCACTCTTTCTAAAGGTGTGCTCAGTTTGTTTCTAGCATAAAGTATCAGGGAGATATGGCTCACGATTCATGAATATAATTAAACCGTTTTAGCATGTTTGGGTGATTCTGGGAGTTAAAGCCGAATTTGAGGTAGCATTGTTTTGACCCTAATTACAAGTTTCCAGCAGCTTGTTGACCGGGTTGGCCACCCAGGTTGTGATCCTCAGACATCATAGATTTCATTTTTATATGACAACCTTTTACAGCAGCCCATGTCTGATTTCCTAAAAAACAGGTGTTTTGCCCCCTGGGTAGTAAATGGACTTTTCCATCTATTATTTCAGTGGTTAAAAGCTTTCTAAATAAATCTTAATGTCTTAAATGCTTATGTGCCTAAAGGCCTTAAATGCTTGAACCCCGATAAATGCTGCTTGCAGCTTTAATTATTATTATTATTCTCCCCTAAAACGCATCGTGCAGCCCAAACCGTAACAGCTGGAACCTTGAAACTTGGCCAAATGGTAGTCCTCAATTTGGGGAGAACCTATCAAAATATGACTCAGATTGGCCCATAGGTGGCGCTATAATGACCACATTTACTAAATTGCTCATAACTCCTAAACAGTTTGTCCTAGAGTCTCAATTTTAGCATCACTGTGATCCCTGGCTCCAGACGGACAAGATGGCTATCTCCAAATTCACCTACGAGCAAAAAAAAAATTGTTATGGGCAAATTTGTCCAAAACCTACTTTGGCCAACTAGTCCCTGGTTTTTGGCCCAATCCAGACCAGACCAGTCTAGCACAGTTCTCTGGAGTCTCTAGATCAATAATTATCGAACAAAAGTTGAACTTTTGCATTGACCTGGCTGTAACAGGGTCATTTAGCAAAGGGGTGGGACAAAAAAACACTCAAAAGCCTACACAACCTAAGGGAAAACCCCAAAGTTCACAAAAATCGATGAGCAGATGTGTCAGAACATGGTGAAGAAGCATGCCAAGTTTCGTGAAGATCGGACAATAGGTGGCGCTATAACTGTCCAAAACGTCTCTTTTTATTAGGGGTTCAAGCACGAAGTGCTGAAACCCTATTGTAATTGTACTGATTTTTATTAGGGGTTCAAGCACGAAGTGCTGAAACCCTATTGTAATTGTGCTGATTTTTATTATTATTATTATTATTATTCCGCCGTAAAACGCATCGTGCAGCCCAAACCGTAAGAGCTGGAACTTTGAAACTTTGACAGATGGTAGTACAAAAATCGAGGAAAGGTTCAGAGATTATGACCCCGATTGGCCCATAGGTGGCGCTATAGCAACCAAAAGCGCGAAACTGTTCATAACTCCTAGACCGTATGTCGTAGACTCAAGTGTCTTATATCATTGGAAAGCTGGATGCCTGACGAACAAAACGTATATCTCCGATTTCATTTCCGCCATGATAGATTTTCCGCCATTTTGAATTTTGTCAAAAACCTACTTTTGCGAACTAGTCCCTGGTTTTTTGCCCGATTGGAACCAAACCAGTGCAGAAATGTTCTCTGGAGTCTGAATATCAATAATTATCGAAAAAAAGTGGAAATTTCGATTCACGGTCGCTAAGGGGCGCCAAAACGTACGTTGTGGGAGGGGCCTATTTTACTAAAATGGCTATAACTCCCGATGTAAATGAGGTATCTTCACCAAACTTGGTACACATGTGTATGAGTTCAATCTGGGGTCACAGTAAAAAAATCGCGACGATTGGCCTCATGGTGGCGCTATAAAATGAAAAAAACATAAAACAGGCTATAACCACCTGACCGTTAGTCCGATTGACTTGAAAATTGGTATGCAGTGTCTTGGTCCAAGGTGCCATGTATGTGTATGAGGACATTGGCGTATCTCAAAAAACATGGCCGCCATCGGCCAACGAAGTTTGAGCACCTATTAGACAAGGTTAACGGAGGCCGATCGGAACGAAACTCAATGGGCATGTTCGGCTCATGGCCCTAAAGGTCTGTAAGAATTTTGAAAGAAATCGGCCACTAGTTGGCGCTAACGAGTTTTACGGCTCTGTAATCACGTGGTGTTACAAATATCCACACAATATGCATATCATTTGATAGATCTCCTCATCCTGAACAACTTTGCCTCAAGAACCATTGCTGTCAATCAAACTGTTCATTAATTATTCATTAATATGTTAAAAACCTACTTTTGCGAACTAGTCCTAGGTTTTTTGCCCGATTGGAACCAGACCAGTCTAGGACAATTCTCTGGACTCTCTAGATCAATAATTATCAAAAAAAAGTTGAACTTTTGCATTTGGATGGCTGTAATAGGGTAATTTATAAAATGGGCGTGTCAAAATACATTAAAAAGCCTATAAATCCTAAATAAAAACTCAGAACTTCACAAAAATTGGTCAGCATATGTGACATAACATCATTAACAAGCATGAAAAATTCTATGGAGATCGGACGATAGGTGGCGCTATAACTGTTAAAAAGCTTTAAAATCATATATTTCCTATGGTAAACTGCCTGTATTGGCTGTAAATGGTCTTTTCCATCTCTGATCATATAATTTTCACATCATAATGTTCAAAACTAGTGCAATACAATTCTCTGGACTCACTAGATCAATAATTGTCAGAAAAAGTTGAACTACTTCATTTGGATAGCTATAATAGGTTCACTTCAAAATCTGGCCTTTACCAAGTGTCCCCGAAAGCCTATATCTCTTTAATCAATGCTCAGACCTTCTTAAAAACAAGTCAGAACGTGTGAAATATCACCCTGAACAAGCATGAAAATTTTCAGACAGATCGGACAAAATTTGCCTCTATAACAGTTAAAAAGGTGAAAATGATATGAATTAATGGCATGTTAAGCCAATAAGTGGTATTTTACTGCCCCCTGCTGTTTAAAATAGTCATTGTCTCATATTGGTATTGGTATCAGCCATGGTAAATCATGATAAATGATGGTGTGTGTGTGTGTGTGTGTGTGTGTGTGTGTGTGTGTGTGTGTGTGTGTGTGTGTGTGTGTGGTACAAATATAACAAAGGTTTTATTTTCCAACATGAAAACAAACATAACAGAGTGCTAGTGCACAAACAATAACCGACAATGATAATGGATGAGAGGGGAACTTAAATACACAGATCAAGACGAGGACAACAGGTGACGGTTATGATGATGAGGAGCAGGTGATGATGAGGAGGGTGATGAGGAGCAGGTGCAGGTGATGACGACAGATGGTGAATGTGATGAAGACAGAAGGTGAATGTGATGAAGGTGAATGTGACACCAATATCACTGAAACATTTGTGTGTGTGTGTGTGTGTGTGTGTAGCATTATTGTGTGTAGCATATGTAGCAAGTATGCATTATTGAGTTAACATGGAAACACTGGTTTGCTTTAGTGCAGAAAACTGGTCAAAATCATGAGGTTTAAAGTGAAAGTGAGCCAATAAGTGGTCTTCTACTGCCCTCTGCTGGCCATTCTACTTATTAATTAAATTTTTCCACATGTGCTTGCATTTATACTTGAATACACACTAAAAATCACTTATATAGCAATAACTATTATAACATAATCATATTTTGTCAGTGTTAATCACTTTATTTGCACTGACACTTCAAATAATTGCTAGTAATGTGGTAAATCATGGTAAATCATGGTTAACTATGCTGTGTGTGTGTGTGTGTGTGTGTGTGTGTGTGTGTGTGTGTGTGTGTGTGTGTGTGTAAGCATGCATTGAGTTAACATGGATAAACTGGTTTGCTTTAGTGCAGAAAACTGGTTTAAAGTGAAAGTGAGCCAATAAGTGGTCTTCTACTGCCCTCTGCTGGCCATTCTACTTATTAATGAAATATTTCAACATGTGCTTGCATTCATACTTGAATACACACTAAAAAAATCACTTATATAGCAATAACTATTATAACACAATCATATTTTGTCAGTGTTAACCACTTTATTTGCACTGACACTTCAAAAAATTGCTAGTAATGTGATAAATCAGGCTAGAAACATGGTAAATCAAAGTAAATAATCCTAGATTGTCGTTTATCTCTTGGTAAATAATACTAGAACGTGGTATATCATGGTAAATCATGGTTAACTATGCTGTGTGTGTATGTGTGTGTGTGTGTGTGTGTGTGTGTGTGTGTGTGTGTGTGTGTGTGTGTGTGTGTGTGTGTGTGTGTGTGTGTGTGTGTGTGTGTGTGTGTGTGTGTTTGTGTGTGTGTGTGTGTGTGTGTGTGTGTGTGTGTGTGTGTGTGTGTGTGTGTGTGTGTAAGCATGCATTGAGTTAACATGGAAAAACTGGTTTGCTTTAGTGCAGAAAACTGGTTTAAAGTGAAAGTGAGCCAATAAGTGGTCTTCTACTGCCCTCTGCTGGCCATTCTACTTAATAATGAAATATTTTACATGTGCTTTTGCATTCATACTTGGACACACACTAAAAATCACGTATATAACTAACTATTATAACACAATAATATTTTGTCAGTGTTCATCACCTCATTTGCACTGACACTTCACATATTTGCTAGTAATGTGGTTAATCATGCTAGAAACATTGTAAATCATAGTAAATAATACTGAAATGAGGTGTATCAAGGTAAATCATGCTAGAATCCTAATAAATCATTCTGGAACATGGTATATGATAGTAAATCATGCTAGAATCATATTAAATAATTCTAGAATGTGGCAAATCGTTGTGGGAGGAGCCTATTTTACTCAAATGGCTATAACTCAAGAAGTAAATGAGATATCTTCACCAAACTCAGTACACATGTGTATGGGTTCAATTTGAGGTCACAGTAAACAATTCTATGGAGATCGGAGCATAGGTGGCGCTATAACTGTTAAAAAGCTTTAAAACCATATATATCCCATGGCAAATTGCCTGTATTGGCTGTAAATGGTCTTTTCCATCTATTATGTCAGTGGTTACATGCTTGCTAAATAAATCTTAATAACTTTTGATGCTTTTGTGCTTAAATGCCTTAAAGGCCTTAACTGCTTGAACCCCGATAAATGCTGCTTGCAGCTTTAATTATTATTATTATTATTATTCTGCCGTAAAACGCATCGTGCAGCCCAAACCGTAAGGGCTAGAGCTTTGAAACTTTGCCAGATGGTAGTACAAAAATCGAGGAGAGGTTATCAAATTATGACCTCGATTGGCCCATAGGTGGCGCTATAACAACCAAAAGCGCGAAAGTGGTCATAACTCCTGGACCGTATGTCGTAGACACAAGTGTCTTATATCATTGGAAAGCTGGTCGTCTGACGAACAAAACGTATATCTCCGATTTCATTTCCGTCATGATAAATTTTCCGCCATTTTGAATTTTGTCGAAAACCTACTTTTGCGAACTAGTCCCTGGTTTTTTGCTCGATCGGAACCAAACCAGTGCAGAATTGTTCTCTGGAGACTGAAGATCAATAATTATCGAAAAAAAGTTGAAATTTCGATTCAGGGTCGCTAGGGGGCGCAAAATTAACGTTGTGGGCGGAGCCTATTTTACTAAAATGGCTATAACTCCAGAAGTAAATGAGGTATTTTCACCAAACTTGGTACACGTATGTAAGAGGTCAATCTGAGGACACGGTAAAAAAATCGCGGCGATTGGCCACATGGTGGCGCTATAACATGAAAAAAACATAAAACAGGCTATAACCACCTGACCGTTAGTCCGATTGACTTGAAAATTGGTATGCAGTGTCTTGGTCCAAGGTGCCATGTATGTCTATGAGGACATTGGTGTATCTCAAAAAACATGGCCGCCATTGGCCAATGAAGTTGAGCACCTATTAGACAAGGTTAACGGAGGCCGATCGGAACGAAACTCGGTGGGCATGTTCGACTCATGGCCCTAGAGGTCTGTAAGAATTTTGAAAGAAATCGGCCACTAGTTGGCGCTAACGAGTTTTATGGCTCTGTAATCACGTGGTGTTAGATATATTGTCACAAAATGCATATCATTTGATAGATCTGCTCATGCTGAACAACTTTGCCTCTAGAACCATTGCTGTCAATCAAACCGTTCATTAAATATTCATGAATATGTTAAAAACCTACTTTTGCGAACTAGTCCCTGGTTTTTCGCCCGATCGGAACCAGACCAGTCTAGGACAATTCTATGGACTCTCTAGATCAATAATTATCAAAAAAAAGTTGAACTTTTGTATTTGTATGGCTGTAATAGGGTCATTTATAAAATGGGTGTGGCAAAATACACTCAAAAGCCTATAAATCCTAAATGAAAACTCAGAACTTCACAAAAATTGGTGAGCATATGTGTCATAACATCACAAACAAGCTTGCAAAATTTGATGGAGATTGGACAATAGTTGGCGCTATAACTGTTAAAAAGCTTTAAAACCATATATTTCCTATGGTAAACTGCCTGTATTGGCTGTAAATGGTCTTTTCCATGTCTGATCATATAATTTTCATATCATAATGTTCAAAACTAGTGCAATACAATTCTCTGGACTCACTAGATCAATAATTGTCAGAAAAAGTTGAACTACTTCATTTGGATAGCTATAATAGGTTCACTTCAAAATCTGGCCTTTACCAAGTGTCCCCGAAAGCCTATATCTCTTTAATCAATGCTCAGACCTTCTTAAAAACAAGTCAGAACGTGTGAAATATCACCCTGAACAAGCATGAAAATTTTCAGACAGATCGGACAAAATTTGCCTCTATAACAGTTAAAAAGGTGAAAATGATATGATTTAATGGCATGTTAAGCCAATAAGTGGTATTTTACTGCCCCCTGCTGTTTAAAATAGTCATTTTCTCATATTGGTATTGGTATCAGCCATGGTAAATCATGATAAATGATGGTGTGTGTGTGTGTGTGTGTGTGTGTGTGTGTGTGTGTGTGTGTGTGTGTGTGTGTGTGTGTGTGTGTGTGGTACAAATATAACAAAGGTTTTATTTTCCAACATGAAAACAAACATAACAGAGTGCTAGTGCACAAACAATAACCGACAATGATAATGGATGAGAGGGGAACTTAAATACACAGATCAAGACAAGGACAACAGGTGACGGTTATGATGATGAGGTGCAGGTGATGATGAGGAGGGTGATGAGGAGCAGGTGCAGGTGATGACGACAGATGGTGAATGTGATGAAGACAGAAGGTGAATGTGATGAAGGTGAATGTGACACCAATATCACTGAAACATTTGTGTGTGTGTGTGTGTGTGTGTGTGTGTGTGTGTGTGTGTGTGTGTGTGTGTGTGTGTGTGTGTAGCATTATTGTGTGTAGCATATGTAGCAAGTATGCATTATTGAGTTAACATGGAAACACTGGTTTGCTTTAGTGCAGAAAACTGGTCAAAATCATGAGGTTTAAAGTGAAAGTGAGCCAATAAGTGGTCTTCTACTGCCCTCTGCTGGCCCTTCTACTTATTAATTAAATTTTTCCACATGTGCTTGCATTTATACTTGAATACACACTAAAAATCACTTATATAGCAATAACTATTATAACACAATCATATTTTGTCAGTGTTAATCACTTTATTTGCACTGACACTTCAAATAATTGCTAGTAATGTGATAAATCAGGCTAGAAACATGGTAAATCAAAGTAAATAATACTAGATTGTCGTTTATCTCCTGGTAAATAATACTAGAACGTGGTATATCATGGTAAATCATGGTTAACTATGCTGTGTGTGTATGTGTGTGTGTGTGTGTGTGTGTGTGTGTGTGTGTGTGTGTGTGTGTGTGTGTGTAAGCATGCATTGAGTTAACATGGAAAAACTGGTTTGCTTTAGTGCAGAAAACTGGTTTAAAGTGAAAGTGAGCCAATAAGTGGTCTTCTAGTGCCCTCTGCTGGCCATTCAACTTAATAATGAAATATTTTACATGTGCTTTTGCATTCATACTTGGACACACACTAAAAATCACGTATATAACTAACTATTATAACACAATAATATTTTGTCAGTGTTCATCACCTCATTTGCACTGACACTTCACATAATTGCTAGTAATGTGGTTAATCATGCTAGAAACATTGTAAATCATAGTAAATAATACTGAAATGAGGTGTATCAAGGTAAATCATGCTAGAATCCTAATAAATCATTCTGGAACATGGTATATGATAGTAAATCATGCTAGAATCATATTAAATAATTCTAGAATGTGGCAAATCGTCGTGGGAGGAGCCTATTTTACTCAAATGGCTATAACTCAAGAAGTAAATGAGATATCTTCACCAAACTCAGTACACATGTGTATGGGTTCAATTTGAGGTCACAGTAAACAATTTTATGGAGATCGGACCATAGGTGGCGCTATAACTGTTAAAAAGCTTTAAAACCATATATATCCCATGGCAAATTGCCTGTATTGGCTGTAAATGGTCTTTTCCATCTATTATGTCAGTGGTTACATGCTTGCTAAATAAATCTTAATAACTTTTGATGCTTTTGTGCTTAAATGCCTTAAAGGCCTTAACTGCTTGAACCCCGATAAATGCTGCTTGCAGCTTTAATTAGGGGTTCAAGCACGAAGTGCTGAAACCCTATTGTAATTGTGCTGATTTTTATTATTAGGGGTTCAAGCACGAAGTGCTGAAACCCTATTGTAATTGTACTGATTTTTATTATTATTATTATTATTATTATTATTATTATTATTATTTTTCTTCTGCCGTAAAACTCATCGTGCAGCCCAAACCGTAAGAGCTGGAGCTTTGAAACTTTGCCAGATGGTAGTACAAAAATCGAGGAGAGGTTCAGAGAATATGACCCCAATTGGCCCATAGGTGGCGCTATAGCAACCAAAAGCGCGAAACTGCTCATAACTCCTAGACCGTATGACGTAGACTCAAGTGTCTTATATCACTGGAAAGCTGGAAACCTGAAGGTCAAAACGTATATCTCCGATTTCATTTCCTGTATGCAAATTGTCCGCCATTTTGAATTTAGTTAAAAACCTACTTTTGCGAACTAGTCCTAGGTTTTTTGTCCAATTGGATCCAAAACAGTGCAGAAATGTTCTCTGGAGTCTGAATATCAATAATTATCGAAAAAAAATCGAAATTTCGATTCCTGATCGCCGGGGGGTGATAAATTAATGTTGTGGGAGGAGCCTATTTTACTAAAATGGCTATAACTCGAGAATGAAATTAGATATCTTCACCAAACTTGGTGCACATGTGTATGAGTTCAATCTGGGGTCACAGTAAAAAAATCGCGACGATTGATTACTAGGTGGCGCTATAACATGAAAAAAACATGAAAACGGCTATGACCACGTGACCGTTAGTCCGATTGACTTGAAAATTGGTATGCAGTGTCTTGGTCCAAGGTACCATGTATGTCTATGAGGACATTGGCGTATCTCGAAAAACATGGCCGCCATCGACCAATGAAATTTGAGCACCTATTAGACAAGGTTAACGGAGGCCGATCGGAACGAAACTCGATGGGCATGTTCGACTCATGGCCCTAGAGGTCTCTAAGAGTTTTGAAAGAAATCGGCCACTAGTTGGCGCTAACGAGTTTTATGGCTCTGTAATCACGTGGTGTTACACTTATCGTCACAAAATGCATATCATCTGATAGATCTGCTCATGCTGAACAACTTTGCCTCAAGAACTAATGCTGTCAATTAAACCGTTTATTAAATATTCGTAATTATGTTAAAAACCTACTTTTGCAAACTAGTCCTAGGTTTTTCGCCCGATCGAAACCAGACCAGTCTAGGACAATTCTCTGGACACTCTAGATCAATAATTATCAAAAAAAAGTTGAACTTTTGCATGTAGATGGCTGTAATAGGGTCATTTAGAAAAGGGGCATGGCAAAAAAACACTAAAAAGCCTATAAATCCTAAATGAAAACTCAGAACTTCACAAAAATTGGTGAGCATATGTGACATAACATCATTAACAAGCATGCCAATTTTTATGGAGATCGGACCATAGGTGGCGCTATAACTGCTAAAAAGCTTTAAAACCATATATTTCCTATGGTATTTCCTGTAAATGGTCTTTTCCATCTATTATGTCAGTAGTTACATGCTTGCTAAATAAAACTTAATCACTTTTGATGCTTTTGTGCTTAAAGGCCTTAACTGCTTGAACCCCGATAAATGCTGCTTGCAGCTTTAATTATTATTATTATTATTATTCTGCCGTAAAACGCATCGTGCAGCCCAAACCGTAAGGGCTAGAGCTTTGAAACTTTGCCATATGGTAGTACAAAAATCGAGGAGAGGTTATCAAATTATGACCCCGATTGGCCCATAGGTGGCGCTATAGCAACCAAAAGCGCGAAACTGCTCATAACTCCTAGACCGTAAGTCATAGACTCAAGTGTCTTATATCATTGGAAAGCTGGACGCCTGACGAACAAAACGTATATCTCCGATTTTATTTCCGCCATGATAGATTTTCCGCCATTTTGAATTTTGTCGAAAATCTACTTTTGCGAACTAGTCCCTGGTTTTTTGCCCGATCGGAACCAAACCAGTGCAGAATTGTTCTCTGGAGTCTGAATATCAATAATTATCAAAAAAAAGTTGAAATTTCGATTCACGGTCGCTAGGGGGTGCAAAATTAACGTTGTGGGAGGAGCCTATTTTACTAAAATGGCTATAACTCCAGAAGTAAAAGAGGTATTTTAACCAAACCTGGTACACATGTGTAAGACGTCAATATGAGGTCACGGTAAAAAAATCGCGGCGATTGGTCACATGGTGGCGCTATAACATGAAAAAAACATAAAACAGGCTATAACCACCTGACCGTTAGTCCGATTGACTTGAAAATTGGTATGCAGTGTCTTGGTCCAAGGTGCCATGTATGTCTATGAGGACATTGGTGTATCTCAAAAAACATGGCCGCCATCGGCCAATGAAGTTTGAGCACCTATTAGACAAGGTTAACGGAGGCCTATCGGAACGAAACTCGGTGGGCATGTTCGACTCATGGCCCTAGAGGTCTGTAAGAATTTTAAAAGAAATCGGCCACTAGTTGGCGCTAACGAGTTTTATGGCTCTGTAATCACGTGGTGTTACACTTATTGTCACAAAATGCATACCATTTGATAGATCTCCTCTTGTTGAACAACTTTGCCTCAAGAACCATTGCTGTCAATCAAACCGTTCATTAAATATTCGTAATTATGTTAAAAACCTACTTTTGCGAACTAGTCCTAGGTTTTTCGCCCGATCAGAACCAAACGAGTCTAGGACAATTCTATGGACTCTCAAGATCAATAATTATCAAAAAAAAGTTGAACTTTTGCATTTTTCGCATGGGTATATTGGGTCATAAAGAAAATGGGCGTGGCAAAATGCACTCAAAAGCCTATAAATCCTAAACAAAAACTCAGAACTTCACGAAAATTGGTGAGCTTATGTGCCATAACATCATTAACAAGCATGCAAAATTTCATGGAGATCGGACTATAGATGGTGCTATAACTGTTAAAAAGCTTTAAAAAACACATATTTCCTATGGTAAATTGCCTGTATTGGCTGTAAATGGACTTTTCCATCTATTATTTCAGTGGTTAAAAGCTTTCTAAATAAATCTTAATGTCTTAAATGCTTATGTGCCTAAAGGCCTTAAATGCTTGAACCCCGATAAATGCTGCTTGCAGCTTTAATTATTATTATTATTCTGCCGTAAAACGCATCGTGCAGCCCAAACCGTAAGGGCTAGAGCTTTGAAACTTTGCCAGATGGTAGTACAAAAATCGAGGAGAGGTTATCAAATTATGACCCCGATTGGCCCATAGGTGGCGCTATAGCAACCAAAAGCGCGAAACTGCTCATAACTCCTAGACCGTAAGTCATAGACTCAAGTGTCTAATATCATTGGAAAGCTGGTCGTCTGACGAACAAAACGTATATCTCCGATTTCATTTCCGTCATGATAGATTTTCCGCCATTTTGAATTTTGTCGAAAACCTACTTTTGCGAACTAGTCCCTGGTTTTTTGCTCGATCGGAACCAAACCAGTGCAGAATTGTTCTCTGGAGACTGAAGATCAATAATTATCGAAAAAAAGTTGAAATTTCGATTCAGGGTCGCTAGGGGGCGCAAAATTAACGTTGTGGGCGGAGCCTATTTTACTAAAATGGCTATAACTCCAGAAGTAAATGAGGTATTTTCAACAAACTTGGTACACATATGTAAGAGGTCAATCTGAGGACACGGTAAAAAAATCGCGGCGATTGGCCACATGGTGGCGCTATAACATGAAAAAAACATAAAACAGGCTATAACCACCTGACCGTTAGTCCGATTGACTTGAAAATTGGTATGCAGTGTCTTGGTCCAAGGTGCCATGTATGTCTATGAGGACATTGGTGTATCTCAAAAAACATGGCCGCCATTGGCCAATGAAGTTGAGCACCTATTAGACAAGGTTAACGGAGGCCGATCGGAACGAAACTCGGTGGGCATGTTCGACTCATGGCCCTAGAGGTCTGTAAGAATTTTGAAAGAAATCGGCCACTAGTTGGCGCTAACGAGTTTTATGGCTCTGTAATCACGTGGTGTTAGATATATTGTCACAAAATGCATATCATTTGATAGATCTGCTCATGCTGAACAACTTTGCCTCTAGAACCATTGCTGTCAATCAAACCGTTCATTAAATATTCATGAATATGTTAAAAACCTACTTTTGCGAACTAGTCCCTGGTTTTTTGCCCGATCGGAACCAGACCAGTCTAGGACAATTCTATGGACTCTCTAGATCAATAATTATCAAAAAAAAGTTGAACTTTTGTATTTGTATGGCTGTAATAGGGTCATTTATAAAATGGGTGTGGCAAAATACACTCAAAAGCCTATAAATCCTAAATGAAAACTCAGAACTTCACAAAAATTGGTGAGCATATGTGTCATAACATCACAAACAAGCTTGCAAAATTTTATGGAGATTGGACAATAGTTGGCGCTATAACTGTTAAAAAGCTTTAAAACCATATATTTCCTATGGTAAACTGCCTGTATTGGCTGTAAATGGTCTTTTCCATGTCTGATCATATAATTTTCATATCATAATGTTCAAAACTAGTGCAATACAATTCTCTGGACTCACTAGATCAATAATTGTCAGAAAAAGTTGAACTACTTCATTTGGATAGCTATAATAGGTTCACTTCAAAATCTGGCCTTTACCAAGTGTCCCCGAAAGCCTATATCTCTTTAATCAATGCTCAGACCTTCTTAAAAACAAGTCAGAACGTGTGAAATATCACCCTGAACAAGCATGAAAATTTTCAGACAGATCGGACAAAATTTGTCTCTATAACAGTTAAAAAGGTGAAAATGATATGATTTAATGGCATGTTAAGCCAATAAGTGGTATTTTACTGCCCCCTGCTGTTTAAAATAGTCATTTTCTCATATTGGTATTGGTATCAGCCATGGTAAATCATGATAAATGATGGTGTGTGTGTGTGTGTGTGTGTGTGTGTGTGTGTGTGTGTGTGTGTGTGTGTGTGTGTGTGTGTGTGTGTGTGTGTGTGTGTGTGGTACAAATATAACAAAGGTTTTATTTTCCAACATGAAAACAAACATAACAGAGTGCTAGTGCACAAACAATAACCGACAATGATAATGGATGAGAGGGGAACTTAAATACACAGATCAAGACAAGGACAACAGGTGACGGTTATGATGATGAGGAGCAGGTGATGATGAGGAGGGTGATGAGGAGCAGGTGCAGGTGATGACGACAGATGGTGAATGTGATGAAGACAGAAGGTGAATGTGATGAAGGTGAATGTGACACCAATATCACTGAAACATTTGTGTGTGTGTGTGTGTGTGTGTGTGTGTGTGTGTGTGTGTGTGTGTGTGTGTGTGTGTGTAGCATTATTGTGTGTAGCATATGTAGCAATTATGCATTATTGAGTTAACATGGAAACACTGGTTTGCTTTAGTGCAGAAAACTGGTCAAAATCATGAGGTTTAAAGTGAAAGTGAGCCAATAAGTGGTCTTCTACTGCCCTCTGCTGGCCATTCTACTTATTAATTAAATTTTTCCACATGTGCTTGCATTTATACTTGAATACACACTAAAAATCACTTATATAGCAATAACTATTATAACACAATCATATTTTGTCAGTGTTAATCACTTTATTTGCACTGACACTTCAAATAATTGCTAGTAATGTGGTAAATCATGGTAAATCATGGTTAACTATGCTCTGTGTGTGTGTGTGTGTGTGTGTGTGTGTGTGTGTGTGTGTGTGTGTGTGTAAGCATGCATTGAGTTAACATAGATAAACTGGTTTGCTTTAGTGCAGAAAACTGGTTTAAAGTGAAAGTGAGCCAATAAGTGGTCTTCTACTGCCCTCTGCTGGCCATTCTACTTATTAATGAAATATTTCAACATGTGCTTGCATTCATACTTGAATACACACAAAAAAAATCACTTATATAGCAATAACTATTATAACACAATCATATTTTGTCAGTGTTAATCACTTTATTTGCACTGACACTTCAAATAATTGCTAGTAATGTGATAAATCAGGCTAGAAACATGGTAAATCAAAGTAAATAATACTAGATTGTCGTTTATCTCCTGGTAAATAATACTAGAACGTGGTATATCATGGTAAATCACGGTTAACTATGCTGTGTGTGTATGTGTGTGTGTGTGTGTGTGTGTTTGTGTGTGTGTGTGTGTGTGTGTGTGTGTGTGTGTGTTTGTGTGTGTGTGTGTGTGTGTGTGTGTGTGTGTGTGTGTGTGTGTGTGTGTGTGTGTGTGTGTGTGTGTGTGTGTGTGTGTGTGTAAGCATGCATTGAGTTAACATGGAAAAACTGGTTTGCTTTAGTGCAGAAAACTGGTTTAAAGTGAAAGTGAGCCAATAAGTGGTCTTCTACTGCCCTCTGCTGGCCATTCTACTTAATAATGAAATATTTTACATGTGCTTTTGCATTCATACTTGGACACACACTAAAAATCACGTATATAACTAACTATTATAACACAATAATATTTTGTCAGTGTTCATCACCTCATTTGCACTGACACTTCACATATTTGCTAGTAATGTGGTTAATCATGCTAGAAACATTGTAAATCATAGTAAATAATACTGAAATGAGGTGTATCAAGGTAAATCATGCTAGAATCCTAATAAATCATTCTGGAACATGGTATATGATAGTAAATCATGCTAGAATCATATTAAATAATTCTAGAATGTGGCAAATCGTTGTGGGAGGAGCCTATTTTACTCAAATGGCTATAACTCAAGAAGTAAATGAGATATCTTCACCAAACTCAGTACACATGTGTATGGGTTCAATTTGAGGTCACAGTAAACAATTCTATGGAGATCGGAGCATAGGTGGCGCTATAACTGTTAAAAAGCTTTAAAACCATATATATCCCATGGCAAATTGCCTGTATTGGCTGTAAATGGTCTTTTCCATCTATTATGTCAGTGGTTACATGCTTGCTAAATAAATCTTAATAACTTTTGATGCTTTTGTGCTTAAATGCCTTAAAGGCCTTAACTGCTTGAACCCCGATAAATGCTGCTTGCAGCTTTAATTATTATTATTATTATTATTATTCCGCCCTAAAACGCATCGTGCAGCCCAAACCGTAAGAGCTGGAACCTTGAAACTTGGCCAAATGGTAGTCCTCAATTTGGGGAGAACCTATCAAAATATGACCCCGATTGGCCCATAGGTGGCGCTATAATGACCAAATTTACTACATTGCTCATAACTCCTAGACAGTTTGTCCTAGAGTCTCAATTTTAGCATCACTGTGATCCCTGGATCCAGACAGACAAAATGGCTATCTCCAAATTGCTCTACGAGCAAAAAAAAAAATTCTATGGGCAATTTAGTTAAAAACCTACTTTTGCGAACTAGTCCTAGGTTTTTGGCCCAATCGGAACCAGACCAGTCTAGCACAGTTCTCTGGAGTCTCTAGATCAATAATTATTGGAAAAAAGTTGAACTTTTGCATTGGCCTGGCTGTAACAGGGTCATTTAGGAAAGGGGTGGGACAAAAAAACACTCAAAAGCCTATACAACCTAAGGGAAAACCCCAAACTTCACAAAAATCGATGAGCAGATGTGTCAGAACATGGTGAAGAAGCATGCCAAGTTTCGTGAAGATCGGACAATAGGTGGCGCTATAACTGTCCAAAACGTCTCTTCTTATTAGGGGTTCAAGCATGAAATGCTGAAACCCTATTGTAATTGTGCTGATTTTTATTATTATTATTATTATTATTCCGCCCTAAAACGCATCGTGCAGCCCAAACCGTAAGAGCTGGAACCTTGAAACTTGGCCAAATGGTAGTCCTCAATTTGGGGAGAACCTATCAAAATATGACCCCGATTGGCCCATAGGTGGCGCTATAATGACCAAATTTACTACATTGCTCATAACTCCTAGACAGTTTGTCCTAGAGTCTCAATTTTAGCATCACTGTGATCCCTGGATCCAGACGGACAAAATGGCTATCTCCAAATTGCTCTACGAGCAAAAAAAAAATTCTATGGGCAATTTAGTGAAAAACCTACTTTTGCGAACTAGTCCTAGGTTTTTGGCCCAATCGGAACCAGACCAGTCTAGCACAGTTCTCTGGAGTCTCTAGATCAATAATTATCGGAAAAAAGTTGAACTTTTGCATTGGCCTGGCTGTAACAGGGTCATTTAGGAAAGGGGTGGGACAAAAAAACACTCAAAAGCCTATACAACCTAAGGGAAAACCCCAAACTTCACAAAAATCGATGAGCAGATGTGTCAGAACATGGTGAAGAAGCATGCCAAGTTTCGTGAAGATCGGACAATAGGTGGCGCTATAACTGTCCAAAACGTCTCTTCTTATTAGGGGTTCAAGCATGAAATGCTGAAACCCTATTGTAATTGTGCTGATTTTTATTATTATTATTATTATTATTCCGCCCTAAAACGCATCGTGCAGCCCAAACCGTAAGAGCTGGAACCTTGAAACTTGGCCAAATGGTAGTCCTCAATTTGGGGAGAACCTATCAAAATATGACCCCGATTGGCCCATAGGTGGCGCTATAATGACCAAATTTACTACATTGCTCATAACTCCTAGACAGTTTGTCCTAGAGTCTCAATTTTAGCATCACTGTGATCCCTGGATCCAGACGGACAAAATGGCTATCTCCAAATTGCTCTACGAGCAAAAAAAAAATTCTATGGGCAATTTAGTGAAAAACCTACTTTTGCGAACTAGTCCTAGGTTTTTGGCCCAATCGGAACCAGACCAGTCTAGCACAGTTCTCTGGAGTCTCTAGATCAATAATTATCGGAAAAAAGTTGAACTTTTGCATTGGCCTGGCTGTAACAGGGTCATTTAGGAAAGGGGTGGGACAAAAAAACACTCAAAAGCCTATACAACCTAAGGGAAAACCCCAAACTTCACAAAAATCGATGAGCAGATGTGTCAGAACATGGTGAAGAAGCATGCCAAGTTTCGTGAAGATCGGACAATAGGTGGCGCTATAACTGTCCAAAACGTCTCTTCTTATTAGGGGTTCAAGCATGAAATGCTGAAACCCTATTGTAATTGTGCTGATTTTTATTAGGGGTTCAAGCACGAAGTGCTGAAACCCTATTGTAATTGTGCTGATTTTTATTAGGGGTTCAAGCATGAAATGCTGAAACCCTATTGTAATTGTAAGGATTCGTAAAACGCATCGCGCAGGACAAACCGTAAGGCCTAGAGACTTGAAACCTGGCCAGATGGTAGGCCTCAGTTTGGGGACAACCTATCAGAGTGTGACCCCGATTGGCCCATAGGTGGCGCTACAGCAACCAAAAGTTCAAAATCGCACATAACTCTTAGACCGTTTGTCCCAGGATCAAGTGTCTTATATCGTTGGAATCCTTGGCTCAAGGCGGACAAAATGGCTATCTCTGATTTGGATGTAGGCAGGGGAAATTTTCTGCTATGTTGAATTTTGTCCAAAACCTACTTTTGCAAACTAGTCCCTGGTTTTTCGCCCGATCGGAACCAAACCAGTCTAGGACAATTCTCTGGACTCTCTAGATCAATAATTATCAAAAAAAAAAGTTGAACTTTGGCATTTGCGTGGCTGTAACAGGGTCATTTAGAAAAGGGGCGTGGCAAAATACACTCAAAAGCCTATAAATCCCAAAGGAAAACTCAGAACTTCACCAAAATTGATGAGCATATGTGTCAGAACATGGCGAGGAAGCATGCAGAGTTTCATGGAGATCGGACGATAGGTGGCGCTATAACTGGCAAAAAAGCCTTCATTCTTATTAGGGGTTCAAGCATGAAATGCTGAAACCCTATTGTAATTGTAAGGATTCGTAAAACGCATCGCGCAGGACAAACCGTAAGGCCTAGAGACTTGAAACCTGGCCAGATGGTAGGCCTCAGTTTGGGGACAACCTATCAGAGTGTGACCCCGATTGGCCCATAGGTGGCGCTACAGCAACCAAAAGTTCAAAATCGCACATAACTCTTAGATCGTTTGTCCCAGGATCAAGTGTCTTATATCGTTGGAATCCTTGGCTCAAGGCGGACAAAATGGCTATCTCTGATTTGGATGTAGGCAGGGGAAATTTTCTGTTATGTTGAATTTTGTCCAAAACCTACTTTTGCGAACTAGTCCCTGGTTTTTCGCCCGATCGGAACCAAACCAGTCTAGGACAATTCTCTGGACTCTCTAGATCAATAATTATCAAAAAAAAAGTTGAACTTTGGCATTTGCGTGGCTGTAACAGGGTCATTTAGAAAAGGGGCGTGGCAAAATACACTCAAAAGCCTATAAATCCCAAAGGAAAACTCAGAACTTCACCAAAATTGATGAGCATATGTGTCAGAACATGGCGAGGAAGCATGCAGAGTTTCATGGAGATCGGACGATAGGTGGCGCTATAACTGGCAAAAAAGCCTTCATTCTTATTAGGGGTTCAAGCATGAAATGCTGAAACCCTATTGTAATTGTAAGGATTCGTAAAACGCATCGCGCAGGACAAACCGTAAGGCCTAGAGACTTGAAACCTGGCCAGATGGTAGGCCTCAGTTTGGGGACAACCTATCAGAGTGTGACCCCGATTGGCCGATAGGTGGCGCTACAGCAACCAAAAGTTCAAAATCGCACATAACTCTTAGACCGTTTGTCTCAGGATCAAGTGTCTTATATCGTTGGAATCCTTGGCTCAAGGCGGACAAAATGGCTATCTCTGATTTGGATGTAGGCAGGGGAAATTTTCTGCTATGTTGAATTTTGTCCAAAACCTACTTTTGCGAACTAGTCCCTGGTTTTTCGCCCGATCGGAACCAAACCAGTCTAGGACAATTCTCTGGACTCTCTAGATCAATAATTATCAAAAAAAAGTTGAACTTTGGCATTTCCGTGGCTGTAACAGGGTCATTTAGAAAAGGGGCGTGGCAAAATACACTCAAAAGCCTATAAATCCCAAAGGAAAACTCAGAACTTCACCAAAATTGATGAGCATATGTGTCAGAACATGGCGAGGAAGCATGCAGAGTTTCATGGAGATCGGACGATAGGTGGCGCTATAACTGGCAAAAAAGCCTTCATTCTTATTAGGGGTTCAAGCATGAAATGCTGAAACCCTATTGTAATTGTAAGGATTCGTAAAACGCATCGCGCAGGACAAACCGTAAGGCCTAGAGACTTGAAACCTGGCCAGATGGTAGGCCTCAGTTTGGGGACAACCTATCAGAGTGTGACCCCGATTGGCCCATAGGTGGCGCTACAGCAACCAAAAGTTCAAAATCGCACATAACTCTTAGACCGTTTGTCCCAGGATCAAGTGTCTTATATCGTTGGAATCCTTGGCTCAAGGCGGACAAAATGGCTATCTCTGATTTGGATGTAGGCAGGGGAAATTTTCTGTTATGTTGAATTTTGTCCAAAACCTACTTTTGCGAACTAGTCCCTGGTTTTTCGCCCGATCGGAACCAAACCAGTCTAGGACAATTCTCTGGACTCTCTAGATCAATAATTATCAAAAAAAAGTTGAACTTTGGCATTTGCGTGGCTGTAACAGGGTCATTTAGAAAAGGGGCGTGGCAAAATACACTCAAAAGCCTATAAATCCCAAAGGAAAACTCAGAACTTCACCAAAATTGATGAGCATATGTGTCAGAACATGGCGAGGAAGCATGCAGAGTTTCATGGAGATCGGACGATAGGTGGTGCTATAACTGGCAAAAAAGCCTTCATTCTTATTAGGGGTTCAAGCATGAAATGCTGAAACCCTATTGTAATTGTAAGGATTCGTAAAACGCATCGCGCAGGACAAACCGTAAGGCCTAGAGACTTGAAACCTGGCCAGATGGTAGGCCTCAGTTTGGGGACAACCTATCAGAGTGTGACCCCGATTGGCCCATAGGTGGCGCTACAGCAACCAAAAGTTCAAAATCGCACATAACTCTTAGACCGTTTGTCTCAGGATCAAGTGTCTTATATCGTTGGAATCCTTGGCTCAAGGCGGACAAAATGGCTATCTCTGATTTGGATGTAGGCAGGGGAAATTTTCTGCTATGTTGAATTTTGTCCAAAACCTACTTTTGCGAACTAGTCCCTGGTTTTTCGCCCGATCGGAACCAAACCAGTCTAGGACAATTCTCTGGACTCTCTAGATCAATAATTATCAAAAAAAAAAGTTGAACTTTGGCATTTCCGTGGCTGTAACAGGGTCATTTAGAAAAGGGGCGTGGCAAAATACACTCAAAAGCCTATAAATCCCAAAGGAAAACTCAGAACTTCACCAAAATTGATGAGCATATGTGTCAGAACATGGCGAGGAAGCATGCAGAGTTTCATGGAGATCGGACGATAGGTGGCGCTATAACTGGCAAAAAAGCCTTCATTCTTATTAGGGGTTCAAGCATGAAATGCTGAAACCCTATTGTAATTGTAAGGATTCGTAAAACGCATCGCGCAGGACAAACCGTAAGGCCTAGAGACTTGAAACCTGGCCAGATGGTAGGCCTCAGTTTGGGGACAACCTATCAGAGTGTGACCCCGATTGGCCCATAGGTGGCGCTACAGCAACCAAAAGTTCAAAATCGCACATAACTCTTAGACCGTTTGTCCCAGGATCAAGTGTCTTATATCGTTGGAATCCTTGGCTCAAGGCGGACAAAATGGCTATCTCTGATTTGGATGTAGGCAGGGGAAATTTTCTGCTATGTTGAATTTTGTCCAAAACCTACTTTTGCGAACTAGTCCCTGGTTTTTCGCCCGATCGGAACCAAACCAGTCTAGGACAATTCTCTGGACTCTCTAGATCAATAATTATCAAAAAAAAGTTGAACTTTTGCATTGACCTGGCTGTAACAGGGTCATTTAGCAAAGGGGTGGGACAAAAAAACACTCAAAAGCCTACACAACCTAAGGGAAAACCCCAAAGTTCACAAAAATCGATGAGCAGATGTGTCAGAACATGGTGAAGAAGCATGCCAAGTTTCGTGAAGATCGGACAATAGGTGGCGCTATAACTGTCCAAAACGTCTCTTTTTATTAGGGGTTCAAGCACGAAGTGCTGAAACCCTATTGTAATTGTACTGATTTTTATTAGGGGTTCAAGCACGAAGTGCTGAAACCCTATTGTAATTGTACTGATTTTTATTATTATTATTAGGGGTTCAAGCATGAAATGCTGAAACCCTATTGTAATTGTGCTGATTTTTATTATTATTATTATTATTATTCCGCCCTAAAACGCATCGTGCAGCCCAAACCGTAAGAGCTGGAACCTTGAAACTTGGCCAAATGGTAGTCCTCAATTTGGGGAGAACCTATCAAAATATGACCCCGATTGGCCCATAGGTGGCGCTATAATGACCAAATTTACTACATTGCTCATAACTCCTAGACAGTTTGTCCTAGAGTCTCAATTTTAGCATCACTGTGATCCCTGGATCCAGACGGACAAAATGGCTATCTCCAAATTGCTCTACAAGCAAAAAAAAAATTCTATGGGCAATTTAGTGAAAAACCTACTTTTGCGAACTAGTCCTAGGTTTTTGGCCCAATCGGAACCAGACCAGTCTAGCACAGTTCTCTGGAGTCTCTAGATCAATAATTATCGGAAAAAAGTTGAACTTTTGCATTGGCCTGGCTGTAACAGGGTCATTTAGGAAAGGGGTGGGACAAAAAAACACTCAAAAGCCTATACAACCTAAGGGAAAACCCCAAACTTCACAAAAATCGATGAGCAGATGTGTCAGAACATGGTGAAGAAGCATGCCAAGTTTCGTGAAGATCGGACAATAGGTGGCGCTATAACTGTCCAAAACGTCTCTTCTTATTAGGGGTTCAAGCATGAAATGCTGAAACCCTATTGTAATTGTGCTGATTTTTATTAGGGGTTCAAGCACGAAGTGCTGAAACCCTATTGTAATTGTGCTGATTTTTATTAGGGGTTCAAGCACGAAGTGCTGAAACCCTATTGTAATTGTGCTGATTTTTAGGGGTTCAAGCACGAAGTGCTGAAACCCTATTGTAATTGTACTGATTTTTATTATTATTATTATTATTATTATTATTATTATTATTATTTTTCTTCTGCCGTAAAACTCATCGTGCAGCCCAAACCGTAAGAGCTGGAGCTTTGAAACTTTGCCAGATGGTAGTACAAAAATCGAGGAGAGGTTCAGAGAATATGACCCCAATTGGCCCATAGGTGGCGCTATAGCAACCAAAAGCGCGAAACTGCTCATAACTCCTAGACCGTATGACGTAGACTCAAGTGTCTTATATCACTGGAAAGCTGGAAACCTGAAGGTCAAAACGTATATCTCCGATTTCATTTCCTGTATGCAAATTGTCCGCCATTTTGAATTTAGTTAAAAACCTACTTTTGCGAACTAGTCCTAGGTTTTTTGTCCAATTGGATCCAAAATAGTGCAGAAATGTTCTCTGGAGTCTGAATATCAATAATTATCGAAAAAAAGTCGAAATTTCGATTCCTGATCGCCAGGGGGTGATAAATTAATGTTGTGGGAGGAGCCTATTTTACTAAAATGGCTATAACTCGAGAATGAAATTAGATATCTTCACCAAACTTGGTGCACATGTGTATGAGTTCAATCTGGGGTCACAGTAAAAAAATCGCGACGATTGATCACTAGGTGGCGCTATAACATGAAAAACACATGAAAACGGCTATGACCACGTGACCGTTAGTCCGATTGACTTGAAAATTGGTATGCAGTGTCTTGGTCCAAGGTACCATGTATGTCTATGAGGACATTGGCGTATCTCGAAAAACATGGCCGCCATCGACCAATGAAATTTGAGCACCTATTAGACAAGGTTAACGGAGGCCGATTGGAACGAAACTCGATGGGCATGTTCGACTCATGGCCCTAGAGGTCTCTAAGAGTTTTGAAAGAAATCGGCCACTAGTTGGCGCTAACGAGTTTTATGGCTCTGTAATCACGTGGTGTTACACTTATCGTCACAAAATGCATATCATCTGATAGATCTGCTCATGCTGAACAACTTTGCCTCAAGAACTAATGCTGTCAATTAAACCGTTTATTAAATATTCGTAATTATGTTAAAAACCTACTTTTGCAAACTAGTCCTAGGTTTTTCGCCCGATCGAAACCAGACCAGTCTAGGACAATTCTCTGGACACTCTAGATCAATAATTATCAAAAAAAAGTTGAACTTTTGCATGTAGATGGCTGTAATAGGGTCATTTAGAAAAGGGGCGTGGCAAAAAAACACTAAAAAGCCTATAAATCCTAAATGAAAACTCAGAACTTCACAAAAATTGGTGAGCATATGTGACATAACATCATTAACAAGCATGCCAATTTTTATGGAGATCGGACCATAGGTGGCGCTATAACTGCTAAAAAGCTTTAAAACCATATATTTCCTATGGTATTTCCTGTAAATGGTCTTTTCCATCTATTATGTCAGTAGTTACATGCTTGCTAAATAAAACTTAATCACTTTTGATGCTTTTGTGCTTAAAGGCCTTAACTGCTTGAACCCCGATAAATGCTGCTTGCAGCTTTAATTAGGGGTTCAAGCACGAAGTGCTGAAACCCTATTGTAATTGTGCTGATTTTTATTATTATTATTATTATTATTATTCTGCCGTAAAACGCATCGTGCAGCCCAAACCGTAAGGGCTAGAGCTTTGAAACTTTGCCATATGGTAGTACAAAAATCGAGGAGAGGTTATCAAATTATGACCCCGATTGGCCCATAGGTGGCGCTATAGCAACCAAAAGCGCGAAACTGCTCATAACTCCTAGACCGTAAGTCATAGACTCAAGTGTCTTATATCATTGGAAAGCTGGACGCCTGACGAACAAAACGTATATCTCCGATTTTATTTCCGCCATGATAGATTTTCCGCCATTTTGAATTTTGTCGAAAATCTACTTTTGCGAACTAGTCCCTGGTTTTTTGCCCGATCGGAACCAAACCAGTGCAGAATTGTTCTCTGGAGTCTGAATATCAATAATTATCAAAAAAAAGTTGAAATTTCGATTCACGGTCGCTAGGGGGTGCAAAATTAACGTTGTGGGAGGAGCCTATTTTACTAAAATGGCTATAACTCCAGAAGTAAAAGAGGTATTTTAACCAAACCTGGTACACATGTGTAAGACGTCAATATGAGGTCACGGTAAAAAAATCGCGGCGATTGGTCACATGGTGGCGCTATAACATGAAAAAAACATAAAACAGGCTATAACCACCTGACCGTTAGTCCGATTGACTTGAAAATTGGTATGCAGTGTCTTGGTCCAAGGTGCCATGTATGTCTATGAGGACATTGGTGTATCTCAAAAAACATGGCCGCCATCGGCCAATGAAGTTTGAGCACCTATTAGACAAGGTTAACGGAGGCCTATCGGAACGAAACTCGGTGGGCATGTTCGACTCATGGCCCTAGAGGTCTGTAAGAATTTTAAAAGAAATCGGCCACTAGTTGGCGCTAACGAGTTTTATGGCTCTGTAATCACGTGGTGTTACACTTATTGTCACAAAATGCATACCATTTGATAGATCTCCTCTTGTTGAACAACTTTGCCTCAAGAACCATTGCTGTCAATCAAACCGTTCATTAAATATTCGTAATTATGTTAAAAACCTACTTTTGCGAACTAGTCCTAGGTTTTTCGCCCGATCAGAACCAAACGAGTCTAGGACAATTCTATGGACTCTCAAGATCAATAATTATCAAAAAAAAGTTGAACTTTTGCATTTTTCGCATGGGTATATTGGGTCATAAAGAAAATGGGCGTGGCAAAATGCACTCAAAAGCCTATAAATCCTAAACAAAAACTCAGAACTTCACGAAAATTGGTGAGCTTATGTGCCATAACATCATTAACAAGCATGCAAAATTTCATGGAGATCGGACTATAGATGGTGCTATAACTGTTAAAAAGCTTTAAAAAACACATATTTCCTATGGTAAATTGCCTGTATTGGCTGTAAATGGACTTTTCCATCTATTATTTCAGTGGTTAAAAGCTTTCTAAATAAATCTTAATGTCTTAAATGCTTATGTGCCTAAAGGCCTTAAATGCTTGAACCCCGATAAATGCTGCTTGCAGCTTTAATTATTATTATTATTATTATTATTATTCTGCCGTAAAACGCATCGTGCAGCCCAAACCGTAAGGGCTAGAGCTTTGAAACTTTGCCATATGGTAGTACAAAAATCGAGGAGAGGTTATCAAATTATGACCCCGATTGGCCCATAGGTGGCGCTATAGCAACCAAAAGCGCGAAACTGCTCATAACTCCTAGACCGTAAGTCATAGACTCAAGTGTCTTATATCATTGGAAAGCTGGACGCCTGACGAACAAAACGTATATCTCCGATTTTATTTCCGCCATGATAGATTTTCCGCCATTTTGAATTTTGTCTAAAATCTACTTTTGCAAACTAGTCCCTGGTTTTTCGCCCGATCGGAACCAAACCAGTGCAGAATTGTTCTATGGAGTCTGAAGATCAATAATTATCGAAAAAAAGTTGAAATTTCGATTCATGGTCGCTAGGGGGTGCAAAATTAACGTTGTGGGAGGAGCCTATTTTACTAAAATGGCTATAACTCCAGAAGTAAAAGAGGTATTTTAACCAAACTTGGTACACATGTGTAAGAGGTCAATCTGAGGTCACGGTAAAAAAATCGCGGCGATTGGCCACATGGTGGCGCTATAACATGAAAAAAACATAAAACAGGCTATAACCACCTGACCGTTAGTCCGATTGACTTGAAAATTGGTATGCAGTGTCTTGGTCCAAGGTGCCATGTATGTATATGAGGACATTGGCGTATCTCAAAAAACATGGCCGCTATCGGCCAATGAAGTTTGAGCACCGATTAGACAAGGTTAACGGAGGCCGATCAGAACGAAACTCGATGGGCATGTTCGTCTTATGGCCCTAGAGGTCTGTAAGAATTTTGAAAGAAATCGGCCACTAGTTGGCGCTAACGAGTTTTATGGCTCTGTAATCACGTGGTGTTACACTCATCCACACAATATGCATATCATTTGATAGATCTGCTCATGCTGAACAACTTTGCCTCAAGAACCATTGCTGTCAATCAAACCGTTCATTAAATATTCACGAATATGTCTAAAACCTACTTTTGCGAACTAGTCCTAGGTTTTTCACCCGATCGGAACCAGACCAGTCTAGGACAATTCTCTGGACTCTCTAGATCAATAATTATCAAAAAAAAGTTGAACTTTTGCATTTGGATGGCTGTAATAGGGTCATTTATAAAATGGGCGTGGCAAAATACAGTCAAAAGCCTATAAATCATAAATGAAAATGCAGAACTTCACAAAAATTGGTCAGCATATGTGACATAACATCATTAACAAGCATGCAAAATTTTATGGAGATCGGACGATAGGTGGCGCTATAACTGTTAAAAAGCTTTAAAACCATATATTTCCTATGTAAACTGCCTGTATTGGCTGTAAATGGTCTTTTCCATCTATTATGTCCGTGATTACATGCTTGCTAAATAAATCTTAATAACTTTTGATGCTTTTGTGCTTAAATGCCTAAAAGGCTTTAACTGCTTGAACCCCGATAAATGCTGCTTGCAGCTTTAATTATTAGGGGTTCAAGCACGAAGTGCTGAAACCCTATTGTAATTGTACTGATTTTTATTATTATTATTATTATTATTATTATTATTTTCCCCTTAAACGCATCGTGCAGACCAAACCGTAAGAGCTGGAACCTTGAAACTTGGCCAAATGGTAGTCCTCAATTTGGGGAGAACCTATAAAAGTATGACCCCGATTGGCCCATAGGTGGCGCTATAGCAACCAAAAGCGCGAAACTGCTCATAACTCCTAGACCGTATGTCGTAGACTCAAGTGTCTTATATCATTGGAAAGCTGGACGCCTGACGAACAAAACGTATATCTCCGATTTCATTTCCGCCATGATAGATTTTCCGCCATTTTGAATTTTGTCAAAAATCTACTTTTGCGAACTAGTCCCTGGTTTTTTGCCCGATTGGAACCAAACTAGTGCAGAAATGTTCTCTGGAGACTGAATATCAATAATTATCGAAAAAAAGTGGAAATTTCGATTCACGGTCGCTAAGGGGCGCCAAAACGTACGTTGTGGGAGGGGCCTATTTTACTAAAATGGCTATAACTCCCGATGTAAATGAGGTATCTTCACCAAACTTGGTACACATGTGTATGAGCTTACTCTGGGGTCACAGTAAAAAAATTGCGACGATTGGCCTCATGGTGGCGCTATAAAATGAAAAAAACATAAAACAGGCTATAACCACCTGACCGTTAGTCCGATTGACTTGAAAATTGGTATGCAGTGTCTTGGTCCAAGGTGCCATGTATGTCTATGAGGACATTGGCGTATCTCAAAAAACATGGCCGCCATTGGCCAACGAAGTTTGAGCACCTATTAGACAAGGTTAACGGAGGCCGATCGGAACGAAACTCGATGGGCATGTTCGGCTCATGGCCCTAAAGGTCTGTAAGAATTTTGAAAGAAATCGGCCACTAGTTGGCGCTAACGAGTTTTACGGCTCTGTAATCACGTGGTGTTACAAATATCCACACAATATGCATATCATTTAATAGATCTCCTCATCCTGAACAACTTTGCCTCAAGAACCATTGCTGTCAATCAAACTGTTCATTAATTATTCATTAATATGTTAAAAACCTACTTTTGCGAACTAGTCCTAGGTTTTTTGCCCGATCGGAACCAGACCAGTCTAGAACAATTCTCTGGACTCTCTAGATCAATAATTATCAAAAAAAAGTTGAACTTTTGCATTTGGATGGCTGTAATAGGGTAATTTATAAAATGGGCGTGTCAAAATACATTACAAAAGCCTATAAATCCTAAATAAAAACTCAGAACTTCACAAAAATTGGTCAGCATATGTGACATAACATCATTAACAAGCATGAAAAATTCTATGGAGATCGGACGATAGGTGGCGCTATAACTGTTAAAAAGCTTTAAAATCATATATTTCCTATGGTAAACTGCCTGTATTGGCTGTAAATGGTCTTTTCCATCTCTGATCATATAATTTTCATATCATAATGTTCAAAACTAGTGCAATACAATTCTCTGGACTCACTAGATCAATAATTGTCAGAAAAAGTTGAACTACTTCATTTGGATAGCTATAATAGGTTCACTTCAAAATCTGGCCTTTACCAAGTGTCCCCGAAAGCCTATATCTCTTTAATCAATGCTCAGACCTTCTTAAAAACAAGTCAGAACGTGTGAAATATCACCCTGAACAAGCATGAAAATTTTCAGACAGATCGGACAAAATTTGCCTCTATAACAGTTAAAAAGGTGAAAATGATATGAATTAATGGCATGTTAAGCCAATAAGTGGTATTTTACTGCCCCCTGCTGTTTAAAATAGTCATTTTCTCATATTGGTATTGGTATCAGCCATGGTAAATCATGATAAATGATGGTGTGTGTGTGTGTGTGTGTGTGTGTGTGTGTGTGTGTGTGTGTGTGTGTGTGTGTGTGTGTGGTACAAATATAACAAAGGTTTTATTTTCCAACATGAAAACAAACATAACAGAGTGCTAGTGCACAAACAATAACCGACAATGATAATGGATGAGAGGGGAACTTAAATACACAGATCAAGACAAGGACAACAGGTGACGGTTATGATGATGAGGAGCAGGTGATGATGAGGAGGGTGATGAGGAGCAGGTGCAGGTGATGACGACAGATGGTGAATGTGATGAAGACAGAAGGTGAATGTGATGAAGGTGAATGTGACACCAATATCACTGAAACATTTGTGTGTGTGTGTGTGTGTGTGTAGCATTATTGTGTGTAGCATATGTAGCAAGTATGCATTATTGAGTTAACATGGAAACACTGGTTTGCTTTAGTGCAGAAAACTGGTCAAAATCATGAGGTTTAAAGTGAAAGTGAGCCAATAAGTGGTCTTCTACTGCCCTCTGCTGGCCATTCTACTTAATTAAATTTTTCCACATGTGCTTGCATTTATACTTGAATACACACTAAAAATCACTTATATAGCAATAACTATTATAACATAATCATATTTTGTCAGTGTTAATCACTTTATTTGCACTGACACTTCAAATAATTGCTAGTAATGTGGTAAATCATGGTAAATCATGGTTAACTATGCTGTGTGTGTGTGTGTGTGTGTGTGTGTGTGTGTGTGTGTGTGTGTGTGTGTGTGTGTGTGTGTAAGCATGCATTGAGTTAACATGGATAAACTGGTTTGCTTTAGTGCAGAAAACTGGTTTAAAGTGAAAGTGAGCCAATAAGTGGTCTTCTACTGCCCTCTGCTGGCCATTCTACTTATTAATGAAATATTTCAACATGTGCTTGCATTCATACTTGAATACACACTAAAAAAATCACTTATATAGCAATAACTATTATAACACAATCATATTTTGTCAGTGTTAACCACTTTATTTGCACTGACACTTCAAATAATTGCTAGTAATGTGATAAATCAGGCTAGAAACATGGTAAATCAAAGTAAATAATCCTAGATTGTCGTTTATCTCCTGGTAAATAATACTAGAACGTGGTATATCATGGTAAATCATGGTTAACTATGCTGTGTGTGTATGTGTGTGTGTGTGTGTGTGTGTGTGTGTGTGTGTGTGTGTGTGTGTGTGTGTGTGTTGTGTGTGTGTGTGTGTGTGTGTGTGTGTGTGTGTGTGTGTGTGTGTGTGTGTGTGTGTAAGCATGCATTGAGTTAACATGGAAAAACTGGTTTGCTTTAGTGCAGAAAACTGGTTTAAAGTGAAAGTGAGCCAATAAGTGGTCTTCTACTGCCCTCTGCTGGCCATTCTACTTAATAATGAAATATTTTACATGTGCTTTTGCATTCATACTTGGACACACACTAAAAATCACGTATATAACTAACTATTATAACACAATAATATTTTGTCAGTGTTCATCACCTCATTTGCACTGACACTTCACATATTTGCTAGTAATGTGGTTAATCATGCTAGAAACATTGTAAATCATAGTAAATAATACTGAAATGAGGTGTATCAAGGTAAATCATGCTAGAATCCTAATAAATCATTCTGGAACATGGTATATGATAGTAAATCATGCTAGAATCATATTAAATAATTCTAGAATGTGGCAAATCGTTGTGGGAGGAGCCTATTTTACTCAAATGGCTATAACTCAAGAAGTAAATGAGATATCTTCACCAAACTCAGTACACATGTGTATGGGTTCAATTTGAGGTCACAGTAAACAATTTTATGGAGATCGGACCATAGGTGGCGCTATAACTGTTAAAAAGCTTTAAAACCATATATATCCCATGGCAAATTGCCTGTATTGGCTGTAAATGGTCTTTTCCATCTATTATGTCAGTGGTTACATGCTTGCTAAATAAATCTTAATAACTTTTGATGCTTTTGTGCTTAAATGCCTTAAAGGCCTTAACTGCTTGAACCCCGATAAATGCTGCTTGCAGCTTTAATTATTATTATTATTATTATTCTGCCGTAAAACGCATCGTGCAGCCCAAACCGTAAGGGCTAGAGCTTTGAAACTTTGCCATATGGTAGTACAAAAATCGAGGAGAGGTTATCAAATTATGACCCCGATTGGCCCATAGGTGGCGCTATAGCAACCAAAAGCGCGAAACTGCTCATAACTCCTAGACCGTAAGTCATAGACTCAAGTGTCTTATATCATTGGAAAGCTGGACGCCTGACGAACAAAACGTATATCTCCGATTTTATTTCCGCCATGATAGATTTTCCGCCATTTTGAATTTTGTCGAAAATCTACTTTTGCGAACTAGTCCCTGGTTTTTTGCCCGATCGGAACCAAACCAGTGCAGAATTGTTCTCTGGAGTCTGAATATCAATAATTATCAAAAAAAAGTTGAAATTTCGATTCACGGTCGCTAGGGGGTGCAAAATTAACGTTGTGGGAGGAGCCTATTTTACTAAAATGGCTATAACTCCAGAAGTAAAAGAGGTATTTTAACCAAACCTGGTACACATGTGTAAGACGTCAATATGAGGTCACGGTAAAAAAATCGCGGCGATTGGCCACATGGTGGCGCTATAACATGAAAAAAACATAAAACAGGCTATAACCACCTGACCGTTAGTCCGATTGACTTGAAAATTGGTATGCAGTGTCTTGGTCCAAGGTGCCATGTATGTCTATGAGGACATTGGTGTATCTCAAAAAACATGGCCGCCATCGGCCAATGAAGTTTGAGCACCTATTAGACAAGGTTAACGGAGGCCTATCGGAACGAAACTCGGTGGGCATGTTCGACTCATGGCCCTAGAGGTCTGTAAGAATTTTAAAAGAAATCGGCCACTAGTTGGCGCTAACGAGTTTTATGGCTCTGTAATCACGTGGTGTTACACTTATTGTCACAAAATGCATACCATTTGATAGATCTCCTCTTGTTGAACAACTTTGCCTCAAGAACCATTGCTGTCAATCAAACCGTTCATTAAATATTCGTAATTATGTTAAAAACCTACTTTTGCGAACTAGTCCTAGGTTTTTCGCCCGATCAGAACCAAACGAGTCTAGGACAATTCTATGGACTCTCAAGATCAATAATTATCAAAAAAAAGTTGAACTTTTGCATTTTTCGCATGGGTATATTGGGTCATAAAGAAAATGGGCATGGCAAAATGCACTCAAAAGCCTATAAATCCTAAACGAAAACTCAGAACTTCACGAAAATTGGTGAGCTTATGTGCCATAACATCATTAACAAGCATGCAAAATTTCATGGAGATCGGACTATAGATGGTGCTATAACTGTTAAAAAGCTTTAAAAAACACATATTTCCTATGGTAAATTGCCTGTATTGGCTGTAAATGGACTTTTTCATCTATTATTTCAGTGGTTAAAAGCTTTCTAAATAAATCTTAATGTCTTAAATGCTTATGTGCTTAAAGGCCTTAAATGCTTGAACCCCGATAAATGCTGCTTGCAGCTTTAATTATTATTATTATTATTATTCCGCCCTAAAACGCATCGTGCAGCCCAAACCGTAAGAGCTGGAACCTTGAAACTTGGCCAAATGGTAGTCCTCAATTTGGGGAGAACCTATCAAAATATGACCCCGATTGGCCCATAGGTGGCGCTATAATGACCAAATTTACTACATTGCTCATAACTCCTAGACAGTTTGTCCTAGAGTCTCAATTTTAGCATCACTGTGATCCCTGGATCCAGACAGACAAAATGGCTATCTCCAAATTGCTCTACGAGCAAAAAAAAAAATTCTATGGGCAATTTAGTTAAAAACCTACTTTTGCGAACTAGTCCTAGGTTTTTGGCCCAATCGGAACCAGACCAGTCTAGCACAGTTCTCTGGAGTCTCTAGATCAATAATTATCGGAAAAAAGTTGAACTTTTGCATTGGCCTGGCTGTAACAGGGTCATTTAGGAAAGGGGTGGGACAAAAAAACACTCAAAAGCCTATACAACCTAAGGGAAAACCCCAAACTTCACAAAAATCGATGAGCAGATGTGTCAGAACATGGTGAAGAAGCATGCCAAGTTTCGTGAAGATCGGACAATAGGTGGCGCTATAACTGTCCAAAACGTCTCTTCTTATTAGGGGTTCAAGCATGAAATGCTGAAACCCTATTGTAATTGTGCTGATTTTTATTATTATTATTATTATTATTCCGCCCTAAAACGCATCGTGCAGCCCAAACCGTAAGAGCTGGAACCTTGAAACTTGGCCAAATGGTAGTCCTCAATTTGGGGAGAACCTATCAAAATATGACCCCGATTGGCCCATAGGTGGCGCTATAATGACCAAATTTACTACATTGCTCATAACTCCTAGACAGTTTGTCCTAGAGTCTCAATTTTAGCATCACTGTGATCCCTGGATCCAGACGGACAAAATGGCTATCTCCAAATTGCTCTACGAGCAAAAAAAAAATTCTATGGGCAATTTAGTGAAAAACCTACTTTTGCGAACTAGTCCTAGGTTTTTGGCCCAATCGGAACCAGACCAGTCTAGCACAGTTCTCTGGAGTCTCTAGATCAATAATTATCGGAAAAAAGTTGAACTTTTGCATTGGCCTGGCTGTAACAGGGTCATTTAGGAAAGGGGTGGGACAAAAAAACACTCAAAAGCCTATACAACCTAAGGGAAAACCCCAAACTTCACAAAAATCGATGAGCAGATGTGTCAGAACATGGTGAAGAAGCATGCCAAGTTTCGTGAAGATCGGACAATAGGTGGCGCTATAACTGTCCAAAACGTCTCTTCTTATTAGGGGTTCAAGCATGAAATGCTGAAACCCTATTGTAATTGTGCTGATTTTTAGGGGTTCAAGCACGAAGTGCTGAAACCCTATTGTAATTGTGCTGATTTTTATTATTATTATTATTATTATTATTCTGCCGTAAAACGCATCGTGCAGCCCAAACCGTAAGGGCTAGAGCTTTGAAACTTTGCCATATGGTAGTACAAAAATCGAGGAGAGGTTATCAAATTATGACCCCGATTGGCCCATAGGTGGCGCTATAGCAACCAAAAGCGCGAAACTGCTCATAACTCCTAGACCGTAAGTCATAGACTCAAGTGTCTTATATCATTGGAAAGCTGGACGCCTGACGAACAAAACGTATATCTCCGATTTTATTTCCGCCATGATAGATTTTCCGCCATTTTGAATTTTGTCGAAAATCTACTTTTGCGAACTAGTCCCTGGTTTTTTGCCCGATCGGAACCAAACCAGTGCAGAATTGTTCTCTGGAGTCTGAATATCAATAATTATCAAAAAAAAGTTGAAATTTCGATTCACGGTCGCTAGGGGGTGCAAAATTAACGTTGTGGGAGGAGCCTATTTTACTAAAATGGCTATAACTCCAGAAGTAAAAGAGGTATTTTAACCAAACCTGGTACACATGTGTAAGACGTCAATATGAGGTCACGGTAAAAAAATCGCGGCGATTGGTCACATGGTGGCGCTATAACATGAAAAAAACATAAAACAGGCTATAACCACCTGACCGTTAGTCCGATTGACTTGAAAATTGGTATGCAGTGTCTTGGTCCAAGGTGCCATGTATGTCTATGAGGACATTGGTGTATCTCAAAAAACATGGCCGCCATCGGCCAATGAAGTTTGAGCACCTATTAGACAAGGTTAACGGAGGCCTATCGGAACGAAACTCGGTGGGCATGTTCGACTCATGGCCCTAGAGGTCTGTAAGAATTTTAAAAGAAATCGGCCACTAGTTGGCGCTAACGAGTTTTATGGCTCTGTAATCACGTGGTGTTACACTTATTGTCACAAAATGCATACCATTTGATAGATCTCCTCTTGTTGAACAACTTTGCCTCAAGAACCATTGCTGTCAATCAAACCGTTCATTAAATATTCATAATTATGTTAAAAACCTACTTTTGCGAACTAGTCCTAGGTTTTTCGCCCGATCAGAACCAAACGAGTCTAGGACAATTCTATGGACTCTCAAGATCAATAATTATCAAAAAAAAGTTGAACTTTTGCATTTTTCGCATGGGTATATTGGGTCATAAAGAAAATGGGCGTGGCAAAATGCACTCAAAAGCCTATAAATCCTAAACAAAAACTCAGAACTTCACGAAAATTGGTGAGCTTATGTGCCATAACATCATTAACAAGCATGCAAAATTTCATGGAGATCGGACTATAGATGGTGCTATAACTGTTAAAAAGCTTTAAAAAACACATATTTCCTATGGTAAATTGCCTGTATTGGCTGTAAATGGACTTTTCCATCTATTATTTCAGTGGTTAAAAGCTTTCTAAATAAATCTTAATGTCTTAAATGCTTATGTGCCTAAAGGCCTTAAATGCTTGAACCCCGATAAATGCTGCTTGTTATTATTATTATTATTATTATTCCGCCCTAAAACGCATCGTGCAGCCCAAACCGTAAGAGCTGGAACCTTGAAACTTGGCCAAATGGTAGTCCTCAATTTGGGGAGAACCTATCAAAATATGACCCCGATTGGCCCATAGGTGGCGCTATAATGACCAAATTTACTACATTGCTCATAACTCCTAGACAGTTTGTCCTAGAGTCTCAATTTTAGCATCACTGTGATCCCTGGATCCAGACGGACAAAATGGCTATCTCCAAATTGCTCTACGAGCAAAAAAAAAATTCTATGGGCAATTTAGTGAAAAACCTACTTTTGCGAACTAGTCCTAGGTTTTTGGCCCAATCGGAACCAGACCAGTCTAGCACAGTTCTCTGGAGTCTCTAGATCAATAATTATCGAACAAAAGTTGAACTTTTGCATTGACCTGGCTGTAACAGGGTCATTTAGCAAAGGGGTGGGACAAAAAAACACTCAAAAGCCTACACAACCTAAGGGAAAACCCCAAAGTTCACAAAAATCGATGAGCAGATGTGTCAGAACATGGTGAAGAAGCATGCCAAGTTTCGTGAAGATCGGACAATAGGTGGCGCTATAACTGTCCAAAACGTCTCTTTTTATTAGGGGTTCAAGCACGAAGTGCTGAAACCCTATTGTAATTGTACTGATTTTTATTAGGGGTTCAAGCACGAAGTGGACAATAGGTGGCGCTATAACTGTCCAAAACGTCTCTTTTTATTAGGGGTTCAAGCACGAAGTGCTGAAACCCTATTGTAATTGTACTGATTTTTATTATTATTATTATTCTCCCCTAAAACGCATCGTGCAGCCCAAACCGTAACAGCTGGAACCTTGAAACTTGGCCAAATGGTAGTCCTCAATTTGGGGAGAACCTATCAAAATATGACTCAGATTGGCCCATAGGTGGCGCTATAATGACCACATTTACTAAATTGCTCATAACTCATAAACAGTTTGTCCTAGAGTCTCAATTTTAGCATCACTGTGATCCCTGGCTCCAGACGGACAAGATGGCTATCTCCAAATTCACCTACGAGCAAAAAAAAAAATTGTTATGGGCAAATTTGTCCAAAACCTACTTTGGCCAACTAGTCCCTGGTTTTTGGCCCAATCCAGACCAGACCAGTCTAGCACAGTTCTCTGGAGTCTCTAGATCAATAATTATCGAACAAAAGTTGAACTTTTGCATTGACCTGGCTGTAACAGGGTCATTTAGCAAAGGGGTGGGACAAAAAAACACTCAAAAGCCTACACAACCTAAGGGAAAACCCCAAAGTTCACAAAAATCGATGAGCAGATGTGTCAGAACATGGTGAAGAAGCATGCCAAGTTTCGTGAAGATCGGACAATAGGTGGCGCTATAACTGTCCAAAACGTCTCTTTTTATTAGGGGTTCAAGCACGAAGTGCTGAAACCCTATTGTAATTGTACTGATTTTTATTAGGGGTTCAAGCACGAAGTGCTGAAACCCTATTGTAATTGTACTGATTTTTATTATTATTATTAGGGGTTCAAGCATGAAATGCTGAAACCCTATTGTAATTGTGCTGATTTTTATTATTATTATTATTATTATTCCGCCCTAAAACGCATCGTGCAGCCCAAACCGTAAGAGCTGGAACCTTGAAACTTGGCCAAATGGTAGTCCTCAATTTGGGGAGAACCTATCAAAATATGACCCCGATTGGCCCATAGGTGGCGCTATAATGACCAAATTTACTACATTGCTCATAACTCCTAGACAGTTTGTCCTAGAGTCTCAATTTTAGCATCACTGTGATCCCTGGATCCAGACAGACAAAATGGCTATCTCCAAATTGCTCTACGAGCAAAAAAAAAAATTCTATGGGCAATTTAGTTAAAAACCTACTTTTGCGAACTAGTCCTAGGTTTTTGGCCCAATCGGAACCAGACCAGTCTAGCACAGTTCTCTGGAGTCTCTAGATCAATAATTATTGGAAAAAAGTTGAACTTTTGCATTGGCCTGGCTGTAACAGGGTCATTTAGGAAAGGGGTGGGACAAAAAAACACTCAAAAGCCTATACAACCTAAGGGAAAACCCCAAACTTCACAAAAATCGATGAGCAGATGTGTCAGAACATGGTGAAGAAGCATGCCAAGTTTCGTGAAGATCGGACAATAGGTGGCGCTATAACTGTCCAAAACGTCTCTTCTTATTAGGGGTTCAAGCATGAAATGCTGAAACCCTATTGTAATTGTGCTGATTTTTATTATTAGGGGTTCAAGCACGAAGTGCTGAAACCCTATTGTAATTGTGCTGATTTTTATTATTATTATTATTATTATTATTCTGCCGTAAAACGCATCGTGCAGCCCAAACCGTAAGAGCTGGAACTTTGAAACTTTGACAGATGGTAGTACAAAAATCGAGGAAAGGTTCAGAGATTATGACCCCGATTGGCCCATAGGTGGCGCTATAGCAACCAAAAGCGCGAAACTGTTCATAACTCCTAGACCGTATGTCGTAGACTCAAGTGTCTTATATCATTGGAAAGCTGGACGCCTGACGAACAAAACGTATATCTCCGATTTCATTTCCGCCATGATAGATTTTCCGCCATTTTGAATTTTGTCAAAAACCTACTTTTGCGAACTAGTCCCTGGTTTTTCGCCCGATTGGAACCAAACCAGTGCAGAAATGTTCTCTGGAAACTGAACATCAATAATTATCGAAAAAAAGTGGAAATTTCGATTCACGGTCGCTAAGGGGCGCCAAAACGTACATTGTGGGAGGGGCCTATTTTACTAAAATGGCTATAACTCCCGATGTAAATGAGGTATCTTCACCAAACTTGGTACACATGTGTATGAGTTCAATCTGGGGTCACAGTAAAAAAATCGCGACGATTGGCCTCATGGTGGCGCTATAAAATGAAAAAAACATAAAACAGGCTATAACCACCTGACCGTTAGTCCGATTGACTTGAAAATTGGTATGCAGTGTCTTGGTCCAAGGTGCCATGTATGTGTATGAGGACATTGGCGTATCTCAAAAAACATAGCCGCCATCGGCCAATGAAGTTTGAGCACCTATTAGACAAGGTTAACGGAGGCCGATCGGAACGAAACTCAATGGGCATGTTCGGCTCATGGCCCTAGAGGTCTGTAAGAATTTTGAAAGAAGTCGGCCACTAGTTGGCGCTAACGAGTTTTATGGCTCTGTAATCACGTGGTGTTACACTTATCATCACAAAATGCATATCATTTGATAGATCTGCTTATGCTGAACAACTTTGCCTCTAGAACCATTGCTGTCAATCAAACAGTTTATTAATTATTCACGAATATGTTAAAAACCTACTTTTGCGAACTAGTCCCTGGTTTTTTGCCCGATCGGAACCAAACGAGTCTAGGACAATTCTCTGGACTCTCTAGATCAATAATTATCAAAAAAAGTTGAACTTTTGCATTTGGATGGCTGTAATAGGGTCATTTATAAAATGGGCGTGGCAAGATACACTAAAAAGCCTATAAATCCTAAATGAAAACTCAGAACTTCACAAAAATTGGTGAGCATATGTGACATAACATCATTAACAAGCATGCCAAATTTTATGGAGATCGGACCAAAGGTGGCGCTATAACTGTTAAAAAGCTTTAAAACCATATATTTCCTATGGTAAATTGCCTGTATTTGCTGTAAATGGTGTCTTCTATCATATAATGTTCATATCAATGTTCAAAACCAGTGCAGCACAATTCTCTGAACTCTCTAGATCAATAATTATCAGAAAAAAAGTTTAACTTCTTCAAAAGGTGATTTTATATGAATATAATGACATATTAAGCCAATAAGTGGTATTTTACTGCCCCCTGCTGTCATTTCATCATACTACTCCCTAATATTGTTATAAAATTCATATTTAGACTTTATAAAATCATTATTTTAACATTTACAATCACATTTTGTCAAAACTCATCTATTGAGTATTACTATTGACAATTGTGTTACACTGAGATATGGAAATGGACGAAAGTAAATGAATGAAATGAAACGAAAGTATAACGGCATTTAAGCCACGCCCCCGAATACAAATTCATTCATAACTCGAAAACGGAAAGTCGTTGCGCGCTCAAATTTTGATGGTGAGGACCTCTCCGGGCTCTTGATCGAAACGTGTCGTCGCGGGCCTCGGGAGCGCGCCCCCCGGGCATCGCGAATCCGCGGGACCCCCGATTTTGAACGGCCATTACTCCCGACCCAGACCACCCCGAACATTGTGTGAGAGCTCGTTGGAAAGGGCGCGTCCTTGGCTAGCTTCGATTCAAATGTGGTGTTATTTGCCCTGGGCATTCCAGAGATAATAGCCCGAACAGATATGCCTTATAACAGTCATAACTCCCAGCCCCAATCGCCCAAAAACACCTTGATGGTCTCATTCAACAGGGCTCCTCAAGCACTATCTATGCTCTGAGTTTCAGAATTTTTCGCCTTTTGGTTCCTGAGATATAAGTAAAAAAACAAATTCCCATTCATTCATTCAAACACTTCAACTGTAAAATGTAAGCTATAATACCACTGTTGTCCACTAGAGGGAGCAGCAGGATTACGCATGATCTTTTAATTCGCTTCAGTATTGGGAAATAAACAAATGCTTTAAGAAGCAATCTTTTTTATTATGATGTTTTTTTTTTATTATGATATTTGTATATATTTTATTTTTTTATTATGATTATGAACGGTTTGATTGACATTAGTGATTCTTGAGGCAAAGTTGTTCAAGATGAGGAGATTAAGATATTTTCACAATATCACATCCTAAAAACATTGAAAACATATTTGTCTTTGTGTGTGTGTGTGTGTGTGTGTGTGTGTGTGTGTGTGTGTGTGTGTGTGTGTGTGTGTGTGGATGTGTTTGTGTGTGTGTCTGTGTGTGTAAGCATGCTAAATGGAAAGAACATGGAGAAACTGCTTTGTTTTACTGGTGGATAAAAAAAAGTCTTTCAAATGAAAGTGAGTCAATTAGTGGTCTTCTACTGCCCTCTGCAGGACATTCTACTTAATAAAATATTTTCATCTGTGCTTTTGCATTAGTTTTTGGACTATATCAAATTACTTGCATGAAAATCACCTATTATAACACAGTCATGTTTTGTCAAAGTTTATCACTTCATTTGTACTGAGCTCTCAGTTTGAACAATTCTGCCTCTCAGTGATTAATTTGAAATCTGAAAATGGTGTTATACAGAGGAGATTTGCAATTATCATTTTGTTACCTATCTTTTATTTTAAATATCTCCATCTACAACAAAATGTGTGTGCATGTGTGTGTTCAAGCATGGTTAGTGTATTAAGTATTATTGTTTAAGTATTATTGTTTTCATTTACATTTTAACCACCAGAAGAAGAACACTCATTGGTTCATTCTGCTCACTAAAATATTATTTTTCATTTTTTTTTCCATTTGAAATATTGTTTAAACTTAATAAAATCATTAAAATAACATTTCAAATCATATTTTGTCTGTTTATAAATCCCACAGACTCACATTGGCTGCAATACTAATGTTTTTGTAAAACACAGACCTGATAGTCTAATCTGTGTGTATTGTGCATATATTATTGATATTATTACTATTGCAAATCATGTTATTGTAACTCATATCTTAATAGAATATTATTTGTAATTTTAATTCTTTATTTCTTAATTGTTTTTTTATGATTACTACAGATATTATCACCAAAGATATCAACTAAACCTTCACTTTTAGTATTGACACGCTGCACACACAGCACAATCACCCACTCACTAATGCATTCAAATAAATGTAATCTTACTGTGCTACTTTATTTGTACATGATTAGAATGAACAGAAATCTAAGAATATTTTTCTTCTTTTGTTAAAGCCATTTCAGACTCCAAGTAAGCATTATATTACTAATCATCTATTTTACAGGTGCCATACAATTGAAAACTGTATTTATCTTGGCATAGTTGAATGATACGAGTTCTGGACATGGAACTGACATACCGTGAGCCTCAAACACCATTGTTTCCTCCTTCATGTGTAAATCTCCTGTTTGCAAAAGACCGGTGAAAAATGAGTGAATCCCACCATAACACCGACTGTGACGTTGGAGTCAGGATCATTAATATTTATACCCCCCAAATTGGCATTTTCCAGTCCATGTTCTAGGCCAGGCAGTGTTAATGTGGACCTGCACAGCCGAATCATCAGAAGATCTGCAGGTATTGTGAAGAAGCAAGCAAGGACAATAGTGAAAATGGCAGATCATGGATATAAATGTTATGTCTGAGGCTGTGCTGCGGATTTGAGAACTTTTCATTCCCTTCCCACAAAACTGTCAACAGGCATGGTTGATGTTTACAACAGGATACCTCACCATTTTAATTCAAAGCTGTTAGTTTGCTCTTAACGGAGGCCGATCAGAACGAAACTCGATGGGCATGTTCGACTCGTGGCCCTAGAGGTCTGTAAGAATTTTGAAAAATCAGCCACTAGTTGACGCTAACAGGTTTTACGGCTATGTAATCACGTGATGCATATCATTTGATAGATCTCCTCATACTGAACAACTTTGCCTCAAGAACTACTGCTGTCAATCAATTTGTTCATTAAATACTTGCGATTATGTTAAAAACCTACTTTTGCGAACTAGTCCTAGGTTTTTCGCCCGATCGGAAATATACCAGTGCAGTACAATTCTCTGGAAGCTCTAGATTATTAATTATATAAAAAACTTTAACTTTACCCATTGGGTAGCCATAACAGGATCATTTAGAAAATGGGTATGGCAAAAAACACTCAAAAGCCTGTAAATCCTAAACAAAAACTCAGACAACTCACTAAACTGCCTTATGTGCTTAAAGACCCTAAATGCTTGAACCCCGCTAAATGCTGCTTGCAGCTTTAATTATTATTATTATTATTCCGCCCTAAAACGCATCGTGCAGCCCAAACCGTAAGAGCTGGAACCTTGAAACTTGGCCAAATGGTAGTCCTCAATTTGGGGAGAACCTATCAAAATATGACCCCGATTGGCCCATAGGTGGCGCTATAATGACCAAATTTACTACATTGCTCATAACTCCTAGACAGTTTGTCCTAGAGTCTCAATTTTAGCATCACTGTGATCCCTGGATCCAGACGGACAAAATGGCTATCTCCAAATTGCTCTACGAGCAAAAAAAAAATTCTATGGGCAATTTAGTGAAAAACCTACTTTTGCGAACTAGTCCTAGGTTTTTGGCCCAATCGGAACCAGACCAGTCTAGCACAGTTCTCTGGAGTCTCTAGATCAATAATTATCGGAAAAAAGTTGAACTTTTGCATTGGCCTGGCTGTAACAGGGTCATTTAGGAAAGGGGTGGGACAAAAAAACACTCAAAAGCCTATACAACCTAAGGGAAAACCCCAAACTTCACAAAAATCGATGAGCAGATGTGTCAGAACATGGTGAAGAAGCATGCCAAGTTTCGTGAAGATCGGACAATAGGTGGCGCTATAACTGTCCAAAACGTCTCTTCTTATTAGGGGTTCAAGCATGAAATGCTGAAACCCTATTGTAATTGTGCTGATTTTTATTAGGGGTTCAAGCACGAAGTGCTGAAACCCTATTGTAATTGTGCTGATTTTTATTAGGGGTTCAAGCATGAAATGCTGAAACCCTATTGTAATTGTAAGGATTCGTAAAACGCATCGCGCAGGACAAACCGTAAGGCCTAGAGACTTGAAACCTGGCCAGATGGTAGGCCTCAATTTGGGGACAACCTATCAGAGTATGACCCCGATTGGCCCATAGGTGGCGCTACAGCAACCAAAAGTTCAAAATCGCTCATATCTCTTAGACCGTTTGTCCCAGGATCAAGTGTCTTATATCGTTGGAATCCTTGGCTCAAGGCGGACAAAATGGCTATCTCCGATTTGGATGTAGGCAGGGAAAATTTTCTGCTATGTTGACTTTTGTCCATAACCTACTTTTGCGAACTAGTCCCTGGTTTTTTGCCCGATCGGAACCAAACCAGTCTAGGACAATTCTCTGGACTCTCTAGATCAATAATTATCAAAAAAAAGTTGAACTTTGGCATTTGCGTGGCTGTAACAGGGTCATTTAGAAAAGGGGCGTGGCAAAATACGCTCAAAAGCCTATAAATCCCAAAGGAAAACTCAGAACTTCACCAAAATTGATGAGCATATGTGTCAGAACATGGTGAGGAAGCATGCAGAGTTTCATGGAGATCGGACCATAGGTGGCGCTATAACTGGCAAAAAGCCTTCATTCTTATTAGGGGTTCAAGCATGAAATGCTGAAACCCTATTGTAATTGTAAGGATTCGTAAAACGCATCGCGCAGGACAAACCGTAAGGCCTAGAGACTTGAAACCTGGCCAGATGGTAGGCCTCAATTTGGGGACAACCTATCAGAGTATGACCCCGATTGGCCCATAGGTGGCGCTACAGCAACCAAAAGTTCAAAATCGCTCATATCTCTTAGACCGTTTGTCCCAGGATCAAGTGTCTTATATCGTTGGAATCCTTGGCTCAAGGCGGACAAAATGGCTATCTCCGATTTGGATGTAGGCAGGGAAAATTTTCTGCTATGTTGACTTTTGTCCATAACCTACTTTTGCGAACTAGTCCCTGGTTTTTTGCCCGATCGGAACCAAACCAGTCTAGGACAATTCTCTGGACTCTCTAGATCAATAATTATCAAAAAAAAGTTGAACTTTGGCATTTGCGTGGCTGTAACAGGGTCATTTAGAAAAGGGGCGTGGCAAAATACGCTCAAAAGCCTATAAATCCCAAAGGAAAACTCAGAACTTCACCAAAATTGATGAGCATATGTGTCAGAACATGGTGAGGAAGCATGCAGAGTTTCATGGAGATCGGACCATAGGTGGCGCTATAACTGGCAAAAAGCCTTCATTCTTATTAGGGGTTCAAGCATGAAATGCTGAAACCCTATTGTAATTGTAAGGATTCGTAAAACGCATCGCGCAGGACAAACCGTAAGGCCTAGAGACTTGAAACCTGGCCAGATGGTAGGCCTCAATTTGGGGACAACCTATCAGAGTATGACCCCGATTGGCCCATAGGTGGCGCTACAGCAACCAAAAGTTCAAAATCGCTCATATCTCTTAGACCGTTTGTCCCAGGATCAAGTGTCTTATATCGTTGGAATCCTTGGCTCAAGGCGGACAAAATGGCTATCTCCGATTTGGATGTAGGCAGGGAAAATTTTCTGCTATGTTGACTTTTGTCCATAACCTACTTTTGCGAACTAGTCCCTGGTTTTTTGCCCGATCGGAACCAAACCAGTCTAGGACAATTCTCTGGACTCTCTAGATCAATAATTATCAAAAAAAAAGTTGAACTTTGGCATTTGCGTGGCTGTAACAGGGTCATTTAGAAAAGGGGCGTGGCAAAATACGCTCAAAAGCCTATAAATCCCAAAGGAAAACTCAGAACTTCACCAAAATTGATGAGCATATGTGTCAGAACATGGTGAGGAAGCATGCAGAGTTTCATGGAGATCGGACCATAGGTGGCGCTATAACTGGCAAAAAGCCTTCATTCTTATTAGGGGTTCAAGCATGAAATGCTGAAACCCTATTGTAATTGTAAGGATTCGTAAAACGCATCGCGCAGGACAAACCGTAAGGCCTAGAGACTTGAAACCTGGCCAGATGGTAGGCCTCAATTTGGGGACAACCTATCAGAGTATGACCCCGATTGGCCCATAGGTGGCGCTACAGCAACCAAAAGTTCAAAATCGCTCATATCTCTTAGACCGTTTGTCCCAGGATCAAGTGTCTTATATCGTTGGAATCCTTGGCTCAAGGCGGACAAAATGGCTATCTCCGATTTGGATGTAGGCAGGGAAAATTTTCTGCTATGTTGACTTTTGTCCATAACCTACTTTTGCGAACTAGTCCCTGGTTTTTTGCCCGATCGGAACCAAACCAGTCTAGGACAATTCTCTGGACTCTCTAGATCAATAATTATCAAAAAAAAGTTGAACTTTGGCATTTGCGTGGCTGTAACAGGGTCATTTAGAAAAGGGGCGTGGCAAAATACGCTCAAAAGCCTATAAATCCCAAAGGAAAACTCAGAACTTCACCAAAATTGATGAGCATATGTGTCAGAACATGGTGAGGAAGCATGCAGAGTTTCATGGAGATCGGACCATAGGTGGCGCTATAACTGGCAAAAAGCCTTCATTCTTATTAGGGGTTCAAGCATGAAATGCTGAAACCCTATTGTAATTGTAAGGATTCGTAAAACGCATCGCGCAGGACAAACCGTAAGGCCTAGAGACTTGAAACCTGGCCAGATGGTAGGCCTCAATTTGGGGACAACCTATCAGAGTATGACCCCGATTGGCCCATAGGTGGCGCTACAGCAACCAAAAGTTCAAAATCGCTCATATCTCTTAGACCGTTTGTCCCAGGATCAAGTGTCTTATATCGTTGGAATCCTTGGCTCAAGGCGGACAAAATGGCTATCTCCGATTTGGATGTAGGCAGGGAAAATTTTCTGCTATGTTGACTTTTGTCCATAACCTACTTTTGCGAACTAGTCCCTGGTTTTTTGCCCGATCGGAACCAAACCAGTCTAGGACAATTCTCTGGACTCTCTAGATCAATAATTATCAAAAAAAAGTTGAACTTTGGCATTTGCGTGGCTGTAACAGGGTCATTTAGAAAAGGGGCGTGGCAAAATACGCTCAAAAGCCTATAAATCCCAAAGGAAAACTCAGAACTTCACCAAAATTGATGAGCATATGTGTCAGAACATAGTGAGGAAGCATGCAGAGTTTCATGGAGATCGGACCATAGGTGGCGCTATAACTGGCAAAAAGCCTTCATTCTTATTAGGGGTTCAAGCATGAAATGCTGAAACCCTATTGTAATTGTAAGGATTCGTAAAACGCATCGCGCAGGACAAACCGTAAGGCCTAGAGACTTGAAACCTGGCCAGATGGTAGGCCTCAATTTGGGGACAACCTATCAGAGTATGACCCCGATTGGCCCATAGGTGGCGCTACAGCAACCAAAAGTTCAAAATCGCTCATATCTCTTAGACCGTTTGTCCCAGGATCAAGTGTCTTATATCGTTGGAATCCTTGGCTCAAGGCGGACAAAATGGCTATCTCCGATTTGGATGTAGGCAGGGAAAATTTTCTGCTATGTTGACTTTTGTCCATAACCTACTTTTGCGAACTAGTCCCTGGTTTTTTGCCCGATCGGAACCAAACCAGTCTAGGACAATTCTCTGGACTCTCTAGATCAATAATTATCAAAAAAAAGTTGAACTTTGGCATTTGCGTGGCTGTAACAGGGTCATTTAGAAAAGGGGCGTGGCAAAATACGCTCAAAAGCCTATAAATCCCAAAGGAAAACTCAGAACTTCACCAAAATTGATGAGCATATGTGTCAGAACATGGTGAGGAAGCATGCAGAGTTTCATGGAGATCGGACCATAGGTGGCGCTATAACTGGCAAAAAGCCTTCATTCTTATTAGGGGTTCAAGCATGAAATGCTGAAACCCTATTGTAATTGTAAGGATTCGTAAAACGCATCGCGCAGGACAAACCGTAAGGCCTAGAGACTTGAAACCTGGCCAGATGGTAGGCCTCAATTTGGGGACAACCTATCAGAGTATGACCCCGATTGGCCCATAGGTGGCGCTACAGCAACCAAAAGTTCAAAATCGCTCATATCTCTTAGACCGTTTGTCCCAGGATCAAGTGTCTTATATCGTTGGAATCCTTGGCTCAAGGCGGACAAAATGGCTATCTCCGATTTGGATGTAGGCAGGGAAAATTTTCTGCTATGTTGACTTTTGTCCATAACCTACTTTTGCGAACTAGTCCCTGGTTTTTTGCCCGATCGGAACCAAACCAGTCTAGGACAATTCTCTGGACTCTCTAGATCAATAATTATCAAAAAAAAGTTGAACTTTGGCATTTGCGTGGCTGTAACAGGGTCATTTAGAAAAGGGGCGTGGCAAAATACGCTCAAAAGCCTATAAATCCCAAAGGAAAACTCAGAACTTCACCAAAATTGATGAGCATATGTGTCAGAACATGGTGAGGAAGCATGCAGAGTTTCATGGAGATCGGACCATAGGTGGCGCTATAACTGGCAAAAAGCCTTCATTCTTATTAGGGGTTCAAGCATGAAATGCTGAAACCCTATTGTAATTGTAAGGATTCGTAAAACGCATCGCGCAGGACAAACCGTAAGGCCTAGAGACTTGAAACCTGGCCAGATGGTAGGCCTCAATTTGGGGACAACCTATCAGAGTATGACCCCGATTGGCCCATAGGTGGCGCTACAGCAACCAAAAGTTCAAAATCGCTCATATCTCTTAGACCGTTTGTCCCAGGATCAAGTGTCTTATATCGTTGGAATCCTTGGCTCAAGGCGGACAAAATGGCTATCTCCGATTTGGATGTAGGCAGGGAAAATTTTCTGCTATGTTGACTTTTGTCCATAACCTACTTTTGCGAACTAGTCCCTGGTTTTTTGCCCGATCGGAACCAAACCAGTCTAGGACAATTCTCTGGACTCTCTAGATCAATAATTATCAAAAAAAAGTTGAACTTTGGCATTTGCGTGGCTGTAACAGGGTCATTTAGAAAAGGGGCGTGGCAAAATACGCTCAAAAGCCTATAAATCCCAAAGGAAAACTCAGAACTTCACCAAAATTGATGAGCATATGTGTCAGAACATAGTGAGGAAGCATGCAGAGTTTCATGGAGATCGGACCATAGGTGGCGCTATAACTGGCAAAAAGCCTTCATTCTTATTAGGGGTTCAAGCATGAAATGCTGAAACCCTATTGTAATTGTAAGGATTCGTAAAACGCATCGCGCAGGACAAACCGTAAGGCCTAGAGACTTGAAACCTGGCCAGATGGTAGGCCTCAATTTGGGGACAACCTATCAGAGTATGACCCCGATTGGCCCATAGGTGGCGCTACAGCAACCAAAAGTTCAAAATCGCTCATATCTCTTAGACCGTTTGTCCCAGGATCAAGTGTCTTATATCGTTGGAATCCTTGGCTCAAGGCGGACAAAATGGCTATCTCCGATTTGGATGTAGGCAGGGAAAATTTTCTGCTATGTTGACTTTTGTCCATAACCTACTTTTGCGAACTAGTCCCTGGTTTTTTGCCCGATCGGAACCAAACCAGTCTAGGACAATTCTCTGGACTCTCTAGATCAATAATTATCAAAAAAAAGTTGAACTTTGGCATTTGCGTGGCTGTAACAGGGTCATTTAGAAAAGGGGCGTGGCAAAATACGCTCAAAAGCCTATAAATCCCAAAGGAAAACTCAGAACTTCACCAAAATTGATGAGCATATGTGTCAGAACATGGTGAGGAAGCATGCAGAGTTTCATGGAGATCGGACCATAGGTGGCGCTATAACTGGCAAAAAGCCTTCATTCTTATTAGGGGTTCAAGCATGAAATGCTGAAACCCTATTGTAATTGTAAGGATTCGTAAAACGCATCGCGCAGGACAAACCGTAAGGCCTAGAGACTTGAAACCTGGCCAGATGGTAGGCCTCAATTTGGGGACAACCTATCAGAGTATGACCCCGATTGGCCCATAGGTGGCGCTACAGCAACCAAAAGTTCAAAATCGCTCATATCTCTTAGACCGTTTGTCCCAGGATCAAGTGTCTTATATCGTTGGAATCCTTGGCTCAAGGCGGACAAAATGGCTATCTCCGATTTGGATGTAGGCAGGGAAAATTTTCTGCTATGTTGACTTTTGTCCATAACCTACTTTTGCGAACTAGTCCCTGGTTTTTTGCCCGATCGGAACCAAACCAGTCTAGGACAATTCTCTGGACTCTCTAGATCAATAATTATCAAAAAAAAGTTGAACTTTGGCATTTGCGTGGCTGTAACAGGGTCATTTAGAAAAGGGGCGTGGCAAAATACGCTCAAAAGCCTATAAATCCCAAAGGAAAACTCAGAACTTCACCAAAATTGATGAGCATATGTGTCAGAACATGGTGAGGAAGCATGCAGAGTTTCATGGAGATCGGACCATAGGTGGCGCTATAACTGGCAAAAAGCCTTCATTCTTATTAGGGGTTCAAGCATGAAATGCTGAAACCCTATTGTAATTGTAAGGATTCGTAAAACGCATCGCGCAGGACAAACCGTAAGGCCTAGAGACTTGAAACCTGGCCAGATGGTAGGCCTCAATTTGGGGACAACCTATCAGAGTATGACCCCGATTGGCCCATAGGTGGCGCTACAGCAACCAAAAGTTCAAAATCGCTCATATCTCTTAGACCGTTTGTCCCAGGATCAAGTGTCTTATATCGTTGGAATCCTTGGCTCAAGGCGGACAAAATGGCTATCTCCGATTTGGATGTAGGCAGGGAAAATTTTCTGCTATGTTGACTTTTGTCCATAACCTACTTTTGCGAACTAGTCCCTGGTTTTTTGCCCGATCGGAACCAAACCAGTCTAGGACAATTCTCTGGACTCTCTAGATCAATAATTATCAAAAAAAAGTTGAACTTTGGCATTTGCGTGGCTGTAACAGGGTCATTTAGAAAAGGGGCGTGGCAAAATACGCTCAAAAGCCTATAAATCCCAAAGGAAAACTCAGAACTTCACCAAAATTGATGAGCATATGTGTCAGAACATGGTGAGGAAGCATGCAGAGTTTCATGGAGATCGGACCATAGGTGGCGCTATAACTGGCAAAAAGCCTTCATTCTTATTAGGGGTTCAAGCATGAAATGCTGAAACCCTATTGTAATTGTAAGGATTCGTAAAACGCATCGCGCAGGACAAACCGTAAGGCCTAGAGACTTGAAACCTGGCCAGATGGTAGGCCTCAATTTGGGGACAACCTATCAGAGTATGACCCCGATTGGCCCATAGGTGGCGCTACAGCAACCAAAAGTTCAAAATCGCTCATATCTCTTAGACCGTTTGTCCCAGGATCAAGTGTCTTATATCGTTGGAATCCTTGGCTCAAGGCGGACAAAATGGCTATCTCCGATTTGGATGTAGGCAGGGAAAATTTTCTGCTATGTTGACTTTTGTCCATAACCTACTTTTGCGAACTAGTCCCTGGTTTTTTGCCCGATCGGAACCAAACCAGTCTAGGACAATTCTCTGGACTCTCTAGATCAATAATTATCAAAAAAAAGTTGAACTTTGGCATTTGCGTGGCTGTAACAGGGTCATTTAGAAAAGGGGCGTGGCAAAATACGCTCAAAAGCCTATAAATCCCAAAGGAAAACTCAGAACTTCACCAAAATTGATGAGCATATGTGTCAGAACATGGTGAGGAAGCATGCAGAGTTTCATGGAGATCGGACCATAGGTGGCGCTATAACTGGCAAAAAGCCTTCATTCTTATTAGGGGTTCAAGCATGAAATGCTGAAACCCTATTGTAATTGTAAGGATTCGTAAAACGCATCGCGCAGGACAAACCGTAAGGCCTAGAGACTTGAAACCTGGCCAGATGGTAGGCCTCAATTTGGGGACAACCTATCAGAGTATGACCCCGATTGGCCCATAGGTGGCGCTACAGCAACCAAAAGTTCAAAATCGCTCATATCTCTTAGACCGTTTGTCCCAGGATCAAGTGTCTTATATCGTTGGAATCCTTGGCTCAAGGCGGACAAAATGGCTATCTCCGATTTGGATGTAGGCAGGGAAAATTTTCTGCTATGTTGACTTTTGTCCATAACCTACTTTTGCGAACTAGTCCCTGGTTTTTTGCCCGATCGGAACCAAACCAGTCTAGGACAATTCTCTGGACTCTCTAGATCAATAATTATCAAAAAAAAGTTGAACTTTGGCATTTGCGTGGCTGTAACAGGGTCATTTAGAAAAGGGGCGTGGCAAAATACGCTCAAAAGCCTATAAATCCCAAAGGAAAACTCAGAACTTCACCAAAATTGATGAGCATATGTGTCAGAACATGGTGAGGAAGCATGCAGAGTTTCATGGAGATCGGACCATAGGTGGCGCTATAACTGGCAAAAAGCCTTCATTCTTATTAGGGGTTCAAGCATGAAATGCTGAAACCCTATTGTAATTGTAAGGATTCGTAAAACGCATCGCGCAGGACAAACCGTAAGGCCTAGAGACTTGAAACCTGGCCAGATGGTAGGCCTCAATTTGGGGACAACCTATCAGAGTATGACCCCGATTGGCCCATAGGTGGCGCTACAGCAACCAAAAGTTCAAAATCGCTCATATCTCTTAGACCGTTTGTCCCAGGATCAAGTGTCTTATATCGTTGGAATCCTTGGCTCAAGGCGGACAAAATGGCTATCTCCGATTTGGATGTAGGCAGGGAAAATTTTCTGCTATGTTGACTTTTGTCCATAACCTACTTTTGCGAACTAGTCCCTGGTTTTTTGCCCGATCGGAACCAAACCAGTCTAGGACAATTCTCTGGACTCTCTAGATCAATAATTATCAAAAAAAAGTTGAACTTTGGCATTTGCGTGGCTGTAACAGGGTCATTTAGAAAAGGGGCGTGGCAAAATACGCTCAAAAGCCTATAAATCCCAAAGGAAAACTCAGAACTTCACCAAAATTGATGAGCATATGTGTCAGAACATGGTGAGGAAGCATGCAGAGTTTCATGGAGATCGGACCATAGGTGGCGCTATAACTGGCAAAAAGCCTTCATTCTTATTAGGGGTTCAAGCATGAAATGCTGAAACCCTATTGTAATTGTAAGGATTCGTAAAACGCATCGCGCAGGACAAACCGTAAGGCCTAGAGACTTGAAACCTGGCCAGATGGTAGGCCTCAATTTGGGGACAACCTATCAGAGTATGACCCCGATTGGCCCATAGGTGGCGCTACAGCAACCAAAAGTTCAAAATCGCTCATATCTCTTAGACCGTTTGTCCCAGGATCAAGTGTCTTATATCGTTGGAATCCTTGGCTCAAGGCGGACAAAATGGCTATCTCCGATTTGGATGTAGGCAGGGAAAATTTTCTGCTATGTTGACTTTTGTCCATAACCTACTTTTGCGAACTAGTCCCTGGTTTTTTGCCCGATCGGAACCAAACCAGTCTAGGACAATTCTCTGGACTCTCTAGATCAATAATTATCAAAAAAAAGTTGAACTTTGGCATTTGCGTGGCTGTAACAGGGTCATTTAGAAAAGGGGCGTGGCAAAATACGCTCAAAAGCCTATAAATCCCAAAGGAAAACTCAGAACTTCACCAAAATTGATGAGCATATGTGTCAGAACATGGTGAGGAAGCATGCAGAGTTTCATGGAGATCGGACCATAGGTGGCGCTATAACTGGCAAAAAGCCTTCATTCTTATTAGGGGTTCAAGCATGAAATGCTGAAACCCTATTGTAATTGTAAGGATTCGTAAAACGCATCGCGCAGGACAAACCGTAAGGCCTAGAGACTTGAAACCTGGCCAGATGGTAGGCCTCAATTTGGGGACAACCTATCAGAGTATGACCCCGATTGGCCCATAGGTGGCGCTACAGCAACCAAAAGTTCAAAATCGCTCATATCTCTTAGACCGTTTGTCCCAGGATCAAGTGTCTTATATCGTTGGAATCCTTGGCTCAAGGCGGACAAAATGGCTATCTCCGATTTGGATGTAGGCAGGGAAAATTTTCTGCTATGTTGACTTTTGTCCATAACCTACTTTTGCGAACTAGTCCCTGGTTTTTTGCCCGATCGGAACCAAACCAGTCTAGGACAATTCTCTGGACTCTCTAGATCAATAATTATCAAAAAAAAGTTGAACTTTGGCATTTGCGTGGCTGTAACAGGGTCATTTAGAAAAGGGGCGTGGCAAAATACGCTCAAAAGCCTATAAATCCCAAAGGAAAACTCAGAACTTCACCAAAATTGATGAGCATATGTGTCAGAACATGGTGAGGAAGCATGCAGAGTTTCATGGAGATCGGACCATAGGTGGCGCTATAACTGGCAAAAAGCCTTCATTCTTATTAGGGGTTCAAGCATGAAATGCTGAAACCCTATTGTAATTGTAAGGATTCGTAAAACGCATCGCGCAGGACAAACCGTAAGGCCTAGAGACTTGAAACCTGGCCAGATGGTAGGCCTCAATTTGGGGACAACCTATCAGAGTATGACCCCGATTGGCCCATAGGTGGCGCTACAGCAACCAAAAGTTCAAAATCGCTCATATCTCTTAGACCGTTTGTCCCAGGATCAAGTGTCTTATATCGTTGGAATCCTTGGCTCAAGGCGGACAAAATGGCTATCTCCGATTTGGATGTAGGCAGGGAAAATTTTCTGCTATGTTGACTTTTGTCCATAACCTACTTTTGCGAACTAGTCCCTGGTTTTTTGCCCGATCGGAACCAAACCAGTCTAGGACAATTCTCTGGACTCTCTAGATCAATAATTATCAAAAAAAAGTTGAACTTTGGCATTTGCGTGGCTGTAACAGGGTCATTTAGAAAAGGGGCGTGGCAAAATACGCTCAAAAGCCTATAAATCCCAAAGGAAAACTCAGAACTTCACCAAAATTGATGAGCATATGTGTCAGAACATGGTGAGGAAGCATGCAGAGTTTCATGGAGATCGGACCATAGGTGGCGCTATAACTGGCAAAAAGCCTTCATTCTTATTAGGGGTTCAAGCATGAAATGCTGAAACCCTATTGTAATTGTAAGGATTCGTAAAACGCATCGCGCAGGACAAACCGTAAGGCCTAGAGACTTGAAACCTGGCCAGATGGTAGGCCTCAATTTGGGGACAACCTATCAGAGTATGACCCCGATTGGCCCATAGGTGGCGCTACAGCAACCAAAAGTTCAAAATCGCTCATATCTCTTAGACCGTTTGTCCCAGGATCAAGTGTCTTATATCGTTGGAATCCTTGGCTCAAGGCGGACAAAATGGCTATCTCCGATTTGGATGTAGGCAGGGAAAATTTTCTGCTATGTTGACTTTTGTCCATAACCTACTTTTGCGAACTAGTCCCTGGTTTTTTGCCCGATCGGAACCAAACCAGTCTAGGACAATTCTCTGGACTCTCTAGATCAATAATTATCAAAAAAAAGTTGAACTTTGGCATTTGCGTGGCTGTAACAGGGTCATTTAGAAAAGGGGCGTGGCAAAATACGCTCAAAAGCCTATAAATCCCAAAGGAAAACTCAGAACTTCACCAAAATTGATGAGCATATGTGTCAGAACATGGTGAGGAAGCATGCAGAGTTTCATGGAGATCGGACCATAGGTGGCGCTATAACTGGCAAAAAGCCTTCATTCTTATTAGGGGTTCAAGCATGAAATGCTGAAACCCTATTGTAATTGTAAGGATTCGTAAAACGCATCGCGCAGGACAAACCGTAAGGCCTAGAGACTTGAAACCTGGCCAGATGGTAGGCCTCAATTTGGGGACAACCTATCAGAGTATGACCCCGATTGGCCCATAGGTGGCGCTACAGCAACCAAAAGTTCAAAATCGCTCATATCTCTTAGACCGTTTGTCCCAGGATCAAGTGTCTTATATCGTTGGAATCCTTGGCTCAAGGCGGACAAAATGGCTATCTCCGATTTGGATGTAGGCAGGGAAAATTTTCTGCTATGTTGACTTTTGTCCATAACCTACTTTTGCGAACTAGTCCCTGGTTTTTTGCCCGATCGGAACCAAACCAGTCTAGGACAATTCTCTGGACTCTCTAGATCAATAATTATCAAAAAAAAGTTGAACTTTGGCATTTGCGTGGCTGTAACAGGGTCATTTAGAAAAGGGGCGTGGCAAAATACGCTCAAAAGCCTATAAATCCCAAAGGAAAACTCAGAACTTCACCAAAATTGATGAGCATATGTGTCAGAACATGGTGAGGAAGCATGCAGAGTTTCATGGAGATCGGACCATAGGTGGCGCTATAACTGGCAAAAAGCCTTCATTCTTATTAGGGGTTCAAGCATGAAATGCTGAAACCCTATTGTAATTGTAAGGATTCGTAAAACGCATCGCGCAGGACAAACCGTAAGGCCTAGAGACTTGAAACCTGGCCAGATGGTAGGCCTCAATTTGGGGACAACCTATCAGAGTATGACCCCGATTGGCCCATAGGTGGCGCTACAGCAACCAAAAGTTCAAAATCGCTCATATCTCTTAGACCGTTTGTCCCAGGATCAAGTGTCTTATATCGTTGGAATCCTTGGCTCAAGGCGGACAAAATGGCTATCTCCGATTTGGATGTAGGCAGGGAAAATTTTCTGCTATGTTGACTTTTGTCCATAACCTACTTTTGCGAACTAGTCCCTGGTTTTTTGCCCGATCGGAACCAAACCAGTCTAGGACAATTCTCTGGACTCTCTAGATCAATAATTATCAAAAAAAAGTTGAACTTTGGCATTTGCGTGGCTGTAACAGGGTCATTTAGAAAAGGGGCGTGGCAAAATACGCTCAAAAGCCTATAAATCCCAAAGGAAAACTCAGAACTTCACCAAAATTGATGAGCATATGTGTCAGAACATGGTGAGGAAGCATGCAGAGTTTCATGGAGATCGGACCATAGGTGGCGCTATAACTGGCAAAAAGCCTTCATTCTTATTAGGGGTTCAAGCATGAAATGCTGAAACCCTATTGTAATTGTAAGGATTCGTAAAACGCATCGCGCAGGACAAACCGTAAGGCCTAGAGACTTGAAACCTGGCCAGATGGTAGGCCTCAATTTGGGGACAACCTATCAGAGTATGACCCCGATTGGCCCATAGGTGGCGCTACAGCAACCAAAAGTTCAAAATCGCTCATATCTCTTAGACCGTTTGTCCCAGGATCAAGTGTCTTATATCGTTGGAATCCTTGGCTCAAGGCGGACAAAATGGCTATCTCCGATTTGGATGTAGGCAGGGAAAATTTTCTGCTATGTTGACTTTTGTCCATAACCTACTTTTGCGAACTAGTCCCTGGTTTTTTGCCCGATCGGAACCAAACCAGTCTAGGACAATTCTCTGGACTCTCTAGATCAATAATTATCAAAAAAAAAGTTGAACTTTGGCATTTGCGTGGCTGTAACAGGGTCATTTAGAAAAGGGGCGTGGCAAAATACGCTCAAAAGCCTATAAATCCCAAAGGAAAACTCAGAACTTCACCAAAATTGATGAGCATATGTGTCAGAACATGGTGAGGAAGCATGCAGAGTTTCATGGAGATCGGACCATAGGTGGCGCTATAACTGGCAAAAAGCCTTCATTCTTATTAGGGGTTCAAGCATGAAATGCTGAAACCCTATTGTAATTGTAAGGATTCGTAAAACGCATCGCGCAGGACAAACCGTAAGGCCTAGAGACTTGAAACCTGGCCAGATGGTAGGCCTCAATTTGGGGACAACCTATCAGAGTATGACCCCGATTGGCCCATAGGTGGCGCTACAGCAACCAAAAGTTCAAAATCGCTCATATCTCTTAGACCGTTTGTCCCAGGATCAAGTGTCTTATATCGTTGGAATCCTTGGCTCAAGGCGGACAAAATGGCTATCTCCGATTTGGATGTAGGCAGGGAAAATTTTCTGCTATGTTGACTTTTGTCCATAACCTACTTTTGCGAACTAGTCCCTGGTTTTTTGCCCGATCGGAACCAAACCAGTCTAGGACAATTCTCTGGACTCTCTAGATCAATAATTATCAAAAAAAAGTTGAACTTTGGCATTTGCGTGGCTGTAACAGGGTCATTTAGAAAAGGGGCGTGGCAAAATACGCTCAAAAGCCTATAAATCCCAAAGGAAAACTCAGAACTTCACCAAAATTGATGAGCATATGTGTCAGAACATGGTGAGGAAGCATGCAGAGTTTCATGGAGATCGGACCATAGGTGGCGCTATAACTGGCAAAAAGCCTTCATTCTTATTAGGGGTTCAAGCATGAAATGCTGAAACCCTATTGTAATTGTAAGGATTCGTAAAACGCATCGCGCAGGACAAACCGTAAGGCCTAGAGACTTGAAACCTGGCCAGATGGTAGGCCTCAATTTGGGGACAACCTATCAGAGTATGACCCCGATTGGCCCATAGGTGGCGCTACAGCAACCAAAAGTTCAAAATCGCTCATATCTCTTAGACCGTTTGTCCCAGGATCAAGTGTCTTATATCGTTGGAATCCTTGGCTCAAGGCGGACAAAATGGCTATCTCCGATTTGGATGTAGGCAGGGAAAATTTTCTGCTATGTTGACTTTTGTCCATAACCTACTTTTGCGAACTAGTCCCTGGTTTTTTGCCCGATCGGAACCAAACCAGTCTAGGACAATTCTCTGGACTCTCTAGATCAATAATTATCAAAAAAAAGTTGAACTTTGGCATTTGCGTGGCTGTAACAGGGTCATTTAGAAAAGGGGCGTGGCAAAATACGCTCAAAAGCCTATAAATCCCAAAGGAAAACTCAGAACTTCACCAAAATTGATGAGCATATGTGTCAGAACATAGTGAGGAAGCATGCAGAGTTTCATGGAGATCGGACCATAGGTGGCGCTATAACTGGCAAAAAGCCTTCATTCTTATTAGGGGTTCAAGCATGAAATGCTGAAACCCTATTGTAATTGTAAGGATTCGTAAAACGCATCGCGCAGGACAAACCGTAAGGCCTAGAGACTTGAAACCTGGCCAGATGGTAGGCCTCAATTTGGGGACAACCTATCAGAGTATGACCCCGATTGGCCCATAGGTGGCGCTACAGCAACCAAAAGTTCAAAATCGCTCATATCTCTTAGACCGTTTGTCCCAGGATCAAGTGTCTTATATCGTTGGAATCCTTGGCTCAAGGCGGACAAAATGGCTATCTCCGATTTGGATGTAGGCAGGGAAAATTTTCTGCTATGTTGACTTTTGTCCATAACCTACTTTTGCGAACTAGTCCCTGGTTTTTTGCCCGATCGGAACCAAACCAGTCTAGGACAATTCTCTGGACTCTCTAGATCAATAATTATCAAAAAAAAGTTGAACTTTGGCATTTGCGTGGCTGTAACAGGGTCATTTAGAAAAGGGGCGTGGCAAAATACGCTCAAAAGCCTATAAATCCCAAAGGAAAACTCAGAACTTCACCAAAATTGATGAGCATATGTGTCAGAACATGGTGAGGAAGCATGCAGAGTTTCATGGAGATCGGACCATAGGTGGCGCTATAACTGGCAAAAAGCCTTCATTCTTATTAGGGGTTCAAGCATGAAATGCTGAAACCCTATTGTAATTGTAAGGATTCGTAAAACGCATCGCGCAGGACAAACCGTAAGGCCTAGAGACTTGAAACCTGGCCAGATGGTAGGCCTCAATTTGGGGACAACCTATCAGAGTATGACCCCGATTGGCCCATAGGTGGCGCTACAGCAACCAAAAGTTCAAAATCGCTCATATCTCTTAGACCGTTTGTCCCAGGATCAAGTGTCTTATATCGTTGGAATCCTTGGCTCAAGGCGGACAAAATGGCTATCTCCGATTTGGATGTAGGCAGGGAAAATTTTCTGCTATGTTGACTTTTGTCCATAACCTACTTTTGCGAACTAGTCCCTGGTTTTTTGCCCGATCGGAACCAAACCAGTCTAGGACAATTCTCTGGACTCTCTAGATCAATAATTATCAAAAAAAAGTTGAACTTTGGCATTTGCGTGGCTGTAACAGGGTCATTTAGAAAAGGGGCGTGGCAAAATACGCTCAAAAGCCTATAAATCCCAAAGGAAAACTCAGAACTTCACCAAAATTGATGAGCATATGTGTCAGAACATGGTGAGGAAGCATGCAGAGTTTCATGGAGATCGGACCATAGGTGGCGCTATAACTGGCAAAAAGCCTTCATTCTTATTAGGGGTTCAAGCATGAAATGCTGAAACCCTATTGTAATTGTAAGGATTCGTAAAACGCATCGCGCAGGACAAACCGTAAGGCCTAGAGACTTGAAACCTGGCCAGATGGTAGGCCTCAATTTGGGGACAACCTATCAGAGTATGACCCCGATTGGCCCATAGGTGGCGCTACAGCAACCAAAAGTTCAAAATCGCTCATATCTCTTAGACCGTTTGTCCCAGGATCAAGTGTCTTATATCGTTGGAATCCTTGGCTCAAGGCGGACAAAATGGCTATCTCCGATTTGGATGTAGGCAGGGAAAATTTTCTGCTATGTTGACTTTTGTCCATAACCTACTTTTGCGAACTAGTCCCTGGTTTTTTGCCCGATCGGAACCAAACCAGTCTAGGACAATTCTCTGGACTCTCTAGATCAATAATTATCAAAAAAAAGTTGAACTTTGGCATTTGCGTGGCTGTAACAGGGTCATTTAGAAAAGGGGCGTGGCAAAATACGCTCAAAAGCCTATAAATCCCAAAGGAAAACTCAGAACTTCACCAAAATTGATGAGCATATGTGTCAGAACATGGTGAGGAAGCATGCAGAGTTTCATGGAGATCGGACCATAGGTGGCGCTATAACTGGCAAAAAGCCTTCATTCTTATTAGGGGTTCAAGCATGAAATGCTGAAACCCTATTGTAATTGTAAGGATTCGTAAAACGCATCGCGCAGGACAAACCGTAAGGCCTAGAGACTTGAAACCTGGCCAGATGGTAGGCCTCAATTTGGGGACAACCTATCAGAGTATGACCCCGATTGGCCCATAGGTGGCGCTACAGCAACCAAAAGTTCAAAATCGCTCATATCTCTTAGACCGTTTGTCCCAGGATCAAGTGTCTTATATCGTTGGAATCCTTGGCTCAAGGCGGACAAAATGGCTATCTCCGATTTGGATGTAGGCAGGGAAAATTTTCTGCTATGTTGACTTTTGTCCATAACCTACTTTTGCGAACTAGTCCCTGGTTTTTTGCCCGATCGGAACCAAACCAGTCTAGGACAATTCTCTGGACTCTCTAGATCAATAATTATCAAAAAAAAGTTGAACTTTGGCATTTGCGTGGCTGTAACAGGGTCATTTAGAAAAGGGGCGTGGCAAAATACGCTCAAAAGCCTATAAATCCCAAAGGAAAACTCAGAACTTCACCAAAATTGATGAGCATATGTGTCAGAACATGGTGAGGAAGCATGCAGAGTTTCATGGAGATCGGACCATAGGTGGCGCTATAACTGGCAAAAAGCCTTCATTCTTATTAGGGGTTCAAGCATGAAATGCTGAAACCCTATTGTAATTGTAAGGATTCGTAAAACGCATCGCGCAGGACAAACCGTAAGGCCTAGAGACTTGAAACCTGGCCAGATGGTAGGCCTCAATTTGGGGACAACCTATCAGAGTATGACCCCGATTGGCCCATAGGTGGCGCTACAGCAACCAAAAGTTCAAAATCGCTCATATCTCTTAGACCGTTTGTCCCAGGATCAAGTGTCTTATATCGTTGGAATCCTTGGCTCAAGGCGGACAAAATGGCTATCTCCGATTTGGATGTAGGCAGGGAAAATTTTCTGCTATGTTGACTTTTGTCCATAACCTACTTTTGCGAACTAGTCCCTGGTTTTTTGCCCGATCGGAACCAAACCAGTCTAGGACAATTCTCTGGACTCTCTAGATCAATAATTATCAAAAAAAAGTTGAACTTTGGCATTTGCGTGGCTGTAACAGGGTCATTTAGAAAAGGGGCGTGGCAAAATACGCTCAAAAGCCTATAAATCCCAAAGGAAAACTCAGAACTTCACCAAAATTGATGAGCATATGTGTCAGAACATGGTGAGGAAGCATGCAGAGTTTCATGGAGATCGGACCATAGGTGGCGCTATAACTGGCAAAAAGCCTTCATTCTTATTAGGGGTTCAAGCATGAAATGCTGAAACCCTATTGTAATTGTAAGGATTCGTAAAACGCATCGCGCAGGACAAACCGTAAGGCCTAGAGACTTGAAACCTGGCCAGATGGTAGGCCTCAATTTGGGGACAACCTATCAGAGTATGACCCCGATTGGCCCATAGGTGGCGCTACAGCAACCAAAAGTTCAAAATCGCTCATATCTCTTAGACCGTTTGTCCCAGGATCAAGTGTCTTATATCGTTGGAATCCTTGGCTCAAGGCGGACAAAATGGCTATCTCCGATTTGGATGTAGGCAGGGAAAATTTTCTGCTATGTTGACTTTTGTCCATAACCTACTTTTGCGAACTAGTCCCTGGTTTTTTGCCCGATCGGAACCAAACCAGTCTAGGACAATTCTCTGGACTCTCTAGATCAATAATTATCAAAAAAAAGTTGAACTGCATTTGCGTGGCTGTAACAGGGTCATTTAGAAAAGGGGCGTGGCAAAATACGCTCAAAAGCCTATAAATCCCAAAGGAAAACTCAGAACTTCACCAAAATTGATGAGCATATGTGTCAGAACATGGTGAGGAAGCATGCAGAGTTTCATGGAGATCGGACCATAGGTGGCGCTATAACTGGCAAAAAGCCTTCATTCTTATTAGGGGTTCAAGCATGAAATGCTGAAACCCTATTGTAATTGTAAGGATTCGTAAAACGCATCGCGCAGGACAAACCGTAAGGCCTAGAGACTTGAAACCTGGCCAGATGGTAGGCCTCAATTTGGGGACAACCTATCAGAGTATGACCCCGATTGGCCCATAGGTGGCGCTACAGCAACCAAAAGTTCAAAATCGCTCATATCTCTTAGACCGTTTGTCCCAGGATCAAGTGTCTTATATCGTTGGAATCCTTGGCTCAAGGCGGACAAAATGGCTATCTCCGATTTGGATGTAGGCAGGGAAAATTTTCTGCTATGTTGACTTTTGTCCATAACCTACTTTTGCGAACTAGTCCCTGGTTTTTTGCCCGATCGGAACCAAACCAGTCTAGGACAATTCTCTGGACTCTCTAGATCAATAATTATCAAAAAAAGTTGAACTTTGGCATTTGCGTGGCTGTAACAGGGTCATTTAGAAAAGGGGCGTGGCAAAATACGCTCAAAAGCCTATAAATCCCAAAGGAAAACTCAGAACTTCACCAAAATTGATGAGCATATGTGTCAGAACATGGTGAGGAAGCATGCAGAGTTTCATGGAGATCGGACCATAGGTGGCGCTATAACTGGCAAAAAGCCTTCATTCTTATTAGGGGTTCAAGCATGAAATGCTGAAACCCTATTGTAATTGTAAGGATTCGTAAAACGCATCGCGCAGGACAAACCGTAAGGCCTAGAGACTTGAAACCTGGCCAGATGGTAGGCCTCAATTTGGGGACAACCTATCAGAGTATGACCCCGATTGGCCCATAGGTGGCGCTACAGCAACCAAAAGTTCAAAATCGCTCATATCTCTTAGACCGTTTGTCCCAGGATCAAGTGTCTTATATCGTTGGAATCCTTGGCTCAAGGCGGACAAAATGGCTATCTCCGATTTGGATGTAGGCAGGGAAAATTTTCTGCTATGTTGACTTTTGTCCATAACCTACTTTTGCGAACTAGTCCCTGGTTTTTTGCCCGATCGGAACCAAACCAGTCTAGGACAATTCTCTGGACTCTCTAGATCAATAATTATCAAAAAAAGTTGAACTTTGGCATTTGCGTGGCTGTAACAGGGTCATTTAGAAAAGGGGCGTGGCAAAATACGCTCAAAAGCCTATAAATCCCAAAGGAAAACTCAGAACTTCACCAAAATTGATGAGCATATGTGTCAGAACATGGTGAGGAAGCATGCAGAGTTTCATGGAGATCGGACCATAGGTGGCGCTATAACTGGCAAAAAGCCTTCATTCTTATTAGGGGTTCAAGCATGAAATGCTGAAACCCTATTGTAATTGTAAGGATTCGTAAAACGCATCGCGCAGGACAAACCGTAAGGCCTAGAGACTTGAAACCTGGCCAGATGGTAGGCCTCAATTTGGGGACAACCTATCAGAGTATGACCCCGATTGGCCCATAGGTGGCGCTACAGCAACCAAAAGTTCAAAATCGCTCATATCTCTTAGACCGTTTGTCCCAGGATCAAGTGTCTTATATCGTTGGAATCCTTGGCTCAAGGCGGACAAAATGGCTATCTCCGATTTGGATGTAGGCAGGGAAAATTTTCTGCTATGTTGACTTTTGTCCATAACCTACTTTTGCGAACTAGTCCCTGGTTTTTTGCCCGATCGGAACCAAACCAGTCTAGGACAATTCTCTGGACTCTCTAGATCAATAATTATCAAAAAAAGTTGAACTTTGGCATTTGCGTGGCTGTAACAGGGTCATTTAGAAAAGGGGCGTGGCAAAATACGCTCAAAAGCCTATAAATCCCAAAGGAAAACTCAGAACTTCACCAAAATTGATGAGCATATGTGTCAGAACATGGTGAGGAAGCATGCAGAGTTTCATGGAGATCGGACCATAGGTGGCGCTATAACTGGCAAAAAGCCTTCATTCTTATTAGGGGTTCAAGCATGAAATGCTGAAACCCTATTGTAATTGTAAGGATTCGTAAAACGCATCGCGCAGGACAAACCGTAAGGCCTAGAGACTTGAAACCTGGCCAGATGGTAGGCCTCAATTTGGGGACAACCTATCAGAGTATGACCCCGATTGGCCCATAGGTGGCGCTACAGCAACCAAAAGTTCAAAATCGCTCATATCTCTTAGACCGTTTGTCCCAGGATCAAGTGTCTTATATCGTTGGAATCCTTGGCTCAAGGCGGACAAAATGGCTATCTCCGATTTGGATGTAGGCAGGGAAAATTTTCTGCTATGTTGACTTTTGTCCATAACCTACTTTTGCGAACTAGTCCCTGGTTTTTTGCCCGATCGGAACCAAACCAGTCTAGGACAATTCTCTGGACTCTCTAGATCAATAATTATCAAAAAAAGTTGAACTTTGGCATTTGCGTGGCTGTAACAGGGTCATTTAGAAAAGGGGCGTGGCAAAATACGCTCAAAAGCCTATAAATCCCAAAGGAAAACTCAGAACTTCACCAAAATTGATGAGCATATGTGTCAGAACATGGTGAGGAAGCATGCAGAGTTTCATGGAGATCGGACCATAGGTGGCGCTATAACTGGCAAAAAGCCTTCATTCTTATTAGGGGTTCAAGCATGAAATGCTGAAACCCTATTGTAATTGTAAGGATTCGTAAAACGCATCGCGCAGGACAAACCGTAAGGCCTAGAGACTTGAAACCTGGCCAGATGGTAGGCCTCAATTTGGGGACAACCTATCAGAGTATGACCCCGATTGGCCCATAGGTGGCGCTACAGCAACCAAAAGTTCAAAATCGCTCATATCTCTTAGACCGTTTGTCCCAGGATCAAGTGTCTTATATCGTTGGAATCCTTGGCTCAAGGCGGACAAAATGGCTATCTCCGATTTGGATGTAGGCAGGGAAAATTTTCTGCTATGTTGACTTTTGTCCATAACCTACTTTTGCGAACTAGTCCCTGGTTTTTTGCCCGATCGGAACCAAACCAGTCTAGGACAATTCTCTGGACTCTCTAGATCAATAATTATCAAAAAAAGTTGAACTTTGGCATTTGCGTGGCTGTAACAGGGTCATTTAGAAAAGGGGCGTGGCAAAATACGCTCAAAAGCCTATAAATCCCAAAGGAAAACTCAGAACTTCACCAAAATTGATGAGCATATGTGTCAGAACATGGTGAGGAAGCATGCAGAGTTTCATGGAGATCGGACCATAGGTGGCGCTATAACTGGCAAAAAGCCTTCATTCTTATTAGGGGTTCAAGCATGAAATGCTGAAACCCTATTGTAATTGTAAGGATTCGTAAAACGCATCGCGCAGGACAAACCGTAAGGCCTAGAGACTTGAAACCTGGCCAGATGGTAGGCCTCAATTTGGGGACAACCTATCAGAGTATGACCCCGATTGGCCCATAGGTGGCGCTACAGCAACCAAAAGTTCAAAATCGCTCATATCTCTTAGACCGTTTGTCCCAGGATCAAGTGTCTTATATCGTTGGAATCCTTGGCTCAAGGCGGACAAAATGGCTATCTCCGATTTGGATGTAGGCAGGGAAAATTTTCTGCTATGTTGACTTTTGTCCATAACCTACTTTTGCGAACTAGTCCCTGGTTTTTTGCCCGATCGGAACCAAACCAGTCTAGGACAATTCTCTGGACTCTCTAGATCAATAATTATCAAAAAAAGTTGAACTTTGGCATTTGCGTGGCTGTAACAGGGTCATTTAGAAAAGGGGCGTGGCAAAATACGCTCAAAAGCCTATAAATCCCAAAGGAAAACTCAGAACTTCACCAAAATTGATGAGCATATGTGTCAGAACATGGTGAGGAAGCATGCAGAGTTTCATGGAGATCGGACCATAGGTGGCGCTATAACTGGCAAAAAGCCTTCATTCTTATTAGGGGTTCAAGCATGAAATGCTGAAACCCTATTGTAATTGTAAGGATTCGTAAAACGCATCGCGCAGGACAAACCGTAAGGCCTAGAGACTTGAAACCTGGCCAGATGGTAGGCCTCAATTTGGGGACAACCTATCAGAGTATGACCCCGATTGGCCCATAGGTGGCGCTACAGCAACCAAAAGTTCAAAATCGCTCATATCTCTTAGACCGTTTGTCCCAGGATCAAGTGTCTTATATCGTTGGAATCCTTGGCTCAAGGCGGACAAAATGGCTATCTCCGATTTGGATGTAGGCAGGGAAAATTTTCTGCTATGTTGACTTTTGTCCATAACCTACTTTTGCGAACTAGTCCCTGGTTTTTTGCCCGATCGGAACCAAACCAGTCTAGGACAATTCTCTGGACTCTCTAGATCAATAATTATCAAAAAAAGTTGAACTTTGGCATTTGCGTGGCTGTAACAGGGTCATTTAGAAAAGGGGCGTGGCAAAATACGCTCAAAAGCCTATAAATCCCAAAGGAAAACTCAGAACTTCACCAAAATTGATGAGCATATGTGTCAGAACATGGTGAGGAAGCATGCAGAGTTTCATGGAGATCGGACCATAGGTGGCGCTATAACTGGCAAAAAGCCTTCATTCTTATTAGGGGTTCAAGCATGAAATGCTGAAACCCTATTGTAATTGTAAGGATTCGTAAAACGCATCGCGCAGGACAAACCGTAAGGCCTAGAGACTTGAAACCTGGCCAGATGGTAGGCCTCAATTTGGGGACAACCTATCAGAGTATGACCCCGATTGGCCCATAGGTGGCGCTACAGCAACCAAAAGTTCAAAATCGCTCATATCTCTTAGACCGTTTGTCCCAGGATCAAGTGTCTTATATCGTTGGAATCCTTGGCTCAAGGCGGACAAAATGGCTATCTCCGATTTGGATGTAGGCAGGGAAAATTTTCTGCTATGTTGACTTTTGTCCATAACCTACTTTTGCGAACTAGTCCCTGGTTTTTTGCCCGATCGGAACCAAACCAGTCTAGGACAATTCTCTGGACTCTCTAGATCAATAATTATCAAAAAAAGTTGAACTTTGGCATTTGCGTGGCTGTAACAGGGTCATTTAGAAAAGGGGCGTGGCAAAATACGCTCAAAAGCCTATAAATCCCAAAGGAAAACTCAGAACTTCACCAAAATTGATGAGCATATGTGTCAGAACATGGTGAGGAAGCATGCAGAGTTTCATGGAGATCGGACCATAGGTGGCGCTATAACTGGCAAAAAGCCTTCATTCTTATTAGGGGTTCAAGCATGAAATGCTGAAACCCTATTGTAATTGTAAGGATTCGTAAAACGCATCGCGCAGGACAAACCGTAAGGCCTAGAGACTTGAAACCTGGCCAGATGGTAGGCCTCAATTTGGGGACAACCTATCAGAGTATGACCCCGATTGGCCCATAGGTGGCGCTACAGCAACCAAAAGTTCAAAATCGCTCATATCTCTTAGACCGTTTGTCCCAGGATCAAGTGTCTTATATCGTTGGAATCCTTGGCTCAAGGCAGACAAAATGGCTATCTCCGATTTGCTCGCCCTTCAGGCGCCAATTTTGAGTAAATTGCATTTTTTTGAAAAACCTATTTTTGCGAACTTCTCCTAGGTTTTTCGCCCGATCGGAACCAAACCACTGCAAGAATATTCTCTGGAGGCTGACAATCAGTAATCATCCCAAAAATTCAAAATTTCAATTAACGGTCGATAAGGGGAACCAAAATATTTGATGGCACCAGGGCCACTTTTACTAAAACGGTTATAAATTGTGAACAGAAAGAGATTTTTTTGCTAAACTTGGGATACATCTTCCTGAGCTCAATCTGAGATCACTTGAAAAAAATGCCAACAATTGTCCACTTGGTGGCACTATAAAACGGTTATAACTTGTGAACGGAAAGAGATATTTTCGCAAAACTTGGGACACATGTTCATGAGCTCATTCTGAGGTCACGTGAAAAAAATCATGACAATTGGCCACTTGGTGGCACTATAAAATGGTTATAACTTGTGAGCGGAAAGAGATATTTTCGCTAAACTTGGGACACGTTCATAAGCTCAATCTGAGTTGACATGAAAAAAATCGTGACAATTGGCCACTTGGTGGCGCTATAACAGTGAAAAAAATCATAACAATTGCTATAAGCGCACCCAACTGTTAGTCTACTGAAAATTTGGCACGCAGTGTCTTTGTCCAGGGTGCCATGATAGTCTATGAGAACATTGGTGTATCTCAAAAAACTCAGTATACGTCATTGGCACAATGCCTTGAAGGAGCCTTAGAAGTTTCAAGCCAGTGTTTTTTCACAGGAGTGACCTCCTAAGACTCCTGAATCCTTGCCGAGTCCAACAATACCAAACATGACAGGTTTCGCCCATAGACTGTAAAAAATATGGACAAAGCGTCTGTGACGTCACCCATAGACTTTCTGCAGAACGGTTTTGAAGCCTTTTATGGGGGGTATGGGCGGCGCCATCTTGGAAAATCTTGGGAAATCCTAACCCCGCCCACCTTCTGACGCAGCGCGCGTCACTCAGCTCGCTCTGCTACTCCGGTTATCTCTGTGTATATTTTAGGCAACGAAATATGTTATAAAACACCATACTAACTCTTTTCGTTTTCATTTAAAGAAATCTTAATATTATAGCCACACAAATGTGGTTCAGGCAACGCGTATTGATTATATTCACTGCACATAGTTTGCATATTTATAAAAAAAACTAAATATAAAACACAAACCTGCCTCTTTTCATTTTAAATATAATATAAAAATATTAAACATTTTAATATGGTCCAGGCAATATGTGCATTTGTACTAAACAACAGATTTTGCAGTAAACAACATATAGATCATCTTCGTTGTGTTAAAATTTAAAATGACAAAACTCAACCCAGTCTCTTTTTGTTAAATTTCAGTTGTGTCAATATTAGCCATTATAAAAGTATAAGTAAAAGGTATAAGAAGCTATACAAATAAAGCAAACAATTCAGTCAAACACACAAAGTCAGCGCTCGATCTAGTCTAACAATACAACAGTAAAGTTAAATAGTTTATAAAGTTATGAAACTTCCCCTCAGCAAAAACGATTGGCCAGGGAACAAATTATAGTTTCACGAAACCAAAAATCGCCCGTTGGATATAGACAAGATGAATTATATCTCATGTTTAACCACTACAGAGACCCCAGGGTCAGCGGCGAACGACTAGCCGAGGAAAAGCTGTTCCAGGCAGGGTACATGCGCCGAGCGCCCGGTCATCATCGCTGGATCTCACAACTGGATAAAATTTTCATAAATCTTTAAATAAACCACAGATTTGAGCTTTAAACAACTACATTCTCGCCTGAAAAACTCTTAAAACTACATTTCATGATACAGAAACCGTAGTATTATATTTCAACTGTGTTAAAAAATGGCGCTTCTTATGTTGTCATTCTCCTTGGCGCAGCCTAAGCTGTCAATCAAGCTGTCAATCAAAGTTAACCACGCCCTTATTTGTCATACATTTTATATCTAAATACTATCTAAACTAACGAGTTAGAAAAAAATTCACTACCCTCGCCATTGTCAGGCACTCGGAACCTATCGAAAAATACAATAAAAGTCCATGGGACCAACCTGTAAAAACATGAATTTATGCTGTGAAAACGGACATTTTAACATGGGGGCTATGGACATTTGCTCCCTTTTGGGACCTTCCCCTAGCAGATTTTCGATGTATTGCAGTTTTTCGCACTTCCGGGTAGGCTTCATTTTTCAGATGAGAATGTTGCCCCTTGGTTTCGCCTTATGGTTTTTGTAAGTGTCATTTAGAGCTTTAAAAAATTGTGGTTATCTTCAAAGCCGTTAGTCCGATCAAGACAAAAAAAAAAAAAAAAAGCTAAACAATAACACCAAAATGTTAAAATTATGATAGGGACTGACAAAAAAAAAAATTATATCCAATCAATTTCACCCATGGATCATTTTGATGCTCTCACATGTTTGAAACGAACAATTGATGGATTGTGATGAAATTTGTTTTAAATTGGGACTGGCGAATCCCTGTCCGTAGAGCTAGTAAGTCCCGCCCATCCGTAAAACCCCACTGGACCTCTAGGTTGAAAAATCGTCAATGCAAGTGAATGTAAGAAAATAATTCTTTTCCGGTCCAGTTTGAATTGTGCCATGAATGTGAACATACGTTGTCTGTGAATTTTTTATATAATTTTTCATGTTACGAGTTTGACAGTATATTGTATGATTCTTTGGCTAGCAGTTGTGGAAAAGACATAATGAGAAAGACTACATGTCGCCTATGTGACGTCACCCGATAACACATTTTTCCTTCCACTTGTCAAATCACGGTGCTAATGCTGCAATAATCTATGGAGACAGATCGAGATGCCTGTGTGTTTTGTACCCAAATGTCACCATTCAAACCAAATGGGTTGTTCTTTCTTCAGATTCCCATCTGATGTAAAAACTAGTTGTAGTCCACAAAGTGCTCTCACACAAAGTCTAACCGTATCAAACTTCTACCCGCTAAATTGTAGCATTCTTCACACGAAAAATTATATTAAAAATTCACAGACAACATATGTTCACATTCATGCCAAAATTCAAACGAGACCAGAAAATAATTATTTTCTCACATTCACTTGCATTGACGATTTTTCAACCTAGAGGTCCAGTGGGGTTAGCGGAAGGGGCGGGACTTACCAGCTCTATACTGTCAATGACTGTTTGCAAAGACCCGCCCACTTTAGTTACTGTTGCTATGTCTGACAAGCGACGCCACTCTCACACCACACCAAGTTCTCACGCAGTGAAAAATACACTGCGGATCAGAGAGGATACTGCGCGCTGACAGACAAGTACTTTTGATATGAAACAAAGTCTCACCTTTCAAATGTAGTCATTTTTTAGAGACATTTAAACAATAAATACCGTTTTGTGACTCTTTAATGTGTCTGACAGATCGCTGTAGACTCGAGGCTCAGTTAAAGCTGCTCGTGAACCGATCATCTCTTCCTTCTAGTTAATTTATAGCATTAAAATAAACATAAATGAACATATAAGGAATGTTGTTTTAAAGTGCTATGACGTCAGTACACTTTGTTTTTCAAATTGAAATCCTCCAATGTTAATCTACTAACTCTCCTGACTGCTTTGTTGGACAAAATGGCGGATTATGATTAGTCAGATCGCCTGTCATTCAAACTCCATGCGAAGGGTCAATTGAGAATGCCCATGCTCACAATCCTGATCTAATCGACAACTTTGCAGTTGCACATAGGAAAGCCCGGAAAATCCCACTATAATGTAAGAGAGCATCTTTTTTATGTATTTGGACCTAGGCCTAACAATGTGTTATCGTGCGCTGACACCATGTTTTTTTTTTTTTTTTTTTTTTTTTTTTTTTTTTTGAGGCTACTCCTGATTTTGTTAGTCATCTCATCTCTTATATGCTGTGTATGATCATATCCTGCCCTATTCATGGTAGCCTACTTGCAGACATTGCGTCATCAATATCATTAATTGCGTCATCATACTTAAGGGCCCAGTGTTGACTGGTTACGCCACTGAATATAATTGTCTAAACTCCTTATCAAAATTACATATTTACAACAAATTTGACACATATATATGGGCACACTTTGAGTACTACTAATAAAAGTGGTGGAGATCAGGCAAGACTGTAAGAAGACTCAGGCAAAAAGGTGCTATAACTGTAAAAACGCTTTAAAACCATTTATTTCCTATGGTAAACTGCCTGTATTGGCTGTAAATTGACTTTTTCATCTATGATGACAGTTGTTAAATGCTTGCTAAATAAAACTTAATGTCTTTTGATGCTTGTGAGCTTAAAGGCCTTAAAGGCCTTAAATGCTTGAACCCCGATAAATGCTGCTTGCAGCTTTAATTATTATTAGGGGTTCAAGCACGAAGTGCTGAAACCCTATTGTAATTGTGCTGATTTTTATTATTATTATTATTATTATTATTCTGCCGTAAAACGCATCGTGCAGCCCAAACCGTAAGGGCTAGAGCTTTGAAACTTTGCCATATGGTAGTACAAAAATCGAGGAGAGGTTAGCAAATTATGACCCCGATTGGCCCATAGGTGGCGCTATAGCAACCAAAAGCGCGAAACTGCTCATAACTCCTAGACCGTAAGTCATAGACTCAAGTGTCTTATATCATTGGAAAGCTGGACGCCTGACGAACAAAACGTATATCTCCGATTTTATTTCCGCCATGATAGATTTTCCGCCATTTTGAATTTTGTCGAAAATCTACTTTTGCGAACTAGTCCCTGGTTTTTTGCCCGATCGGAACCAAACCAGTGCAGAATTGTTCTCTGGAGTCTGAATATCAATAATTATCAAAAAAAAGTTGAAATTTCGATTCACGGTCGCTAAGGGGCGCCAAAACGTACGTTGTGGGAGGGGCCTATTTTACTAAAATGGCTATAACTCCCGATGTAAATGAGGTATCTTCACCAAACTTGGTACACATGTGTATGAGCTTACTCTGGGGTCACAGTAAAAAAATCGCGACGATTGGCCTCATGGTGGCGCTATAAAATGAAAAAAAACATAAAACAGGCTATAACCACCTGACCGTTAGTCCGATTGACTTGAAAATTGGTATGCAGTGTCTTGGTCCAAGGTGCCATGTATGTCTATGAGGACATTGGCGTATCTCAAAAAACATGGCCGCCATTGGCCAACGAAGTTTGAGCACCTATTAGACAAGGTTAACGGAGGCCGATCGGAACGAAACTCAATGGGCATGTTCGGCTCATGGCCCTAAAGGTCTGTAAGAATTTTGAAAGAAATCGGCCACTAGTTGGCGCTAACGAGTTTTATGGCTCTGTAATCACGTGGTGTTACAAATATCCACACAATATGCATATCATTTGATAGATCTCCTCATCCTGAACAACTTTGCCTCAAGAACCATTGCTGTCAATCAAACTGTTCATTAATTATTCATTAATATGTTAAAAACCTACTTTTGCGAACTAGTCCTAGGTTTTTTGCCCGATCGGAACCAGACCAGTCTAGGACAATTCTCTGGACTCTCTAGATCAATAATTATCAAAAAAAAGTTGAACTTTTGCATTTGGATGGCTGTAATAGGTTAATTTATAAAATGGGCGTGTCAAAATACATTAAAAAGCCTATAAATCCTAAATAAAAACTCAGAACTTCACAAAAATTGGTCAGCATATGTGACATAACATCATTAACAAGCATGAAAAATTCTATGGAGATCGGACGATAGGTGGCGCTATAACTGTTAAAAAGCTTTAAAACCATATATTTCCTATGGTAAACTGCCTGTATTGGCTGTAAATGGTCTTTTCCATCTCTGATCATATAATTTTCATATCATAATGTTCAAAACTAGTGCAATACAATTCTCTGGACTCACTGGATCAATAATTGTCAGAAAAAGTTGAACTACTTCATTTGGATAGCTATAATAGGTTCACTTCAAAATCTGGCCTTTACCAAGTGTCCCCGAAAGCCTATATCTCTTTAATCAATGCTCAGACCTTCTTAAAAACAAGTCAGAACGTGTGAAATATCACCCTGAACAAGCATGAAAATTTTCAGACAGATCGGACAAAATTTGCCTCTATAACAGTTAAAAAGGTGAAAATGATATGAATTAATGGCATGTTAAGCCAATAAGTGGTATTTTACTGCCCCCTGCTGTTTAAAATAGTCATTTTCTCATATTGGTATTGGTATCAGCCATGGTAAATCATGATAAATGATGGTGTGTGTGTGTGTGTGTGTGTGTGTGTGTGTGTGTGTGTGTGTGTGTGTGTGTGTGTGTGTGTGTGTGTGTGTGTGTGTGTGGTACAAATATAACAAAGGTTTTATTTTCCAACATGAAAACAAACATAACAGAGTGCTAGTGCACAAACAATAACCGACAATGATAATGGATGAGAGGGGAACTTAAATACACAGATCAAGACAAGGACAACAGGTGACGGTTATGATGATGAGGAGCAGGTGATGATGAGGAGGGTGATGAGGAGCAGGTGATGATGAGGAGGGTGATGAGGAGCAGGTGCAGGTGATGACGACAGATGGTGAATGTGATGAAGACAGAAGGTGAATGTGATGAAGGTGAATGTGACACCAATATCACTGAAACATTTGTGTGTGTGTGTGTGTGTGTGTGTGTGTGTGTGTGTGTGTGTGTGTGTGTGTGTGTGTGTGTGTAGCATTATTGTGTGTAGCATATGTAGCAAGTATGCATTATTGAGTTAACATGGAAACACTGGTTTGCTTTAGTGCAGAAAACTGGTTTAAAGTGAAAGTGAGCCAATAAGTGGTCTTCTACTGCCCTCTGCTGGCCATTCTACTTATTAATGAAATATTTCAACATGTGCTTGCATTCATACTTGAATACACACTAAAAAAATCACTTATATAGCAATAACTATTATAACACAATCATATTTTGTCAGTGTTAACCACTTTATTTGCACTGACACTTCAAATAATTGCTAGTAATGTGATAAATCAGGCTAGAAACATGGTAAATCAAAGTAAATAATCCTAGATTGTCGTTTATCTCCTGGTAAATAATACTAGAACGTGGTATATCATGGTAAATCATGGTTAACTATGCTGTGTGTGTATGTGTGTGTGTGTGTGTGTGTGTGTGTGTGTGTGTGTGTGTGTGTGTGTAAGCATGCATTGAGTTAACATGGAAAAACTGGTTTGCTTTAGTGCAGAAAACTGGTTTAAAGTGAAAGTGAGCCAATAAGTGGTCTTCTACTGCCCTCTGCTGGCCATTCTACTTAATAATGAAATATTTTACATGTGCTTTTGCATTCATACTTGGACACACACTAAAAATCACGTATATAACTAACTATTATAACACAATAATATTTTGTCAGTGTTCATCACCTCATTTGCACTGACACTTCACATATTTGCTAGTAATGTGGTTAATCATGCTAGAAACATTGTAAATCATAGTAAATAATACTGAAATGAGGTGTATCAAGGTAAATCATGCTAGAATCCTAATAAATCATTCTGGAACATGGTATATGATAGTAAATCATGCTAGAATCATATTAAATAATTCTAGAATGTGGCAAATCGTTGTGGGAGGAGCCTATTTTACTCAAATGGCTATAACTCAAGAAGTAAATGAGATATCTTCACCAAACTCAGTACACATGTGTATGGGTTCAATTTGAGGTCACAGTAAACAATTCTATGGAGATCGGAGCATAGGTGGCGCTATAACTGTTAAAAAGCTTTAAAACCATATATATCCCATGGCAAATTGCCTGTATTGGCTGTAAATGGTCTTTTCCATCTATTATGTCAGTGGTTACATGCTTGCTAAATAAATCTTAATAACTTTTGATGCTTTTGTGCTTAAATGCCTTAAAGGCCTTAACTGCTTGAACCCCGATAAATGCTGCTTGCAGCTTTAATTATTATTATTATTCTGCCGTAAAACGCATCGTGCAGCCCAAACCGTAAGGGCTAGAGCATTGAAACTTTGCCAGATGGTAGTACAAAAATCGAGGAGAGGTTCAGAGATTATGACCCCGATTGGCCCATAGGTGGCGCTATAGCAACCAAAAGCGCAAAACTGCTCATAACTCCTAGACCGTATGTCGCAGACTCAAGTGTCTTATATCATTGGAAAGCTGGACGCCTGACGAACAAAACGTATATCTCCGATTTCATTTCCGTCATGATAGATTTTCCGCCATTTTGAATTTTGTCGAAAATCTACTTTTGCGAACTAGTCCCTGGTTTTTTGCCCGATCGGAGCCAAACCAGTGCAGAAATGTTCTCTGGAGTCTGAAGATCAATAATTATCGAAAAAATGTTGAAATTTCGATTCATGGACGCTAGGGGGCGCAAAATAATCGTTGTGGGAGGAGCCTATTTTACTAAAATGGCTATAACTTAAAAAGTAAATAAGATAGCTTCACCAAACTCGGTACACATGTGTATGGGTTCATTCTGGGGTCACAGTAAAAAAATCGCGACGATTGAACACTAGGTGGCGCTATAACATGAAAAAAACATGAAAAGGGCTATAACCACCTGACCGTTAGTCCGATTGACTTGAAAATTGGTATGCAGTGTCTTGGTCCAAGGTGCCATGTATGTCTATGAGGACATTGGCGTATCTCAAAAAACATGGCCGCCATTGGCCAATGAAGTTGAGCACCTATTAGACAAGGTTAACGGAGGCCGATCGGAACGAAACTCGATGGGCATGTTCGACTCATGGCCCTAAAGGTCTGTAAGAATTTTGAAAGAAATCGGCCACTAGTTGGCGCTAACGAGTTTTTTGGCTCTGTAATCACGTGGTGTTACACTTATCGTCACAAAAAGCATATCATTTGATATATCTGCTCATGCTGAACAACTTTGCCTCAAGAACCATTTCTGTCAATCAAACCGTTCATTAAATATTCATGAATATGTCTAAAACCTACTTTTGCGAACTAGTCCTAGGTTTTTTGCCCGATCGGAACCAGACCAGTCTAGGACAATTCTCTGGACTCTCTAGATCAATAATTATCAAAAAAAAGTTGAACTTTTGCATTTGGATGGCTGTAATAGGATCATTTATAAAATGGGCATGGAAAAATACATTAAAAAGCCTATAAATCCTAAATAAAAACCCAGAACTTCACAAAAATTGGTGAACTTATGTGACATAACATCATTAACAAGCATGCAAAATTTCATGGAGATCGGACGATAGGTGGCGCTATAACTGTTAAAAATCTTTAAAACCATATATTTCCTATGGTAAACTGCCTGTATTGACTGTAAATGGTCTTTTCCATCTCTGAATATATAATTTTCATATCATAATGTTAAAAACTAGTGCAATACAATTCTCTGGACTCACTAGAACAATAATTGTCAGAAAAAGTTGAACTACTTCATTTGGATAGCTATAATAGGTTCACTTCAAAATGTGGCCTTTACCAAGTGTCCCCGAAAGCCTATATCTCTTTAATGAATGTTCAAACCTTCTTAAAAACAAGTCAGAACATGTGAAATATCACTCTGAACATGCATGAAAATTTTCAGACAGATCTGACAAAATTTGCCTCTATAACAGTTAAAAAGGTGAAAATGATATGAATATAATGACATATTAAGCCAAGAAGTGGTATTTTACTGCCCCCTGCTGTTTAAAATAGTCATGTTGTCATATTGTTCTATAATTTATATTTAGACTTTATAAAATCACTATTTTAACATTTACAATTACATTTAGTCAAAAATCCATCTGTTAAATTATTAGTATTGACAGTTTGATCACATCATATATTTCAAATGTCTGTATCTACAATATAATGTGTGTGTGTAGTCTAAGGTTTCTGAATAAATTCTGAATGATCTGATTAATAGCTTACAAAGACTTTGTGAAATGTTTATAGACCATTCAAATATATTTTCATAATGACATATCCCAATAGCATTGAAAAAACAACATTTGTCTTGTGTGTGTGTGTGTGTGTGTGTGTGTGTTAACATGCATTATGGATTTAAAATGGAAAAACTGGTTTGCTTTAGTGCAGAAAAATGGTGAAAATCAAGAAGTTTAAAGTGAAAGTGAGCCAATATGTGGTCTTCTACTGCCCTCTGCTGGCCATTCTACTTATTAATGTCTACCCACATATGCTTTTGCATTCATTAGACACTAAAAATCACTTATATAACAATAAAACACTAAAAAATCACTTATATAACAATTACTATTGTAGCACAATCATATTTTGTCAGAGTTTATCACTTCATTTTTACTGATACTTCACATAATTGCTAGCAATGTGGTAAATCATGGTTAAATCACACTAAAAACATGGTAAATCAATAAATGATACTAGAATGTGGTGTATCAAGGTAAATCATACTACAATCCTGGTACATCATTCTAGAACATAGTATATCATGGTACATCATGCTAGAACATGGTAAATCATGGTAAACTATGCTAGAACAGGGTAAATCATGGTAAGCCATGATAAATCATAATAAACTATGGTAAATCATGTTAGAATGTGGTATATCATGGTAAATCATGCTAGAACATGGTAAATCATGGTAAACTATGCTAGAACAGGGTAAATCATGGTAAACTATGATAAATCATGATAAACTATGGTAATCCATGCTAGAATCACAGTAAACAATGGTAAATCATACTAGAATGTAGTATATCATGGTAAATTATGCTAGAATATGGCAAATCATGCTAGAATCATAGTAAATAATACTAGAATGTGCTAAATTGTTGTGGGAGGAGCCTATTTTACTAAAATGGCTATAACTCAAGAAGTAAATGAGATATCTTCACCAAACTCAGTACACATGTGTATGGGTTCAATTTGAGGTCACAGTAAACAATTCTATGGAGATCGGACCATAGGTGGCGCTATAACTGTTAAAAAGCTTTAAAACCATATATATCCCATGGTAAACTGCCTGTATTGGCTGTAAATGGTCTTTTCCATCTATTATGTCCGTGGTTACATGCTTGCTAAATAAATCTTAACTTTTGATGCTTTTGTGCTTAAATGCTTAAAAGGCTTTAACTGCTTGAACCCCGATAAATGCTGCTTGCAGCTTTAATTAGGGGTTCAAGCACGAAGTGCTGAAACCCTATTGTAATTGTGCTGATTTTTATTAGGGGTTCAAGCACGAAGTGCTGAAACCCTATTGTAATTGTCCTGATTTTTAGGGGTTCAAGCACGAAGTGCTGAAACCCTATTGTAATTGTGCTGATTTTTATTATTATTATTATTATTATTATTCTGCCGTAAAACGCATCGTGCAGCCCAAACCGTAAGGGCTAGAGCTTTGAAACTTTGCCATATGGTAGTACAAAAATCGAGGAGAGGTTATCAAATTATGACCCCGATTGGCCCATAGGTGGCGCTATAGCAACCAAAAGCGCGAAACTGCTCATAACTCCTAGACCGTAAGTCATAGACTCAAGTGTCTTATATCATTGGAAAGCTGGACGCCTGACGAACAAAACGTATATCTCCGATTTTATTTCCGCCATGATAGATTTTCCGCCATTTTGAATTTTGTCGAAAATCTACTTTTGCGAACTAGTCCCTGGTTTTTTGCCCGATCGGAACCAAACCAGTGCAGAATTGTTCTCTGGAGTCTGAATATCAATAATTATCAAAAAAAAGTTGAAATTTCGATTCACGGTCGCTAGGGGGTGCAAAATTAACGTTGTGGGAGGAGCCTATTTTACTAAAATGGCTATAACTCCAGAAGTAAAAGAGGTATTTTAACCAAACCTGGTACACATGTGTAAGACGTCAATATGAGGTCACGGTAAAAAAATCGCGGCGATTGGTCACATGGTGGCGCTATAACATGAAAAAAACATAAAACAGGCTATAACCACCTGACCGTTAGTCCGATTGACTTGAAAATTGGTATGCAGTGTCTTGGTCCAAGGTGCCATGTATGTCTATGAGGACATTGGTGTATCTCAAAAAACATGGCCGCCATCGGCCAATGAAGTTTGAGCACCTATTAGACAAGGTTAACGGAGGCCTATCGGAACGAAACTCGGTGGGCATGTTCGACTCATGGCCCTAGAGGTCTGTAAGAATTTTAAAAGAAATCGGCCACTAGTTGGCGCTAACGAGTTTTATGGCTCTGTAATCACGTGGTGTTACACTTATTGTCACAAAATGCATACCATTTGATAGATCTCCTCTTGTTGAACAACTTTGCCTCAAGAACCATTGCTGTCAATCAAACCGTTCATTAAATATTCGTAATTATGTTAAAAACCTACTTTTGCGAACTAGTCCTAGGTTTTTCGCCCGATCAGAACCAAACGAGTCTAGGACAATTCTATGGACTCTCAAGATCAATAATTATCAAAAAAAAGTTGAACTTTTGCATTTTTCGCATGGGTATATTGGGTCATAAAGAAAATGGGCGTGGCAAAATGCACTCAAAAGCCTATAAATCCTAAACAAAAACTCAGAACTTCACGAAAATTGGTGAGCTTATGTGCCATAACATCATTAACAAGCATGCAAAATTTCATGGAGATCGGACTATAGATGGTGCTATAACTGTTAAAAAGCTTTAAAAAACACATATTTCCTATGGTAAATTGCCTGTATTGGCTGTAAATGGACTTTTTCATCTATTATTTCAGTGGTTAAAAGCTTTCTAAATAAATCTTAATGTCTTAAATGCTTATGTGCCTAAAGGCCTTAAATGCTTGAACCCCGATAAATGCTGCTTGCAGCTTTAATTATTAGGGGTTCAAGCACGAAGTGCTGAAACCCTATTGTAATTGTACTGATTTTTATTATTATTATTATTTTTCTTCTCCGCTAAAACGCATCGTGCAGCCCAAACCGTAAGAGCTGGAGCTTTGAAACTTTGCCAGATGGTAGTACAAAAATCGAGGAGAGGTTATCAAATTATGAGCCCGATTGGCCCATAGGTGGCGCTATAGCAACCAAAAGCGCGAAACTGCTCATAACTCCTAGACCGTAAGTCATAGACTCAAGTGTCTTATATCAGTGGAAAGCAGGACGCCTGACGAACAAAACGTATATCTCCGATTTTATTTCCGCCATGATAGATTTTCCGCCATTTTGAATTTTGTCGAAAACCTACTTTTGCGAACTAGTCCCTGGTTTTTTGCCCGATCGGAACCAAACCAGTGCAGAATTGTTCTGTGGAGTCTGAAGATCAATAATTATCGAAAAAAAGTTGAAATTTCGATTCACGGTCGCTAGGGGGTGCAAAATTAACGTTGTGGGAGGAGCCTATTTTACTAAAATGGCTATAACTCAAGAAGTAATTCAGTAAACTTCACCAAACTTGCTAAACGTGTGTAAGAGGTCAATTTGAGGTCACAGTAAAAAAATTGCGTCGATTGGCCACATGGTGGCGCTATAAAACAAAAAAAACGTATAGACACCTGCCCGTTAGTCCGATTGACTTGAAATTTGGTATGCAGTGTCTTGGCCCAAGGGGCCATGTATGTCTAAAAGGATATTGGCGTATCTCGAAAAACATGGCCGCCATTGGCCAATGAGTTTTGAGCACCTATTAAAAGAAGGTTAACGAAGTGCGATCGGAACGAAACTCGGTGGGCATGTTCGGCTCAAGCCCCTAGAGGTCTGTAAGAATTTTGAAAGAAATCGGCCACTAGTTGGCGCTAACGAGTTTTAAGGCTCGGTAATCACGTGGTGTAACAAATTTCGTCACAAAATGCATATCATTTGATAGACCTCCTCATGTTGAACAACTTTGCCTCAAGAACCATTAATGTCAATCAAACCGTTCAATAAATATTTACGAATATGTTAAAAACCTACTTTTGCGAACTAGTCCTAGGTTTTTTGCCCGATCGGAACCAGACCAGTCTAGGACAATTCTCTGGACACTCTAGATCAATAATTATCCAAAAAAAAGTTAAACTTTTGCATTAGGATGGCTGTAATAGGGTTATTTATAAAAGGGGCGTGGCAAAATGCACTAAAAAGCCTATAAACCCTAAATGAAAACTCAGAACTTCACAAAAATTGGTGAGCATATGTGACATAACATCATTAACAAGCATGCAAAATTTTATGGAGATCGGACCAAAGATAGCACTATAACAGTCAAAAGGCTTTAAAAACATATATTTCCTATGGTAAATTGCCTGTATTGGCTGTAAATGGACTTTTCCATCTATTATTTCAGTGGTTAAAAGCTTTCTAAATAAAACTTAATGTCTTAAATGCTTATGTGCTTAAAGGCCTTAAATGCTTGAACCCCGATAAATGCTGCTTGCAGCTTTAATTATTATTATTATTATTATTATTCTCCGCTAAAACGCATCGTGCAGCCCAAACCGTAAGTGCTGGAGACTTGAAACTTTGTCAGATGGTAGTACAAAAATCGAGGAAAGGTTCAGAGAGTATGACCCCGATTGGCCTATAGGTGGCGCTATAGCAACCAAAAGCGCGAAACTGCTCATAACTCCTAGACCGTATGTCGTAGACTCAAGTGTCTTATATCATTGGAAAGCTGGACGCCTGACGAACAAAACGTATATCTCCGATTTCATTTCCGTCATGATAGATTTTCCGCCATTTTGAATTTTGTCGAAAATCTACTTTTGCGAACTAGTCCCTGGATTTTTGCCCGATCGGAACCAAACCAGTGCAGAAATGTTCTCTGGAGTCTGAAGATCAATAATTATCGAAAAAAAGTTGAAATTTCGATTCATGGTCGCTAGGGGGCGCAAAATAATCGTTGTGGGAGGAGCCTATTTTACTAAAATGGCTATAACTTAAAAAGCAAATAAGATAGCTTCACCAAACTCGGTACACATATGTATGGGTTCTGTCTGGGGTCACAGTAAAAAAATCGCGACGATTGAACGCTAGGTGGCGCTATAACATGAAAAAAACATAAAACAGGCTATAACCACCTGACTGTTTGTCCGATTGACTTGAAAATTGGTATGCCGTGTCTTGGTCCAAGGTGCCATGTATGTCTATGAGGACATTGGCGTATCTCAAAAAACATGGCCGCCATTGGCCAATGAAGTCGAGCACCTATTAGACAAGGTTAACGGAGGCCGATCGGAACGAAACTCGATGGGCATGTTCGACTCATGGCCCTAGAGGTCTGTAAGAATTTTGAAAGAAATCGGCCACTAGTTGGCGCTAACGAGTTTAATGGCTCTGTAATCACGTGGTGTTACACTCATCCACACAATATGCATATCATTTGATAGATCTGCTTATGCTGAACAACTTTGCCTCAAGAACCATTGCTGTCAATCAAACCGTTCATTAATTATTTGCGAATATGTTAAAAACCTACTTTTGCGAACTAGTCCTAGGTTTTTCGCCCGATCGGAACCAGACCAGTCTAGGACAATTCTCTGGACTCTCTATATCAATAATTATCGAAAAAAAGTTGAACTTTTGCATTTGGATGGCTGTAATAGGGTCATTTATAAAATGGGCGTGGCAAAATACACTAAAAACCCTATAAATCCTAAATGAAAACTCAGAACTTCACAGAAATTGGTGAGCATATGTGAAATAACATCTTTAACAAGCATGCAAAATTTTATGGAGATCGGACCAAAGGTGGCGCTATAACTGTTAAAAGGCTTTAAAACCATATATTTCCTATGGTAAACTGCCTGTATTGGCTGTAAATGGTCTTTTCCATCTCTGATCATATAATTTTCATATCATAATGTTCAAAACTAGTGCAATACAATTCTCTGGACTCACTAGGTCAATAATTGTCAGAAAAAGTTGAACTACTTCATTTGGATAGTTATAATAGGTTAGCAAGTATCCCTGAAAGCCTATATCTCTTTAATGAATGACTCAGACCTTCTTAAAAAGCCAGTGAAATATCACTCTGAACATGCATGAACATTTTCAGACTGATCGGACAAAATTTGCCTCTATAACAGTTAAAAAGGTGAAAATTATATCAATATAATGGCATATTAAGCCAATAAGTTGTATTTTACTGCCCCCTGCTGTTTAAAATAGTCATTTTGTCATATTGTTCTATAATTTATATTTAGACTGTATAAAATCACTATTTTAACATTTACAATTACATTTAGTCAAAATCCATCTGTTAAAGTATTAGTATTGACAGTTTGATTACATCATATAGTTCAAATGTCTGTATCTACAACATATGTGTGTGTAGTCTTAGGTTTCTGAATAAATTCTGAATCTTCTGATTAATAGCTTACAAAGACTTTGTGAAATGTTTATAGATCATTCAAATATATTTTCATTATGACATATCCCAATAGCATTGAAAAAACAACAACAACAACATTTGTCTTTGTGTGTGTGTGTGTGTGTGTGTGTGTGTGTGTGTGTGTGTGTAAGCATGCATTATTGAGTTAACATGGAAAAACTGGTTTGCTTTAGTGCAGAAAACTGGTAAAAATAATTAAATTTAAAGTGAAACTGAGCCAATAAGTGGTCTTCTAGTGCCCTCTGCTGGCCATTCTACTTATGAAGTCTTTTCACATGTGCTTTGTGCAAATCACTTATATAACAATAACTATTATAACACAATCATATTTTGTCAGTGTTTATCACTTCATTTGCACTGACACTTCACATAATTGATAAATTCATGGTAAACTATGCTAGAACAGGGTAAATAATGGTAAACCGTGGTAAATCAAGATAAACTATGGTAAATCATGCTAGAATGTGGTATATCATGGTAGATCATGCTAGAACATGGTAAATCAAGGTAAACTAAGATAAATTCATGGTAAACTATGCTAGAACAGGGTAAATCATGGAAAACCATGGTAAATCATGCTAGAATGTGGTATATCATGGTAAATCATGCTAGAACATGGTAAATCAAGGTAAACTAAGATAAATTCATGGTAAACTATGCTAGAACAGGGCAAATCATGGAAAACCATGGTAAATCATGCTAGAATGTGGTATATCATGGTTAATCATGCTAGAACATGGTAAATCAAGGTAATCTAAGATAAATTCATGGTAAACTATGCTAGAAAAGGGTAAATCATGGTAAACCATGGTAAATCAAGATAAACTATGGTAAATCATGCTAGAAAAAGGTATATCATGGTAAATCATGCTAGAACATGGTAAATCAAGGTAAACTAAGACAAATGAGTGGTAAACTATGCTTGAACAGGGTAAAAGATGGTAAACTATGGTAAATCAAGTTAAACTATGATAAATCATGCTAGAATGTGGTATTTCATGGTAAATCATGCTAGAACATGGTAAATCAAGGTAAACTAAGATAAAGTCATGGTAAACTATGCTAGAACAGGGTAAATCATGGTAAATCATGATAAACTATGGTAAATCATGCTAGAATGTGGTATATCATGGTAAATCATGCTAGAACATGGTAAATCAAGGTAAACTAAGATAAATTCATGGTAAACTATGCTAGAACAGGGTAAATCATGGTAAATCATGGTAAACCATGGTAAATCATGCTAGAATGTGTTATAACATGATAAATCATGCTAAAACATGGTATTTTCCATCTATGATGTCAGTGGTTACATGCTTGCTACATAAAACTTAATAACTTTTGATGCTTTTGTGCTTAAAACCTTAAAAGCCTTAATAGCTTGAACCCCGATAAATGCTGCTTGCAGCTTTAATTATTATTATTATTATTATTATTTTCCCCTAAAACGCATTGTGCAGACCAAACCGTAAGAGCTGGAACCTTGAAACTTGGCCAAATGGTAGTCCTCAATTTGGGGAGAACCTATAAAAGTATGACCCCGATTGGCCCATAGGTGGCGCTATAGCAACCAAAAGCGCAAAACTGCTCATTACTACTAGACCGTATGACGTAGACTCAAGTGTCTTATATCATTGGAAAGCTGGACGCCTGACGAACAAAACGTATATCTCCGATTTCATTTCCGCCATGATAGATTTTCCGCCATTTTGAATTTTGTCAAAAACATACTTTTGCGAACTAGTCCTAGGTTTTTCGCCCGATCGGAACCAAACCAGTGCAGAAATGTTCTCTAGAGTCTGAATATCAAAAACTATCGAAAAAAAGTTGAAATTTCGATTCACGGACGCTAAGGGCCGCCAAAACGTACGTTGTGGGCGGGGCCTATTTTACTAAAATGGCTATAACTCCAGAAGTAAATGAGGTATCTTCACCAAACTTGGTACACATGTGTAAGAGGTCAATCTGAGGTCACAGTAAAAAAACCGCGGCGATTGACCACTTGGTGGCGCTATAACATGAAAAAAACATAACCGGCTATAACCACCTGACCGTTAGTCCAATTGACTTGAAAATTGGTATGCAGTGTCTTGGTCCAAGGTGCCATGTATGTGTATGAGGACATTGGCGTATCTCAAAAAACATGGCCGCCATCGGCCAATGAAATTTGAGCACCTATTAGACAAGGTTAACGGAGGCCGATCGGAACGAAACTCAATGGGCATGTTCGACTCAAGGCCCTAGAGGTCTGTAAGAATTTTGAAAGAAATCGGCCACTAGTTGGTGCTAACGAGTTTTAAGGCTCTGTAATCACGTGGTGTTACAAATATCCACACAATATGCATATCATTTGATAGATCTCCTCATCCTGAACAACTTTGCCTCAAGAACCATTGCTGTCAATCAAACCGTTCATTAAATATTCGCAAACATGTTAAAAACCTACTTTTGCGAACTAGTCCTAGGTTTTTCGCCCGATCGGAACCAGACCAGTCTAGGACAATTCTCTGGACTCTCTAGATCAAAAACTATCAAAAAAAAGTTGAAATTTTGCATTTGGATGGCTCTAATAGGGTCATTTATAAAATGGGCGTGGCAAAATACATTAAAAATCCTATAAATCCTAAATGAAAACTCAGAACTTCACAAAAATCGGTGAGCATATGTGACATAACATCATTAACAAGCATTCCAAATTTTATGGAGATCGGACAATAGGTGGCGCTATAACTGTTAAAAAGCTTTAAAACCATATATTTCCTATGGTACATTGCCTGTATTGGCTGTAAATGGTCTTTTCCATCTATTATGTCAGTGGTTACATGCTAAATAAAACCTGATAACTTTTGATGCTTTTGTGCTTAAAACCCCTTAAAGGCCTTAATAGCTTGAACCCCGATAAATGCTGCTTGCAGCTTTAATTATTATTATTCCGCCGTGAAACGCATCGTGCAGCCCAAACCGTAAGGGCTGGAGACTTGAAACTTTGCCAGATGGTAGTACAAAAATCGAGGAGAGGTTCAGAGATTATTACCCCGATTGGCCCATAGGTGGCGCTATAACAACCAAAAGCGCGAAACTGCTCATAACTCCTAGACCGTATGTTGTAGACTCAAGTGTCTTATATCATTGGAAAGCTGGACGCCTGACGAACAAAATGTTTATCTCCGATTTCATTTCCGCCATGATAGATTTTCCGCCATTTTGGATTTTGTCAAAAACCTACTTTTGCGAACTAGTCCTAGGTTTTTCGCCCGATCGGAACCAAACCAGTGCAGAAATGTTCTCTAGAGTCTGAATATCAATAATTATCGGGAAAAAGTTGAAATTTCGATTCACGGACGCTAAGGTGCGCCAAAACGTACATTGTGGGAGGGGCCTATTTTACTAAAATGGCTATAACTCCAGAAGTAAATGATGTATCTTCACCAAACTTGGTACACATGTGTAAGAGGTCAATTTGAGGTCACAGTAAAAAAATCGCGGCGATTGGCCACATGGTGGCGCTATAACATGAAAAAAACATAAAACAGGCTATAACCACCTGACCGTTAGTCCGATTGACTTGAAAATTGGTATGCAATGTCTTGGTCCAAGGTGTCATGTATGTCTATGAGGACATTGGTGTATCTCAAAAAACATGGCCGCCATCGGCCAATGAAGTTTGAGCACCTATTAGACAAGGTTAACGGAGGCTGATCAGAACGAAATTCGATGGGCATGTTCGACTCATGGCCGTAGAGGTCTGTAAGAATTTTTAAATAAATCGGCCACTAGTTGGCGCTAACGAGTTTTATGGGTCTGTAAAACGTGGTGTTACACATATTGTCACAAAATGCATATCATTTGATAGATCTGCTCATGCTGAACAACTTTGCCTCTAGAACTACTAATGTCAATCAAACCGATCATTAAATATTTACGAATATGTTAAAAACCTACTTTTGCGAACTAGTCCTAGGTTTTTCACCCGATCGGAACCAAACCAGTCTAGGACAATTCTCTGGACTCTCTAGATCAATAATTATCAAAAAAAAGTTGAACTTTTGCATTTGGATGGCTGTAATAGGGTCATTTATAAAATGGGTGTGGCAAAATACACTAAAAAGCCTATAAATCCTAAATGAAAACTCAGAACTTCACAAAAATTGGTGAGCATATGTAACATAACATCATTAACAAGCGTGCAAAATTTTATGGAGATCGGACGACAGGTGGAGCTATAACTGTTAAAAAGCTTTAAAACCATATTTTTCCTATGGTACATTGCCTGTATTGGCTGTAAATGGTGTTTTCCATCTATTATGTCAGTGGTTACATGCTTGCTAAATAAAACTTAATAACTTTTGATGCTTTTGTGCCTAAAAACCTTAAAGGCCTTAATAGCTTGAACCCCGATAAATGCTGCTTGCAGCTTTAATTATTATTATTTTTCTTCTGCCGTAAAACGCATCGTGCAGCCCAAACCGTAAGAGCTGGAACCTTGAAACTTTGCCAGATGGTAGTACAAAAATCGAGGAGAGGTTATCAAATTATGACCCCAATTGGCCCATAGGTGGCGCTATAGCAACCAAAAGCGCGAAACTGCTCAGAACTCCTAGACCGTATGTCGTAGACTCAAGTGTCTTATATCATTGGAAAGCTGGACGCCTGACGAACAAAACGTATATCTCCGATTTCATTTCCGCCATGATAGATTTTCCGCCATTTTGAATTTTGTCAAAAACCTACTTTTGCGAACTAGTCCCTGGTTTTTCGCCCGATCGGAACCAAACCAGTGCAGAAATGTTCTCTAGAAACTGAAGATCAATAATTATCGAAAAAAAGTTGAAATTTCGATTCACGGACGCTAAGGAGCGCCAAAACGTACGTTGTGGGAGCGGCCTATTTTACTAAAATGGCTATAACTCCAGAAGTAAATGAGGTATCTTCACCAAACTCGGTACACATATGTATGAGCTCAATATGAGGTAACAGTAAAAAAATCGCGGCGATTTGCCACATGGTGGCGCTATAATATGAAAAAAACTTAAAACAGGCTTTAACCACCTGACCTTTAGTCCGATTGACTTGAAAATTGGTATGCAGTGTCTTGGTCCAAGGTGTCATGTATGTGTATGAGGACATTGGCGTATCTAAAAAAACATGGCCGCCATCGGCCAATGAAGTTTGAGCACCTATTAAACAAGGTTAACGGAGGCCGATCGGAACGAAACTCGGTGGGCATGTTCTACTCATGGCCCTAGAGGTCTGTAAGAATTTTAAAAGAAATCGGCCACTAGTTGGCGCTAACGAGATTTATGGCTCTGTAATCACGTGGTGTTACACTTATTGTCACAAAATGGATACCATTTGATAGATCTCCTCTTGTTGAACAACTTTGCCTCAAGAACCATTGCTGTCAATCAAACCGTTCATTAAATATTCGTAATTATGTTAAAAACCTACTTTTGCGAACTAGTCCTAGGTTTTTCGCCCGATCGGAAACAAACCAGTCTAGGACAATTCTATGGACTCTCTAGGTCAATAATTATCAAAAAAAAGTTGAACTTTTGCATTTTTCGCATGGCTAACAGGGTCATTTAGAAAATGGGCCTGGTAAAATGCACTCAAAAGCCTATAAATCCTAAACGAAAACTCAGAACTTCACGAAAATTGATGAGCATATGTGTCATAACCTGCTTAAGAAGCATGGAAAATTTTATGGAGAGCGGACCATAGTTGGCGCTATAACTGTTAAAACGCTTTAAAACCATATATTTCCTATGGTAAATTGCCTGTATTTGCTGTAAATGGTGTCTTCTATCATATAATGTTCATATCATAATGTTCAAAACCAGTGCAGCACAATTCTCTGAACTCTCTAGATCAATAATTATCAGAAAAAAAGTTTAACTTCTTCAAAAGGTGATTTTATATGAATATAATGACATATTAAGCCAATAAGTGGTATTTTACTGCCCCCTGCTGTCATTTCATCATACTACTCCCTAATATTGTTATAAAATTCATATTTAGACTTTATAAAATCATTATTTTAACATTTACAATCACATTTTGTCAAAACTCATCTATTGAGTATTACTATTGACAATTGTGTTACACTGAGATATGGAAATGGACGAAAGTAAATGAATGAAATGAAACGAAAGTAACGGCATTTAAGCCACGCCCCCGAATACAAATTCATTCATAACTCGAAAACGGAAAGTCGTTGCGCGCTCAAATTTTGATGGTGAGGACCTCTCCGGGCTCTTGATCGAAACGTGTCGTCGCGGGCCTCGGGAGCGCGCCCCCCGCGCATCGCGAATCCGCGGGACCCCCGATTTTGAGCGGCCATTACTCCCGACCCAGACCACCCCGAACATTGTGTGAGAGCTCGTTGGAAAGGGCGCGTCCTTGGCTAGCTTCGATTCAAATGTGGTGTTATTTGCCCTGGGCATTCCAGAGATAATAGCCCGAACAGATATGCCTTATAACAGTCATAACTCCCAGCCCCAATCGCCCAAAAACACCTTGATGGTCTCATTCAACAGGGCTCCTCAAGCACTATATATATGCTCTGAGTTTCAGAATTTTTCGCCTTTTGGTTCCTGAGATATAAGTAAAAAAACTAATTCCCATTCATTCATTCAAACACTTCAACTGTAAAATGTAAGCTATAATACCACTGTTGTCCACTAGAGGGAGCAGCAGGATTACGCATGATCTTTTAATTCGCTTCAGTATTGGGAAATAAACAAATGCTTTAAGAAGCAATCTTTTTTATTATGATGTTTTTTTTTATTATGATATTTGTATATATTTTTTTTTTTATTATGATTATGAACGGTTTGATTGACATTAGTGATTCTTGAGGCAAAGTTGTTCAAGATGAGGAGATGAAGATATTTTCACAATATCACATCCTAAAAACATTGAAAACATATTTGTCTTTGTGTGTGTGTGTGTGTGTTTGTGTGTGTGTCTGTGTGTGTAAGCATGCTTAATGGAAAGAACATGGAGAAACTGCTTTGTTTTACTGGTGGATAAAAAAAGTCTTTCAAATGAAAGTGAGTCAATTAGTGGTCTTCTACTGCCCTCTGCAGGACATTCTACTTAATAAAATATTTTCATCTGTGCTTTTGCATTAGTTTTTGGACTATATCAAATTACTTGCATGAAAATCACCTATTATAACACAGTCATGTTTTGTCAAAGTTTATCACTTCATTTTTACTGAGCTCTCAGTTTGAACAATTCTGCCTCTCAGTGATTAATTTGAAATCTGAAAATGGTGTTATACAGAGGAGATTTGCAATTATCATTTTGTTACCTATCTTTTATTTTAAATATCTACATCTACAACAAAATGTGTGTGCATGTGTGTGTTCAAGCATGTATTAAGTATTATTGTTTAAGTATTATTGTTTTCATTTATATTTTAACCACCAGAAGAAGAACACTCATTGGTTCATTCTGCTCACTAAAATTATTATTTTTCATTTTTTTTCCATTTGAAATATTTTTTAAACTTAATAAAATCATTAAAATAACATTTCAAATCATATTTTGTCTGTTTATAAATCCCACAGACTCACACTGGCTGCAATACTAATGTTTTTGTAAAACACAGACCTGATAGTCTAATCTGTGTGTATTGTGCATATATTATTGATATAATTACTATTGCAAATCATGTTATTGTAACTCATATCTTAATAGAATATTATTTGTAATTTTAATTCTTTATTTCTTAATTGTTTTTTTATGATTACTACAGATATTATCACCAAAGATATCAACTACACCTTCACTTTTAGTATTGACACGCTGCACACACAGCACAATCACACACTCACTAATGCATTCAAATAAATGTAATCTTACTGTGCTACTTTATTTGTACATGATTAGAATGAACAGAAATCTAAGAATATTTTTCTTCTTTTGTTAAAGCCATTTCAGACTCCAAGTAAGCATTATATTACTAATCATCTATTTTAAAGGTGCCATACAATTGAAAACTGTATTTATCTTGGCATAGTTGAATGATAAGAGTTCTGGACATGGAACTGACATACCGTGAGCCTCAAACACCATTGTTTCCTCCTTCATGTGTAAATCTCCTGTTTGCAAAAGACCGCTGAAAAATGAGTGAATCCCACCATAACACCGACTGTGACGTTGGAGTCAGGATCATTAATATTTATACCCCCCAAATTTGCATTTTCCAGTCCATGTTCTAGGCCAGGCAGTGTTAATGTGGACCTGCACAGCCGAATCATCAGAAGATCTGCAGGTGTTGTGAAGAAGCAAGCAAGGACAATAGTGAAAATGGCAGATCATGGATATAAATGTTATGTCTGAGGCTGTGCTGCGGATTTGAGAACTTTTCATTCCCTTCCCACAAAAGAGAACTGTCAACAGGCATGGTTGATGTTTACAACAGGATACCTCACCATTTTAATTCAAAGCTGTTAGTTTGCTCTGCCCATTTTACCCCAGACAGTTTTTCTAACCTGGGACAATATCAAGCAGGTTTCGCTCATCGTTTGATACTCAAGAAGGGGGCAGTTCCAACTAATGTTATATTTCCATTACAACCCCTACCGCAAGCAGAAAGTAACATTAGTGATTTTATCCACTACTTGACTGTTGAAGACATTTCTGTTTCAGAGATATCAGAGAACAATTTAAAATATATCAATGCATTCTACAGCACCTTTAAAATAATTATTTAAAATGGAGATCAGGCCATAACATCACAAAAACATGAAAAGGGCTATAACCACCTGACCATTAGTTCGATTGACTTTAAAATTGGTATGCAGTGTCTTGGTCCAAGGTGCCATGTATGTCTATGCCGCCATCGGCCAATAAAGTTTGTGCACCTCTTAGACAAGGTTAACGAAGGCCGATTGGAACGAAACTCGGTGGGCATGTTCGACTCGTGGCCCTAGAGGTCTGTAAGAATTTTGAAAGAAATCAGCCACTAGTTGGCGCTAACAGGTTTTACTGCTCTGTAATCACGTGATGCGTGTCATTTGATAGATCTCCTCATACTGAACAACTTTGCCTCAAAAACTACTGCTGTCAATTAATTTGTTCATTAAATACTTGCGATTATGTTAAAAACCTACTTTTGCAAACTAGTCCTATGTTTTTCACCCGATCGGAAATATACCAGTGCAGTACAATTCTCTGGAAGCTCTAGATCAATAATTATATAAAAAACTTAAACTTTACCCATTGGGTAGCCATAATAGGATCATTTAGAAAATGTGTATGGCAAAAAAACACTCAAAAGCCTGTAAATCCTAAACGAAAACTCAGACAACTCACTAAACTGCCTTATGTGCTTAAAGACCCTAAATGCTTGAACCCCGCTAAATGCTGCTTGCAGCTTTAATTAGGGGTTCAAGCACGAAGTGCTGAAACCCTATTGTAATTGTGCTGATTTTTATTATTATTATTATTATTATTATTCTGCCGTAAAACGCATCGTGCAGCCCAAACCGTAAGGGCTAGAGCTTTGAAACTTTGCCATATGGTAGTACAAAAATCGAGGAGAGGTTATCAAATTATGACCCCGATTGGCCCATAGGTGGCGCTATAGCAACCAAAAGCGCGAAACTGCTCATAACTCCTAGACCGTAAGTCATAGACTCAAGTGTCTTATATCATTGGAAAGCTGGACGCCTGACGAACAAAACGTATATCTCCGATTTTATTTCCGCCATGATAGATTTTCCGCCATTTTGAATTTTGTCGAAAATCTACTTTTGCGAACTAGTCCCTGGTTTTTTGCCCGATCGGAGCCAAACCAGTGCAGAAATGTTCTCTGGAGTCTGAAGATCAATAATTATCGAAAAAATGTTGAAATTTCGATTCATGGACGCTAGGGGGCGCAAAATAATCGTTGTGGGAGGAGCCTATTTTACTAAAATGGCTATAACTTAAAAAGTAAATAAGATAGCTTCACCAAACTCGGTACACATGTGTATGGGTTCATTCTGGGGTCACAGTAAAAAAATCGCGACGATTGAACACTAGGTGGCGCTATAACATGAAAAAAACATGAAAAGGGCTATAACCACCTGACCGTTAGTCCGATTGACGGGAAAATTGGTATGCAGTGTCTTGGTCCAAGGTGCCATGTATGTCTATGAGGACATTGGCGTATCTCAAAAAACATGGCCGCCATTGGCCAATGAAGTTGAGCACCTATTAGACAAGGTTAACGGAGGCCGATCGGAACGAAACTCGATGGGCATGTTCGACTCATGGCCCTAGAGGTCTGTAAGAATTTTGAAAGAAATCGGCCACTAGTTGGCGCTAACGAGTTTTTTGGCTCTGTAATCACGTGGTGTTACACTTATCGTCACAAAAAGCATATCATTTGATATATCTGCTCATGCTGAACAACTTTGCCTCAAGAACCATTTCTGTCAATCAAACCGTTCATTAAATATTCATGAATATGTTTAAAACCTACTTTTGCGAACTAGTCCTAGGTTTTTTGCCCGATCGGAACCAGACCAGTCTAGGACAATTCTCTGGACTCTCTAGATCAATAATTATCAAAAAAAAGTTGAACTTTTGCATTTGGATGGCTGTAATAGGATCATTTATAAAATGGGCATGGAAAAATACATTAAAAAGCCTATAAATCCTAAATAAAAACCCAGAACTTCACAAAAATTGGTGAACTTATGTGACATAACATCATTAACAAGCATGCAAAATTTCATGGAGATCGGACGATAGGTGGCGCTATAACTGTTAAAAATCTTTAAAACCATATATTTCCTATGGTAAACTGCCTGTATTGACTGTAAATGGTCTTTTCCATCTCTGAATATATAATTTTCATATCATAATGTTAAAAACTAGTGCAATACAATTCTCTGGACTCACTAGAACAATAATTGTCAGAAAAAGTTGAACTACTTCATTTGGGTAGCTATAATAGGTTCACTTCAAAATGTGGCCTTTACCAAGTGTCCCCGAAAGCCTATATCTCTTTAATGAATGTTCAAACCTTCTTAAAAACAAGTCAGAACATGTGAAATATCACTCTGAACATGCATGAAAATTTTCAGACAGATCTGACAAAATTTGCCTCTATAACAGTTAAAAAGGTGAAAATGATATGAATATAATGACATATTAAGCCAAGAAGTGGTATTTTACTGCCCCCTGCTGTTTAAAATAGTCATGTTGTCATATTGTTCTATAATTTATATTTAGACTTTATAAAATCACTATTTTAACATTTACAATTACATTTAGTCAAAAATCCATCTGTTAAATTATTAGTATTGACAGTTTGATCACATCATATATTTCAAATGTCTGTATCTACAATATAATGTGTGTGTGTAGTCTTAGGTTTCTGAATAAATTCTGAATGATCTGATTAATAGCTTACAAAGACTTTGTGAAATGTTTATAGACCATTCAAATATATTTTCATAATGACATATCCCAATAGCATTGAAAAAACAACATTTGTCTTGTGTGTGTGTGTGTGTGTGTGTGTTAACATGCATTATGGATTTAAAATGGAAAAACTGGTTTGCTTTAGTGCAGAAAAATGGTGAAAATCAAGAAGTTTAAAGTGAAAGTGAGCCAATATGTGGTCTTCTACTGCCCTCTGCTGGCCATTCTACTTATTAATGTCTACCCACATATGCTTTTGCATTCATTAGACACTAAAAATCACTTATATAACAATAAAACACTAAAAAATCACTTATATAACAATTACTATTGTAGCACAATCATATTTTGTCAGAGTTTATCACTTCATTTTTACTGATACTTCACATAATTGCTAGCAATGTGGTAAATCATGGTTAAATCACACTAAAAACATGGTAAATCAATAAATGATACTAGAATGTGGTGTATCAAGGTAAATCATACTACAATCCTGGTACATCATTCTAGAACATAGTATATCATGGTACATCATGCTAGAACATGGTAAATCATGGTAAACTATGCTAGAACAGGGTAAATCATGGTAAGCCATGATAAATCATAATAAACTATGGTAAATCATATTAGAATGTGGTATATCATGGTAAATCATGCTAGAACATGGTAAATCATGGTAAACTATGCTAGAACAGGGTAAATCATGGTAAACTATGATAAATCATGATAAACTATGGTAATCCATGCTAGAATCACAGTAAACAATGGTAAATCATACTTGAATGTAGTATATCATGGTAAATTATGCTAGAATATGACAAATCATGCTAGAATCATAGTAAATAATACTAGAATGTGCTAAATTGTTGTGGGAGGAGCCTATTTTACTAAAATGGCTATAACTCAAGAAGTAAATGAGATATCTTCACCAAACTCAGTACACATGTGTATGGGTTCAATTTGAGGTCACAGTAAACAATTCTATGGAGATCGGACCATAGGTGGCGCTATAACTGTTAAAAAGCTTTAAAACCATATATATCCCATGGTAAACTGCCTGTATTGGCTGTAAATGGTCTTTTCCATCTATTATGTCCGTGGTTACATGCTTGCTAAATAAATCTTAACTTTTGATGCTTTTGTGCTTAAATGCTTAAAAGGCTTTAACTGCTTGAACCCCGATAAATGCTGCTTGCAGCTTTAATTATTATTATTATTATTATTATTCTGCCGTAAAACGCATCGTGCAGCCCAAACCGTAAGGGCTAGAGCTTTGAAACTTTGCCATATGGTAGTACAAAAATCGAGGAGAGGTTATCAAATTATGACCCCGATTGGCCCATAGGTGGCGCTATAGCAACCAAAAGCGCGAAACTGCTCATAACTCCTAGACCGTAAGTCATAGACTCAAGTGTCTTATATCATTGGAAAGCTGGACGCCTGACGAACAAAACGTATATCTCCGATTTTATTTCCGTCATGATAGATTTTCCGCCATTTTGAATTTTGTCGAAAACCTACTTTTGCGAACTAGTCCCTGGTTTTTTGCCCGATCGGAACCAAACCAGTGCAGAATTGTTCTGTGGAGTCTGAAGATCAATAATTATCGAAAAAAAGTTGAAATTTCGATTCACGGTCGCTAGGGGGTGCAAAATTAACGTTGTGGGAGGAGCCTATTTTACTAAAATGGCTATAACTCAAGAAGTAATTCAGTAAACTTCACCAAACTTGGTAAACATGTGTAGAAGGTCAATCTGAGGTCACAGTAAAAAAAATGCGTCGATTGGCCACATGGTGGCGCTATAAAACAAAAAAAACATGTAGACACCTGACCGTTAGTCCGATTGACTTGAAATTTGGTATGCAGTGTCTTGGCCCAAGGGGCCATGTATGTCTAAAAGGATATTGGCATATCTCGAAAAACATGGCCGCCATTGGCCAATGAGGTTTGAGCACCTATTAAACAAGGTTAACGGAGGCCGATCGGAACGAAACTCGATGGGCATGTTCGACTCATGGCCCTAGAGGTCTGTAAGAGTTTTGAAAGAAATCGGCCACTAGTTGGCGCTAACAAGTTTTATGGCTCTGTAATCACGTGGTGTTACACTTATCGTCACAAAATGCATATCATCTGATAGATCTGCTCATGCTGAACAACTTTGCCTCTAGAACTAATGCTGTCAATTAAACCGTTTATTAAATATTCGTAATTATGTTAAAAACCTACTTTTACGAACTAGTCCTAGGTTTATCGCCCGATCGAAACCAGACCAGTCTATGACAATTCTCTGGACACTCTAGATCAATAATTATCAAAAAAAAGTTGAACTTTTGCATTTTGCGCATGGGTATATTGGGTCATAAAGAAAATGGGCGTGGCAAAATGCACTCAAAAGCCTATAAATCCTAAACGAAAACTCAGAACTTCACGAAAATTGGTGAGCATATGTGCCACAACATCATTAACAAGCATGCAAAATATCATGGAGATCGGACTATAGGTGGCGCTATAACTGTTAAAAAGCTTGCCTGTATTGGCTGTAAATGGACTTTTCCATCTATTATTTCAGTGGTTAAAAGCTTTCTAAATAAATCTTAATGTCTTAAATGCTTATGTGCTTAAAGGCCTTAAATGCTTGAACCCCGATAAATGCTGCTTGCAGCTTTAATTAGGGGTTCAAGCACGAAGTGCTGAAACCCTATTGTAATTGTGCTGATTTTTATTAGGGGTTCAAGCACGAAGTGCTGAAACCCTATTGTAATTGTGCTGATTTTTATTATTATTATTATTATTATTCCGCCGTAAAACGCATCGTGCAGCCCAAACCGTAAGAGCTGGAACTTTGAAACTTTGCCAGATGGTAGTACAAAAATCGAGGAAAGGTTCAGAGATTATGACCCCGATTGGCCCATAGGTGGCGCTATAACAACCAAAAGCGCGAAACTGCTCATAACTCCCAGACCGTATGTCGTAGACTCAAGTGTCTTATATCATTGGAAAGCTGGACGCCTGACGAACAAAACGTATATCTCCGATTTCATTTCCGCCATGATAGATTTTCCGCCATTTTGAATTTTGTCAAAAACCTACTTTTGCGAACTAGTCCCTGGTTTTTTACCCGATTGGAACCAAACCAGTGCAGAAATGTTCTCTGGAGACTGAATATCAATAATTATCGAAAAAAAGTTGAAATTTCGATTCACGGTCGCTAAGGGGCGCCAAAACGTACGTTGTGGGAGGGGCCTATTTTATTAAAATGGCTATAACTCCCGAAGTAAATGAGGTATCTTCACCAAACTTGGTACACATGTGTATGAGTTCAATCTGGGGTCACAGTAAAAAAATCGCGACGATTGGCCTCATGGTGGCGCTATAACATGAAAAAAACATAAATCAGGCTATAACCACCTGACCGTTAGTCCGATTGACTTGAAAATTGGTATGCAGTGTCTTGGTCCAAGGTGCCATGTATGTGTATGAGGACATTGGCGTATCTCAAAAAACATGGCCGCCATCGGCCAATGAAGTTTGAGCACCTATTAGACAAGGTTAACGGAGGCCGATCGAAACAAAACTCAATGGGCATGTTCGGCTCATGGCCCTAGAGGTCTGTAAGAATTTTAAAAGAAATCGGCCACTAGTTGGCGCTAACGAGTTTTACGGCTCTGTAATCACGTGGTGTTACAAATATCCACACAATATGCATATCATTTGATAGATCTCCTCATCCTGAACAACTTTGCCTCAAGAACCATTGCTGTCAATTAAACTGTTCATTAATTATTCATGAATATGTTAAAAACCTACTTTTGCGAACTAGTCCTAGGTTTTTTGCCCGATCGGAACCAGACCAGTCTAAGACAATTCTCTGGACTCTCTAGATCAATAATTATCAAAAAAAAGTTGAACTTTTGCATTTGGATGGCTGTAATAGGGTCATTTATAAAATGGGCGTGGCAAAATACACTAAAAACCCTATAAATCCTAAATGAAAACTCATAACTTCACAAAAGTTGGTGAGCATATGTGACATAACATCATTAACAAGCATGCAACATTTTATGGAGATCGGACCAAAGGTGGCGCTATAACAGTTAAAAGGCTTTTAAACCATATATTTCCTATGGCAAACTGCCTGTATTGGCTGTAAATGGTCTTTTCCATGTCTGATCATATAATTTTCATATCATAATGTTAAAAACTATCGCATAACCATTCTCTGGACTCACTAGAACAATAGTTGTCAGAAAAAGTTGAACTTCTTCATTTGGATAGCTATAATAGGTTCACTTCAAAATGTGGCCTTTACCAAGTGTCCCCGAAAGCCTATATCTCTTTAATCAATGCTCAGACCTTCTTAAAAACAAGTCAGAACGTGTGAAATATCACCCTGAACAAGGATGAAAAATTTCAGACAGATCGGACAAAATTTGCCTCTGTAACAGTTAAAAAGGTGAAAATGATATGAATTAATGGCATATTAAGCCAATAAGTGGTATTTTACTGCCCCCTGCTGTTTAAAATAGTCATTTTGTCATATTGTTCTATAATTTATATTTAGACTTTATAAAATCCCTATTTTAACATTTACAATTACATTTACTCAAAATCCATCTGTTAAAGTATTAGTATTGACAGTTTGATCACATCATATATTTCAAATATCTGTATCTACAACATAATGTGTGTGTGTAGTCTTAGGTTTCTAAATAAATTCTGAATAATCTGATTAATAGTTTACAAAGACTTTGTGAAATGTTTATAGACCATTGAAATATATGAACCAAACCAGTCTAGGACAATTCTATGGACTCTCTAGGTCAATAATTATCAAAAAAAAGTTGAACTTTTGCATTTTTCGCATGGCTATAACAGGGTCATTTAGAAATGGGCGTGGTAAAATGCACTCAAAAGCCTATAAATCCTAAACGAAAACTCAGAACTTCACAAAAATTGATGAGCATATGTGTCAAAACCTGCTAAAGAAGCATGGAAAATTTTATGGAGATCGGACCATAGTTGGCGCTATAACTGTTAAAACGCTTTAAAACCATATATTTCCTATGGTAAATTGCCTGTATTTGCTGTAAATGGTGTCTTCTTTCTATTATCATATAATGTTCATATCATAATGTTCAAAACCAGTGCAGCACAATTCTCTGAACTCTCTAGATCAATAATTATCAGAAAAAAAGTTTAACTTCTTCAAAAGGTGATTTTATATGAATATAATGACATATTAAGCCAATAAGTGGTATTTTACTGCCCCCTGCTGTCATTTCATCATACTACTCCCTAATATTGTTATAAAATTCATATTTAGACTTTATAAAATCATTATTTTAACATGTACAATCACATTTTGTCAAAACTCATCTATTGAGTATTACTATTGACAATTGTGTTACACTGAGATATGGAAATGGACGAAAGTAAATGAATGAAATGAAACGAAAGTATAACGGCATTTAAGCCACGCCCCCGAATACAAATTCATTCATAACTCGAAAACGGAAAGTCGTTGCGCGCTCAAATTTTGATGGTGAGGACCTCTCCGGGCTCTTGATCGAAACGTGTCGTCGCGGGCCTCGGGAGCATCGCCAGCCCGCGGGACCCCCGATTTTGAACGGCCATTACTCCAGACCCAGACCACCCCGAACATTGTGTGAGAGCTCGTTGGAAAGGGCCCGTCCTTGGCTAGCTTCGATTCAAATGTGGTGTTATTTGCCCTGGGCATTCCAGAGATAATAGACCGAACAGATATGCCTTATTACAGTCATAACTCCCAGCCCCAATCGCCCAAAAACACATTGATGGTCTCATTCAACAGGGCTCCTCAAGCACTATCTATGCTCTGAGTTTCAGAATTTTTCGCCTTTTGGTTCCTGAGATATAAGTAAAAAAACAAATTCCCATTCATTCATTCAAACACTTCAACTGTAAAATGTAAGCTATAATACCACTGTTGTCCACTAGAGGGAGCAGCAGGATTACGCATGATCTTTTAATTCGCTTTCAGTATTGGGAAATAAACAAATGCTTTAAGAAGCAATCTTTTTTTATTATGATGTTTTTTTTATTTATTATATTTGTATATATATATTTTTTTTTAATTATGATTATGAACGGTTTGATTGACATTAGTGATTCTTGAGGCAAAGTTGTTCAAGATGAGGAGATGAAGATATTTTCACAATATCACATCCTAAAAACATTGAAAACATATTTGTCTTTGTGTGTGTGTGGATGTGTTTGTGTTTGTGTGTCTGTGTGTGTAAGCATGCTTAATGGAAAGAACATGGAGAAACTGCTTTGTTTTACTGGTGGATAAAAAAGTCTTTCAAATGAAAGTGAGTCAATTAGTGGTCTTCTACTGCCCTCTGCAGGACATTCTACTTAATAAAATATTTTCATCTGTGCTTTTGCATTAGTTTTTGGACTATATAAAATTACTTGCATGAAAATCACCTATTATAACACAGTCATGTTTTGTCAAAGTTTATCACTTCATTTTTACTGAGCTCTGAGTTTGAACAATTCTGCCTCTCAGTGATTAATTTGAAATCTGAAAATGGTGTTATACAGAGGAGATTTGCAATTATCATTTTGTTACCTATCTTTTATTTTAAATATCTACATTTACTACAAAATGTGTGTGCATGTGTGTGTTCAAGCATGGTTAGTGTATTAAGTATTATTGTTTAAGTATTATTGTTTACATTTACATTTTAACCACCAGAAGAAGAACACTCATTGGTTCATTCTGCTCACTAAAATATTATTTTTCATTTTTTTTTCCATTTGAAATATTGTTTAAACTTAATAAAATCATTAAAATAACATTTCGTGTGTGTGTGTGTGTGTGTGTGTGTAAACATGCATTATGGAGTTAAAATGGAAAAACTGGTTTGTTTTAGTGCAGAAAAATGGTGAAAATCAAGAAGTTTAAAGTGAAAGTGTGCAAATATGTGGTCTTCTACTGCTCTCTGCTGGCCATTCTACTTATTAATGAAGTCTACTCACATATGCTTTTACATTCATTAGACACTAAAAATCACTTATATAACAATAAGACACTAAAAAATCACTTATATAACAATTACTATTGTAGCACAATCATGCTAGAATCATAGTAAATAATACTAGAATGTGGTAAATTGTTGTGGGAGGAGCCTATTTTACTAAAATGAAGAAGTAAATGAGATATCTTCACCAAACTCAGTACACATGTGTATGGGTTCAATTTGAGGTCACAGTAAACAATTTTATGGAGATCGGACGATAGGTGGCGCTATAACTGTTAAAAAGCTTTAAAACCATATATTTCCTATGGTACATTGCCTGTATTGGCTGTAAATTGTCTTTTTCATCTATTATGTCAGTGGTTAGATGCTTGCTAAATAAAACTAAGAACTTTTGATGCTTTTGTGCTTAAAGGCCTTAACTGCTTGAACCCCGATAAATGCTGCTTGCAGCTTTAATTATTATTATTATTATTATTATTCTGCCGTAAAACGCATCGTGCAGCCCAAACCGTAAGAGCTGGAACTTTGAAACTTTGACAGATGGTAGTACAAAAATCGAGGAAAGGTTCAGAGATTATGACCCCGATTGGCCCATAGGTGGCGCTATAACAACCAAAAGCGCGAAACTGCTCATAACTCCTAGACCGTATGGCGTAGACTCAAGTGTCTTATATCATTGGAAAGCTGGACGCCTGACGAACAAAACGTATATCTCCGATTTCATTTCCGCCATGATAGATTTTCCGCCATTTTGAATTTTGTCAAAAATCTACTTTTGCGAACTAGTCCCTGGTTTTTTGCCCGATTGGAACCAAACTAGTGCAGAAATGTTCTCTGGAGACTGAATATCAATAATTATCGAAAAAAAGTGGAAATTTCGATTCACGGTCGCTAAGGGGCGCCAAAACGTACGTTGTGGGAGGGGCCTATTTTACTAAAATGGCTATAACTCCCGATGTAAATGAGGTATCTTCACCAAACTTGGTACACATGTGTATGAGCTTACTCTGGGGTCACAGTAAAAAAATCGCGACGATTGGCCTCATGGTGGCGCTATAAAATGAAAAAAACATAAAACAGGCTATAACCACCTGACCGTTAGTCCGATTGACTTGAAAATTGGTATGCAGTGTCTTGGTCCAAGGTGCCATGTATGTGTATGAGGACATTGGCGTATCTCAAAAAACATGGCCGCCATCGGCCAACGAAGTTTGAGCACCTATTAGACAAGGTTAACGGAGGCCGATCGGAACGAAACTCAATGGGCATGTTCGGCTCATGGCCCTAAAGGTCTGTAAGAATTTTGAAAGAAATCGGCCACTAGTTGGCGCTAACGAGTTTTACGGCTCTGTAATCACGTGGTGTTACAAATATCCACACAATATGCATATCATTTGATAGATCTCCTCATCCTGAACAACTTTGCCTCAAGAACCATTGCTGTCAATCAAACTGTTCATTAATTATTCATTAATATGTTAAAAACCTACTTTTGCGAACTAGTCCTAGGTTTTTTGCCCGATCGGAACCAGACCAGTGTAGGACAATTCTCTGGACTCTCTAGATCAATAATTATCAAAAAAAAGTTGAACTTTTGCATTTGGATGGCTGTAATAGGGTCATTTATAAAACGGGCGTGTCAAAATACATTAAAAAGCCTATAAATCCTAAATAAAAACTCAGAACTTCACAAAAATTGGTCAGCATATGTGACATAACATCATTAACAAGCATGAAAAATTCTATGGAGATCGGACGATAGTTGGCGCTATAACTGTTAAAACGCTTTAAAACCATATATTTCCTATGGTAAATTGCCTGTATTTGCTGTAAATGATGTCTTCTATCTTTTATCATATAATGTTCATATCATAATGTTCAAAACCAGTGCAGCACAATTCTCTGAACTCTCTAGATCAATAATTATCAGAAAAAAAGTTTAACTTCTTCAAAAGGTGATTTTATATGAATATAATGACATATTAAGCCAATAAGTGGTATTTTACTGCCCCCTGCTGTCATTTCATCATACTACTCCCTAATATTGTTATAAAATTCATATTTAGACTTTTTAAAATCATTATTTTAACATTTACAATCACATTTTGTCAAAACTCATCTATTGAGTATTACTATTGACAATTGTGTTACACTGAGATATGGAAATGGACGAAAGTAAATGAATGAAATGAAACGAAAGTATAACGGCATTTAAGCCACGCCCCCGAATACAAATCCATTCATAACTCGAAAACGGAAAGTCGTTGCGCGCTCAAATTTTGATGGTGAGGACCTCTCCGGGCTCTTGATCGAAACGTGTCGTCGCGGGCCTCGGGAGCGCGCCCCCCGCGCATCGCGAATCCGCGGGACCCCCGATTTTGAACGGCCATTACTCCCGACCCAGACCACCCCGAACATTGTGTGAGAGCTCGTTGGAAAGGGCGCGTCCTTGGCTAGCTTCGATTCAAATGTGGTGTTATTTGCCCTGGGCATTCCAGAGATAATAGCCCGAACAGATATGCCTTATAACAGTCATAACTCCCAGCCCCAATCGCCCAAAAACACATTGATGGTCTCATTCAACAGGGCTCCTCAAGCACTATCTATGCTCTGAGTTTCAGAATTTTTCGCCTTTTGGTTCCTGAGATATAAGTAAAAAAACAAATTCCCATTCATTCAAACACTTCAACTGTAAAATGTAAGCTATAATACCACTGTTGTCCACTAGAGGGAGCAGCAGGATTACGCATGATCTTTTAATTCGCTTCAGTATTGGAAATAAACAAATGCTTTAAGAAGCAATCTTTTTTATTATGATGTTTTTTTTATTATTATGATATTTGTATATATTTTATTTTTTTTATTATGATTATGAACAGTTTGATTGACATTAGTGATTCTTGAGGCAAAGTTGTTCAAGATGAGGAGATGAAGATATTTTCACAATATCACATCCTAAAAACATTAAAAACATATTTGTCTTTGTGTGTGTGTGTGTGTGTGTGTGTGTGTGTGTGTGGGGGTTTGTGTGTGTGTCTGTGTGTGTGTGTAAGCATGCTTAATGGAAAGAACATGAAGAAACTGCTTTGTTTTACTGGTGGATAAAAAAGTCTTTCAAATGAAAGTGAGTCAATTAGTGGTCTTCTACTGCCCTCTGCAGGACATTCTACTTAAAATATTTTCATCTGTGCTTTTGCATTAGTTTTTGGACTATATCAAATTACTTGCATGAAAATCACCTATTATAACACAGTCATGTTTTGTCAAAGTTTATCACTTCATTTTTACTGAGCTCTCAGTTTGAACAATTCTGCCTCTCAGTGATTAATTTGAAATCTGAAAATGGTGTTATACAGAGGAGATTTGCAATTATCATTTTGTTACCTATCTTTTATTTTAAATATCTCCATCTACAACAAAATGTGTGTGCATGTGTGTGTTCAAGCATGGTTAGTGTATTAAGTATTATTGTTTAAGTATTATTGTTTTCATTTACATTTTAACCACCAGAAGAAGAACACTCATTGGTTCATTCTGCTCACTAAAATATTATTTTTAATTTTTTTTTCCATTTGAAATATTGTTTAAACTTAATAAAATCATTAAAATAACATTTCAAATCATATTTTGTCTGTTTATAAATCCCACAGACTCACATTGGCTGCAATACTAATGTTTTTGTAAAACACAGACCTGATAGTCTAATCTGTGTGTATTGTGCATATATTATTGATATTATTACTATTGCAAATCATGTTATTGTAACTCATATCTTAATAGAATATTATTTGTAATTTTAATTCTTTATTTCTTAAGTGTTTTTTTTTATGATTACTACAGATATTATCACCAAAGATATCAACTACACCTTCACTTTTAGTATTGACACGCTGCACACACAGCACAATCACACACTCACTAATGCATTCAAATAAATGTAATCTTACTGTGCTACTTTATTTGTACATGATTAGAATGAACAGAAATCTAAGACTATTTTTCTTCTTTTGTTAAAGCCATTTCAGACTCCAAGTAAGCATTATATTACTAATCATCTATTTTACAGGTGCCATACAATTGAAAACTGTATTTATCTTGGCATAGTTGAATGATAAGAGTTCTGGACATGGAACTGACATACCGTGAGCCTCAAACACCATTGTTTCCTCCTTCTTGTGTAAATCTCCTGTTTGCAAAAGACCGCTGAAAAATGAGTGAATCCCACCATAACACCGACTGTGACGTTGGAGTCAGGATCATTAATATTTATACCCCCCAAATTTGCATTTTCCAGTCCATGTTCTAGGCCAGGCAGTGTTAATGTGGACCTGCACAGCCGAATCATCAGAAGATCTGCAGGTATTGTGAAGAAGCAAGCAAGGACAATAGTGAAAATGGCAGATCATGGATATAAATGTTATGTCTGAGGCTGTGCTGTGGATTTGAGAACTTTTCATTCCCTTCCCACAAAACTGTCAACAGGCATGGTTGATGTTTACAACAGGATACCTCACCATTTTAATTCAAAGCTGTTAGTTTGCTCTTAACGGAGGCCGATCAGAACGAAACTCGATGGGCATGTTCGACTCGTGGCCCTAGAGGTCTGTAAGAATTTTGAAAAATCAGCCACTAGTTGACGCTAACAGGTTTTACGGCTATGTAATCACGTGATGCATATCATTTGATAGATCTCCTCATACTGAACAACTTTGCCTCAAGAACTACTGCTGTCAATCAATTTGTTCATTAAATACTTGCTATTATGTTAAAAACCTACTTTTGCGAACTAGTCCTAGGTTTTTCACCCGATCGGAAATATACCAGTGCAGTACAATTCTCTGGAAGCTCTAGATTATTAATTATATAAAAAACTTTAACTTTACCCATTGGGTAGCCATAACAGGATCATTTAGAAAATGGGTATGGCAAAAAACACTCAAAAGCCTGTAAATCCTAAACAAAAACTCAGACAACTCACTAGACTGCCTTATGTGCTTAAAGACCCTAAATGCTTGAACCCCGCTAAATGCTGCTTGTTATTAGGGGTTCAAGCACGAAGTGCTGAAACCCTATTGTAATTGTGCTGATTTTTATTATTAGGGGTTCAAGCACGAAGTGCTGAAACCCTATTGTAATTGTGCTGATTTTTATTATTAGGGGTTCAAGCACGAAGTGCTGAAACCCTATTGTAATTGTACTGATTTTTATTATTATTATTATTATTATTCTCCCCTAAAACGCATCGTGCAGCCCAAACCGTAAGAGCTGGAACCTTGAAACTTGGCCAAATGGTAGTCCTCAATTTGGGGAGAACCTATCAAAGTATGACCCAGATTGGCCCATAGGTGGCGCTATAGCGACCAAAAGCGCGAAACTGCTCATAACTCCTAGACCGTATGTCGTAGACTCAAGTGTCCTATATCATTGGAAAGCTGGACGCCTGAAGGTCAAAACGTATATCTCCGATTTTATTTCAGGTATGCAAATTTTTCCGCCATTTTGAATTTTGTCAAAAACCTACTTTTGCGAACTAGTCCCTGGTTTTTCGCCCGATCGGAACCAACCCAGTGCAGAAATGTTCTTTGGAGTCTGAAGATCAATAATTATCGAAAAAAAGTCGAAATTTCGATTCCTGGTCGCTAGCGGGTGATAAATTAATGTTGTGGGAGGAGCCTATTTTACTAAAATGGCTATAACTCGAAAAGGAAATGAGATATCTTCACCAAACTTGGTACACATGTGTATGAGTTCAATTTGGGGTCATAGTAAAAAAATTTCGACGATTGATCACATGGTGGCGCTATGACATGAAAAAAACATGAAAAGGGCTATGACCACGTGACCGTTTGTCCGATTGACTTGAAAATTGGTATGCAGTGTCTTGGTCCAAGGTGCCATGTATGTCTATGAGGACATTGGCGTACCTCGAAAAACATGACAGCCATCGACCAATGAAATTTGAGCACCTATTAGACAAGGTTAACGGAGGCCGATCGGAACGATACTCGATGGGCATGTTCAACTCATGGCCCTAGAGGTCTGTAAGAATTTTGAAAGAAATCGGCCACTAGTTGGCGCTAACGAGTTTTATGGCTCTGTAATCACGTGGTGTTACACTTATTGTCACAAAATGCATATCATTTGATAGATCTGCTCATGCTGAACAACTTTGCCTCAAGAACCATTGCTGTCAATCAAACCGTTCATTAAATATTCGCAATTATGTTAAAAACCTACTTTTGCGAACTAGTCCTAGGTTTTTTGCCCGATCGGAACAAAACCAGTCTAGGGTAATTCTCTGGACTCTCTAGATCAATAATTATCAAAAAAAAGTTCAACTTTAGCATTTTTCGCATGGGTATATTGGGTCATAATGAAAATGGGCGTGGCAAAATGCATTTAAAAGCCTATAAATCCTAAACGAAAACTCAGAACTTCACAAAAATTGGTGAGCATATGTACCATAACAGTCTAAACAAGCATGTAAAATTTCATGAAGATCGTACGATAGGTGGCGCTATAACTGTTAAAAAGCTTTGAAAACCATATATTTCCTATGGTAAATTGCCTGTTTTGGCTGTAAATGGTCTTTTCCATCTATTATTTCAGTGGTTAAAAGCTTTACAAATAAAACTTAATGTCTTAAATGCTTATGTGCTTAAAGGCCTTAAATGCTTGAACCCCGATAAATGCTGCTTGCAGCTTTAATTAGGGGTTCAAGCACGAAGTGCTGAAACCCTATTGTAATTGTACTGATTTTTATTATTAGGGGTTCAAGCACGAAGTGCTGAAACCCTATTGTAATTGTGCTGATTTTTATTATTATTATTATTATTATTATTCTGCCGTAAAACGCATCGTGCAGCCCAAACCGTAAGGGCTAGAGCTTTGAAACTTTGCCATATGGTAGTACAAAAATCGAGGAGAGGTTATCAAATTATGACCCCGATTGGCCCATAGGTGGCGCTATAGCAACCAAAAGCGCGAAACTGCTCATAACTCCTAGACCGTAAGTCATAGACTCAAGTGTCTTATATCATTGGAAAGCTGGACGCCTGACGAACAAAACGTATATCTCCGATTTTATTTCCGCCATGATAGATTTTCCGCCATTTTGAATTTTGTCGAAAATCTACTTTTGCGAACTAGTCCCTGGTTTTTTGCCCGATCGGAACCAAACCAGTGCAGAATTGTTCTCTGGAGTCTGAATATCAATAATTATCAAAAAAAAGTTGAAATTTCGATTCACGGTCGCTAGGGGGTGCAAAATTAACGTTGTGGGAGGAGCCTATTTTACTAAAATGGCTATAACTCCAGATGTAAAAGAGGTATTTTAACCAAACCTGGTACACATGTGTAAGACGTCAATATGAGGTCACGGTAAAAAAATCGCGGCGATTGGTCACATGGTGGCGCTATAACATGAAAAAAACATAAAACAGGCTATAACCACCTGACCGTTAGTCCGATTGACTTGAAAATTGGTATGCAGTGTCTTGGTCCAAGGTGCCATGTATGTCTATGAGGACATTGGTGTATCTCAAAAAACATGGCCGCCATCGGCCAATGAAGTTTGAGCACCTATTAGACAAGGTTAACGGAGGCCTATCGGAACGAAACTCGGTGGGCATGTTCGACTCATGGCCCTAGAGGTCTGTAAGAATTTTAAAAGAAATCGGCCACTAGTTGGCGCTAACGAGTTTTATGGCTCTGTAATCACGTGGTGTTACACTTATTGTCACAAAATGCATACCATTTGATAGATCTCCTCTTGTTGAACAACTTTGCCTCAAGAACCATTGCTGTCAATCAAACCGTTCATTAAATATTCGTAATTATGTTAAAAACCTACTTTTGCGAACTAGTCCTAGGTTTTTCGCCCGATCAGAACCAAACGAGTCTAGGACAATTCTATGGACTCTCAAGATCAATAATTATCAAAAAAAAGTTGAACTTTTGCATTTTTCGCATGGGTATATTGGGTCATAAAGAAAATGGGCGTGGCAAAATGCACTCAAAAGCCTATAAATCCTAAACAAAAACTCAGAACTTCACGAAAATTGGTGAGCTTATGTGCCATAACATCATTAACAAGCATGCAAAATTTCATGGAGATCGGACTATAGATGGTGCTATAACTGTTAAAAAGCTTTAAAAAACACATATTTCCTATGGTAAATTGCCTGTATTGGCTGTAAATGGACTTTTCCATCTATTATTTCAGTGGTTAAAAGCTTTCTAAATAAATCTTAATGTCTTAAATGCTTATGTGCCTAAAGGCCTTAAATGCTTGAACCCCGATAAATGCTGCTTGCAGCTTTAATTATTATTATTATTATTATTCTGCCGTAAAACGCATCGTGCAGCCCAAACCGTAAGGGCTAGAGCTTTGAAACTTTGCCAGATGGTAGTACAAAAATCGAGGAGAGGTTATCAAATTATGACCTCGATTGGCCCATAGGTGGCGCTATAACAACCAAAAGCGCGAAAGTGGTCATAACTCCTGGACCGTATGTCGTAGACACAAGTGTCTTATATCATTGGAAAGCTGGTCGTCTGACGAACAAAACGTATATCTCCGATTTCATTTCCGTCATGATAGATTTTCCGCCATTTTGAATTTTGTCGAAAACCTACTTTTGCGAACTAGTCCCTGGTTTTTTGCTCGATCGGAACCAAACCAGTGCAGAATTGTTCTCTGGAGACTGAAGATCAATAATTATCGAAAAAAAGTTGAAATTTCGATTCAGGGTCGCTAGGGGGCGCAAAATTAACGTTGTGGGCGGAGCCTATTTTACTAAAATGGCTATAACTCCAGAAGTAAATGAGGTATTTTCACCAAACTTGGTACACGTATGTAAGAGGTCAATCTGAGGACACGGTAAAAAAATCGCGGCGATTGGCCACATGGTGGCGCTATAACATGAAAAAAACATAAAACAGGCTATAACCACCTGACCGTTAGTCCGATTGACTTGAAAATTGGTATGCAGTGTCTTGGTCCAAGGTGCCATGTATGTCTATGAGGACATTGGTGTATCTCAAAAAACATGGCCGCCATTGGCCAATGAAGTTGAGCACCTATTAGACAAGGTTAACGGAGGCCGATCGGAACGAAACTCGGTGGGCATGTTCGACTCATGGCCCTAGAGGTCTGTAAGAATTTTGAAAGAAATCGGCCACTAGTTGGCGCTAACGAGTTTTATGGCTCTGTAATCACGTGGTGTTAGATATATTGTCACAAAATGCATATCATTTGATAGATCTGCTCATGCTGAACAACTTTGCCTCTAGAACCATTGCTGTCAATCAAACCGTTCATTAAATATTCATGAATATGTTAAAAACCTACTTTTGCGAACTAGTCCCTGGTTTTTCGCCCGATCGGAACCAGACCAGTCTAGGACAATTCTATGGACTCTCTAGATCAATAATTATCAAAAAAAAGTTGAACTTTTGTATTTGTATGGCTGTAATAGGGTCATTTATAAAATGGGTGTGGCAAAATACACTCAAAAGCCTATAAATCCTAAATGAAAACTCAGAACTTCACAAAAATTGGTGAGCATATGTGTCATAACATCACAAACAAGCTTGCAAAATTTGATGGAGATTGGACAATAGTTGGCGCTATAACTGTTAAAAAGCTTTAAAACCATATATTTCCTATGGTAAACTGCCTGTATTGGCTGTAAATGGTCTTTTCCATGTCTGATCATATAATTTTCATATCATAATGTTCAAAACTAGTGCAATACAATTCTCTGGACTCACTAGATCAATAATTGTCAGAAAAAGTTGAACTACTTCATTTGGATAGCTATAATAGGTTCACTTCAAAATCTGGCCTTTACCAAGTGTCCCCGAAAGCCTATATCTCTTTAATCAATGCTCAGACCTTCTTAAAAACAAGTCAGAACGTGTGAAATATCACCCTGAACAAGCATGAAAATTTTCAGACAGATCGGACAAAATTTGCCTCTATAACAGTTAAAAAGGTGAAAATGATATGATTTAATGGCATGTTAAGCCAATAAGTGGTATTTTACTGCCCCCTGCTGTTTAAAATAGTCATTTTCTCATATTGGTATTGGTATCAGCCATGGTAAATCATGATAAATGATGGTGTGTGTGTGTGTGTGTGTGTGTGTGTGTGTGTGTGTGTGTGTGTGTGTGTGTGTGTGTGTGTGTGTGGTACAAATATAACAAAGGTTTTATTTTCCAACATGAAAACAAACATAACAGAGTGCTAGTGCACAAACAATAACCGACAATGATAATGGATGAGAGGGGAACTTAAATACACAGATCAAGACAAGGACAACAGGTGACGGTTATGATGATGAGGTGCAGGTGATGATGAGGAGGGTGATGAGGAGCAGGTGCAGGTGATGACGACAGATGGTGAATGTGATGAAGACAGAAGGTGAATGTGATGAAGGTGAATGTGACACCAATATCACTGAAACATTTGTGTGTGTGTGTGTGTGTGTGTGTGTGTGTGTGTGTGTGTGTGTGTAGCATTATTGTGTGTAGCATATGTAGCAAGTATGCATTATTGAGTTAACATGGAAACACTGGTTTGCTTTAGTGCAGAAAACTGGTCAAAATCATGAGGTTTAAAGTGAAAGTGAGCCAATAAGTGGTCTTCTACTGCCCTCTGCTGGCCCTTCTACTTATTAATTAAATTTTTCCACATGTGCTTGCATTTATACTTGAATACACACTAAAAATCACTTATATAGCAATAACTATTATAACACAATCATATTTTGTCAGTGTTAATCACTTTATTTGCACTGACACTTCAAATAATTGCTAGTAATGTGATAAATCAGGCTAGAAACATGGTAAATCAAAGTAAATAATACTAGATTGTCGTTTATCTCCTGGTAAATAATACTAGAACGTGGTATATCATGGTAAATCATGGTTAACTATGCTGTGTGTGTATGTGTGTGTGTGTGTGTGTGTGTGTGTGTGTGTGTGTGTGTGTGTGTGTGTGTGTGTAAGCATGCATTGAGTTAACATGGAAAAACTGGTTTGCTTTAGTGCAGAAAACTGGTTTAAAGTGAAAGTGAGCCAATAAGTGGTCTTCTAGTGCCCTCTGCTGGCCATTCAACTTAATAATGAAATATTTTACATGTGCTTTTGCATTCATACTTGGACACACACTAAAAATCACGTATATAACTAACTATTATAACACAATAATATTTTGTCAGTGTTCATCACCTCATTTGCACTGACACTTCACATAATTGCTAGTAATGTGGTTAATCATGCTAGAAACATTGTAAATCATAGTAAATAATACTGAAATGAGGTGTATCAAGGTAAATCATGCTAGAATCCTAATAAATCATTCTGGAACATGGTATATGATAGTAAATCATGCTAGAATCATATTAAATAATTCTAGAATGTGGCAAATCGTCGTGGGAGGAGCCTATTTTACTCAAATGGCTATAACTCAAGAAGTAAATGAGATATCTTCACCAAACTCAGTACACATGTGTATGGGTTCAATTTGAGGTCACAGTAAACAATTTTATGGAGATCGGACCATAGGTGGCGCTATAACTGTTAAAAAGCTTTAAAACCATATATATCCCATGGCAAATTGCCTGTATTGGCTGTAAATGGTCTTTTCCATCTATTATGTCAGTGGTTACATGCTTGCTAAATAAATCTTAATAACTTTTGATGCTTTTGTGCTTAAATGCCTTAAAGGCCTTAACTGCTTGAACCCCGATAAATGCTGCTTGCAGCTTTAATTATTATTATTATTCTGCCGTAAAACGCATCGTGCAGCCCAAACCGTAAGGGCTAGAGCTTTGAAACTTTGCCAGATGGTAGTACAAAAATCGAGGAGAGGTTATCAAATTATGACCTCGATTGGCCCATAGGTGGCGCTATAACAACCAAAAGCGCGAAAGTGGTCATAACTCCTGGACCGTATGTCGTAGACACAAGTGTCTTATATCATTGGAAAGCTGGTCGTCTGACGAACAAAACGTATATCTCCGATTTCATTTCCGTCATGATAGATTTTCCGCCATTTTGAATTTTGTCGAAAACCTACTTTTGCGAACTAGTCCCTGGTTTTTTGCTCGATCGGAACCAAACCAGTGCAGAATTGTTCTCTGGAGACTGAAGATCAATAATTATCGAAAAAAAGTTGAAATTTCGATTCAGGGTCGCTAGGGGGCGCAAAATTAACGTTGTGGGCGGAGCCTATTTTACTAAAATGGCTATAACTCCAGAAGTAAATGAGGTATTTTCAACAAACTTGGTACACATATGTAAGAGGTCAATCTGAGGACACGGTAAAAAAATCGCGGCGATTGGCCACATGGTGGCGCTATAACATGAAAAAAACATAAAACAGGCTATAACCACCTGACCGTTAGTCCGATTGACTTGAAAATTGGTATGCAGTGTCTTGGTCCAAGGTGCCATGTATGTCTATGAGGACATTGGTGTATCTCAAAAAACATGGCCGCCATTGGCCAATGAAGTTGAGCACCTATTAGACAAGGTTAACGGAGGCCGATCGGAACGAAACTCGGTGGGCATGTTCGACTCATGGCCCTAGAGGTCTGTAAGAATTTTGAAAGAAATCGGCCACTAGTTGGCGCTAACGAGTTTTATGGCTCTGTAATCACGTGGTGTTAGATATATTGTCACAAAATGCATATCATTTGATAGATCTGCTCATGCTGAACAACTTTGCCTCTAGAACCATTGCTGTCAATCAAACCGTTCATTAAATATTCATGAATATGTTAAAAACCTACTTTTGCGAACTAGTCCCTGGTTTTTTGCCCGATCGGAACCAGACCAGTCTAGGACAATTCTATGGACTCTCTAGATCAATAATTATCAAAAAAAAGTTGAACTTTTGTATTTGTATGGCTGTAATAGGGTCATTTATAAAATGGGTGTGGCAAAATACACTCAAAAGCCTATAAATCCTAAATGAAAACTCAGAACTTCACAAAAAGTGGTCAGCATATGTGACATAACATCATTAACAAGCATGAAAAATTCTATGGAGATCGTACGATAGGTGGCGCTATAACTGTTAAAAAGCTTTAAAATCATATATTTCCTATGGTAAACTGCCTGTATTGGCTGTAAATGGTCTTTTCCATCTCTGATCATATAATTTTCATATCATAATGTTCAAAACTAGTGCAATACAATTCTCTGGACTCACTAGATCAATAATTGTCAGAAAAAGTTGAACTACTTCATTTGGATAGCTATAATAGGTTCACTTCAAAATCTGGCCTTTACCAAGTGTCCCCGAAAGCCTATATCTCTTTAATCAATGCTCAGACCTTCTTAAAAACAAGTCAGAACGTGTGAAATATCACCCTGAACAAGCATGAAAATTTTCAGACAGATCGGACAAAATTTGCCTCTATAACAGTTAAAAAGGTGAAAATGATATGAATTAATGGCATGTTAAGCCAATAAGTGGTATTTTACTGCCCCCCGCTGTTTAAAATAGTCATTTTCTCATATTGGAATTGGTATCAGCCATGGTAAATCATGATAAATGATGGTGTGTGTGTGTGTGTGTGTGTGTGTGTGTGTGTGTGTGTGTGTGTGTGTGTGTGTGTGTGGTACAAATATAACAAAGGTTTTATTTTCCAACATGAAAACAAACATAACAGAGTGCTAGTGCACAAACAATAACCGACAATGATAATGGATGAGAGGGGAACTTAAATACACAGATCAAGACAAGGACAACAGGTGACGGTTATGATGATGAGGAGCAGGTGATGATGAGGAGGGTGATGAGGAGCAGGTGCAGGTGATGACGACAGATGGTGAATGTGATGAAGACAGAAGGTGAATGTGATGAAGGTGAATGTGACACCAATATCACTGAAACATTTGTGTGTGTGTGTGTGTGTGTGTGTGTGTGTGTGTGTGTGTGTGTGTGTGTGTGTAGCATTATTGTGTGTAGCATATGTAGCAATTATGCATTATTGAGTTAACATGGAAACACTGGTTTGCTTTAGTGCAGAAAACTGGTCAAAATCATGAGGTTTAAAGTGAAAGTGAGCCAATAAGTGGTCTTCTACTGCCCTCTGCTGGCCATTCTACTTATTAATTAAATTTTTCCACATGTGCTTGCATTTATACTTGAATACACACTAAAAATCACTTATATAGCAATAACTATTATAACACAATCATATTTTGTCAGTGTTAATCACTTTATTTGCACTGACACTTCAAATAATTGCTAGTAATGTGGTAAATCATGGTAAATCATGGTTAACTATGCTCTGTGTGTGTGTGTGTGTGTGTGTGTGTGTGTGTGTGTGTGTGTGTGTGTGTGTGTGTGTGTGTGTGTGTGTGTGTGTGTGTGTGTGTAAGCATGCATTGAGTTAACATAGATAAACTGGTTTGCTTTAGTGCAGAAAACTGGTTTAAAGTGAAAGTGAGCCAATAAGTGGTCTTCTACTGCCCTCTGCTGGCCATTCTACTTATTAATGAAATATTTCAACATGTGCTTGCATTCATACTTGAATACACACAAAAAAAATCACTTATATAGCAATAACTATTATAACACAATCATATTTTGTCAGTGTTAATCACTTTATTTGCACTGACACTTCAAATAATTGCTAGTAATGTGATAAATCAGGCTAGAAACATGGTAAATCAAAGTAAATAATACTAGATTGTCGTTTATCTCCTGGTAAATAATACTAGAACGTGGTATATCATGGTAAATCACGGTTAACTATGCTGTGTGTGTATGTGTGTGTGTGTGTGTGTGTGTGTGTGTGTGTGTGTGTGTGTGTGTGTGTGTGTGTGTGTGTGTGTGTGTGTGTGTGTGTGTGTGTGTGTGTGTGTGTGTGTGTGTGTGTGTGTGTGTGTGTGTGTGTGTGTAAGCATGCATTGAGTTAACATGGAAAAACTGGTTTGCTTTAGTGCAGAAAACTGGTTTAAAGTGAAAGTGAGCCAATAAGTGGTCTTCTACTGCCCTCTGCTGGCCATTCTACTTAATAATGAAATATTTTACATGTGCTTTTGCATTCATACTTGGACACACACTAAAAATCACGTATATAACTAACTATTATAACACAATAATATTTTGTCAGTGTTCATCACCTCATTTGCACTGACACTTCACATATTTGCTAGTAATGTGGTTAATCATGCTAGAAACATTGTAAATCATAGTAAATAATACTGAAATGAGGTGTATCAAGGTAAATCATGCTAGAATCCTAATAAATCATTCTGGAACATGGTATATGATAGTAAATCATGCTAGAATCATATTAAATAATTCTAGAATGTGGCAAATCGTTGTGGGAGGAGCCTATTTTACTCAAATGGCTATAACTCAAGAAGTAAATGAGATATCTTCACCAAACTCAGTACACATGTGTATGGGTTCAATTTGAGGTCACAGTAAACAATTCTATGGAGATCGGAGCATAGGTGGCGCTATAACTGTTAAAAAGCTTTAAAACCATATATATCCCATGGCAAATTGCCTGTATTGGCTGTAAATGGTCTTTTCCATCTATTATGTCAGTGGTTACATGCTTGCTAAATAAATCTTAATAACTTTTGATGCTTTTGTGCTTAAATGCCTTAAAGGCCTTAACTGCTTGAACCCCGATAAATGCTGCTTGCAGCTTTAATTAGGGGTTCAAGCACGAAGTGCTGAAACCCTATTGTAATTGTACTGATTTTTAGGGGTTCAAGCACGAAGTGCTGAAACCCTATTGTAATTGTACTGATTTTTATTATTATTATTATTATTATTATTCTGCCGTAAAACGCATCGTGCAGCCCAAACCGTAAGGGCTAGAGCTTTGAAACTTTGCCAGATGGTAGTACAAAAATCGAGGAGAGGTTATCAAATTATGACCTCGATTGGCCCATAGGTGGCGCTATAACAACCAAAAGCGCGAAAGTGGTCATAACTCCTGGACCGTATGTCGTAGACACAAGTGTCTTATATCATTGGAAAGCTGGTCGTCTGACGAACAAAACGTATATCTCCGATTTCATTTCCGTCATGATAGATTTTCCGCCATTTTGAATTTTGTCGAAAACCTACTTTTGCGAACTAGTCCCTGGTTTTTTGCTCGATCGGAACCAAACCAGTGCAGAATTGTTCTCTGGAGACTGAAGATCAATAATTATCGAAAAAAAGTTGAAATTTCGATTCAGGGTCGCTAGGGGGCGCAAAATTAACGTTGTGGGCGGAGCCTATTTTACTAAAATGGCTATAACTCCAGAAGTAAATGAGGTATTTTCAACAAACTTGGTACACATATGTAAGAGGTCAATCTGAGGACACGGTAAAAAAATCGCGGCGATTGGCCACATGGTGGCGCTATAACATGAAAAAAACATAAAACAGGCTATAACCACCTGACCGTTAGTCCGATTGACTTGAAAATTGGTATGCAGTGTCTTGGTCCAAGGTGCCATGTATGTCTATGAGGACATTGGTGTATCTCAAAAAACATGGCCGCCATTGGCCAATGAAGTTGAGCACCTATTAGACAAGGTTAACGGAGGCCGATCGGAACGAAACTCGGTGGGCATGTTCGACTCATGGCCCTAGAGGTCTGTAAGAATTTTGAAAGAAATCGGCCACTAGTTGGCGCTAACGAGTTTTATGGCTCTGTAATCACGTGGTGTTAGATATATTGTCACAAAATGCATATCATTTGATAGATCTGCTCATGCTGAACAACTTTGCCTCTAGAACCATTGCTGTCAATCAAACCGTTCATTAAATATTCATGAATATGTTAAAAACCTACTTTTGCGAACTAGTCCCTGGTTTTTTGCCCGATCGGAACCAGACCAGTCTAGGACAATTCTATGGACTCTCTAGATCAATAATTATCAAAAAAAAGTTGAACTTTTGTATTTGTATGGCTGTAATAGGGTCATTTATAAAATGGGTGTGGCAAAATACACTCAAAAGCCTATAAATCCTAAATGAAAACTCAGAACTTCACAAAAATTGGTGAGCATATGTGTCATAACATCACAAACAAGCTTGCAAAATTTTATGGAGATTGGACAATAGTTGGCGCTATAACTGTTAAAAAGCTTTAAAACCATATATTTCCTATGGTAAACTGCCTGTATTGGCTGTAAATGGTCTTTTCCATGTCTGATCATATAATTTTCATATCATAATGTTCAAAACTAGTGCAATACAATTCTCTGGACTCACTAGATCAATAATTGTCAGAAAAAGTTGAACTACTTCATTTGGATAGCTATAATAGGTTCACTTCAAAATCTGGCCTTTACCAAGTGTCCCCGAAAGCCTATATCTCTTTAATCAATGCTCAGACCTTCTTAAAAACAAGTCAGAACGTGTGAAATATCACCCTGAACAAGCATGAAAATTTTCAGACAGATCGGACAAAATTTGCCTCTATAACAGTTAAAAAGGTGAAAATGATATGATTTAATGGCATGTTAAGCCAATAAGTGGTATTTTACTGCCCCCTGCTGTTTAAAATAGTCATTTTCTCATATTGGTATTGGTATCAGCCATGGTAAATCATGATAAATGATGGTGTGTGTGTGTGTGTGTGTGTGTGTGTGTGTGTGTGTGTGTGTGTGTGTGTGTGTGTGTGTGTGTGTGTGTGTGTGTGTGTGTGTGTGTGTGTGTGTGTGTGGTACAAATATAACAAAGGTTTTATTTTCCAACATGAAAACAAACATAACAGAGTGCTAGTGCACAAACAATAACCGACAATGATAATGGATGAGAGGGGAACTTAAATACACAGATCAAGACAAGGACAACAGGTGACGGTTATGATGATGAGGAGCAGGTGATGATGAGGAGGGTGATGAGGAGCAGGTGCAGGTGATGACGACAGATGGTGAATGTGATGAAGACAGAAGGTGAATGTGATGAAGGTGAATGTGACACCAATATCACTGAAACATTGTGTGTGTGTGTGTGTGTGTGTGTGTGTGTGTGTGTGTGTGTGTGTGTGTGTGTGTGTGTGTGTGTGTGTGTGTGTGTGTGTGTGTGTAGCATTATTGTGTGTAGCATATGTAGCAATTATGCATTATTGAGTTAACATGGAAACACTGGTTTGCTTTAGTGCAGAAAACTGGTCAAAATCATGAGGTTTAAAGTGAAAGTGAGCCAATAAGTGGTCTTCTACTGCCCTCTGCTGGCCATTCTACTTATTAATTAAATTTTTCCACATGTGCTTGCATTTATACTTGAATACACACTAAAAATCACTTATATAGCAATAACTATTATAACACAATCATATTTTGTCAGTGTTAATCACTTTATTTGCACTGACACTTCAAATAATTGCTAGTAATGTGGTAAATCATGGTAAATCATGGTTAACTATGCTCTGTGTGTGTGTGTGTGTGTGTGTGTGTGTGTGTGTGTGTGTGTGTGTGTGTGTGTGTGTGTGTGTGTGTGTGTGTGTGTGTGTGTGTGTGTGTAAGCATGCATTGAGTTAACATAGATAAACTGGTTTGCTTTAGTGCAGAAAACTGGTTTAAAGTGAAAGTGAGCCAATAAGTGGTCTTCTACTGCCCTCTGCTGGCCATTCTACTTATTAATGAAATATTTCAACATGTGCTTGCATTCATACTTGAATACACACAAAAAAAATCACTTATATAGCAATAACTATTATAACACAATCATATTTTGTCAGTGTTAATCACTTTATTTGCACTGACACTTCAAATAATTGCTAGTAATGTGATAAATCAGGCTAGAAACATGGTAAATCAAAGTAAATAATACTAGATTGTCGTTTATCTCCTGGTAAATAATACTAGAACGTGGTATATCATGGTAAATCACGGTTAACTATGCTGTGTGTGTATGTGTGTGTGTGTGTGTGTGTGTTTGTGTGTGTGTGTGTGTGTGTGTGTGTGTGTGTGTGTGTGTGTGTGTGTGTGTGTGTGTGTGTGTGTTTGTGTGTGTGTGTGTGTGTGTGTGTGTGTGTGTGTGTGTGTGTGTGTGTGTGTGTGTGTGTAAGCATGCATTGAGTTAACATGGAAAAACTGGTTTGCTTTAGTGCAGAAAACTGGTTTAAAGTGAAAGTGAGCCAATAAGTGGTCTTCTACTGCCCTCTGCTGGCCATTCTACTTAATAATGAAATATTTTACATGTGCTTTTGCATTCATACTTGGACACACACTAAAAATCACGTATATAACTAACTATTATAACACAATAATATTTTGTCAGTGTTCATCACCTCATTTGCACTGACACTTCACATATTTGCTAGTAATGTGGTTAATCATGCTAGAAACATTGTAAATCATAGTAAATAATACTGAAATGAGGTGTATCAAGGTAAATCATGCTAGAATCCTAATAAATCATTCTGGAACATGGTATATGATAGTAAATCATGCTAGAATCATATTAAATAATTCTAGAATGTGGCAAATCGTTGTGGGAGGAGCCTATTTTACTCAAATGGCTATAACTCAAGAAGTAAATGAGATATCTTCACCAAACTCAGTACACATGTGTATGGGTTCAATTTGAGGTCACAGTAAACAATTCTATGGAGATCGGAGCATAGGTGGCGCTATAACTGTTAAAAAGCTTTAAAACCATATATATCCCATGGCAAATTGCCTGTATTGGCTGTAAATGGTCTTTTCCATCTATTATGTCAGTGGTTACATGCTTGCTAAATAAATCTTAATAACTTTTGATGCTTTTGTGCTTAAATGCCTTAAAGGCCTTAACTGCTTGAACCCCGATAAATGCTGCTTGTTATTATTATTATTCTTCTGCCGTAAAACGCATCGTGCAGCCCAAACCGTAAGGGCTAGAGCATTGAAACTTTGCCAGATGGTAGTACAAAAATCGAGGAGAGGTTCAGAGATTATGACCCCGATTGGCCCATAGGTGGCGCTATAGCAACCAAAAGCGCGAAACTGCTCATAACTCCTAGACCGTATGTCGCAGACTCAAGTGTCTTATATCATTGGAAAGCTGGACGCCTGACGAACAAAACGTATATCTCCGATTTCATTTCCGTCATGATAGATTTTCCGCCATTTAGAATTTTGTCGAAAATCTACTTTTGCGAACTAGTCCCTGGTTTTTTGCCCGATCGGAGCCAAACCAGTGCAGAAATGTTCTCTGGAGTCTGAAGATCAATAATTATCGAAAAAATGTTGAAATTTCGATTCATGGACGCTAGGGGGCGCAAAATAATCGTTGTGGGAGGAGCCTATTTTACTAAAATGGCTATAACTTAAAAAGTAAATAAGATAGCTTCACCAAACTCGGTACACATATGTATGGGTTAATTCTGGGGTCACAGTAAAAAAATCGCGACGATTGAACACTAGGTGGCGCTATAACATGAAAAAAACATGAAAAGGGCTATAACCACCTGACCGTTAGTCCGATTGACTTGAAAATTGGTATGCAGTGTCTTGGTCCAAGGTGCCATGTATGTCTATGAGGACATTGGCGTATCTCAAAAAACATGGCCGCCATTGGCCAATGAAGTTGAGCACCTATTAGACAAGGTTAACGGAGGCCGATCGGAACGAAACTCGATGGGCATGTTCGACTCATGGCCCTAGAGGTCTGTAAGAATTTTGAAAGAAATCGGCCACTAGTTGGCGCTAACGAGTTTTTTGGCTCTGTAATCACGTGGTGTTACACTTATCGTCACAAAAAGCATATCATTTGATATATCTGCTCATGCTGAACAACTTTGCCTCAAGAACCATTTCTGTCAATCAAACCGTTCATTAAATATTCATGAATATGTCTAAAACCTACTTTTGCGAACTAGTCCTAGGTTTTTTGCCCGATCGGAACCAGACCAGTCTAGGACAATTCTCTGGACTCTCTAGATCAATAATTATCAAAAAAAGTTGAACTTTTGCATTTGTATGGCTGTAATAGGGTCATTTATAAAATGGGCGTGGCAAAATACACTAAAAAGCCTATAAATCCTAAATGAAAACTCAGAACTTCACAAAAGTTGGTGAGCATATGTGACATGACATCATTAACAAGCATGCAAAATTTTATGGAGACTGGACCAAAGGTGGCGCTATAACTGTTAAAAAGCTTTAAAACCATATATTTCCTATGGTAAACTGCCTGTATTGGCTGTAAATGGTCTTTTCCATCTCTGATCATATAGTTTTCATATCATAATGTTCAAAACTAGTGCAATACAATTCTCTGGACTCACTAGGTCAATAATTGTCAGAAAATGTTGAACTACTTCATTTTGATAGATATAATAGGTTCACTTCAAAATGTAGCCTTTACCAAGTGTCCCCGAAAGCCTATATCTCTTTAATGAATGACTCAGACCTTCTTAAAAAGCCAGTGAAATATCACTCTGAACATGCATGAAAATTTTCAGACCGATCGGACAAAATTTGCCTCTATAACAGTTAAAAAGGTGAAAATTATATGAATATAATGGCATATTAAGCCAATAAGTTGTATTTTACTGCCCCCTGCTGTTTAAAATTTATAAAATCACTATTTTAACATTTACAATTACATTTAGTCAAAATCCGTCCGTTAAAGTATTAGTATTGACAGTTTTATCACATCATATATTTCAAATGTCTGTATCTACAACATAATGTGTTTGTGTAGTCTTAGGTTTCTGAATAAATTCTGAATCTTCTGATTAATAGCTAACAAAGACTTTGTGAAATGTTTATAGACCATTCAAATATATTTTCAGTATGACATATCCCAATAGCATTGAAAAAACAACAACAACATTTGTCTTCGTGTGTGTGTGTGTGTGTGTGTAAGCATGCATGATTGAGTTAACATGGAAAAACTGGTTTGCTTTAGTGCAGAAAACTGCTAAACTATAACTATATAGTTATAACTATAAATCCTAAACGAAAACTCAGAACTTCACAAAAATTGATGAGCATATGTGAATCAACATATGACCATCTGTAAATGGTGTCTTCTATCTATTATCGTATAATGTTCATATCATAATGTTCAAAACCAGTGCAGCACAATTCTCTGAACTCTCTAGATCAATAATTATCAGAAAAAAAGTTTAACTTCTTCAAAAGGTGATTTTATATGAATATAATGACATATTAAGCCAATAAGTGATATTTTACTGCCCCCTGCTGTCATTTCATCATACTACTACCTAATATTGTTATAAAATTCATATTTAGACTTTATAAAATCATTATTTTAACATTTACAATCACATTTTGTCAAAACTCATCTATTGAGTATTACTATTGACAATTGTGTTACACTGAGATATGGAAATGGACGAAAGTAAATGAATGAAATGAAACGAAAGTATAACGGCATTTAAGCCACGCCCCCGAATACAAATTCATTCATAACTCGAAAACGGAAAGTCGTTGCGCGCTCAAATTTTGATGGTGAGGACCTCTCCGGGCTCTTGATCGAAACGTGTCGTCGCGGGCCTCGGGAGCGCGCCCCCCGCGCATCGCCAGCCCGCGGGACCCCCGATTTTGAACGGCCATTACTCCCGACCCAGACCACCCCGAACATTGTGTGAGAGCTCGTTGGAAAGGGCACGTCCTTGGCTAGCTTCGATTCAAATGTGGTGTTATCTGCCCTGGGCATTCCAGAGATAATAGCCCGAACAGATATGCCTTATAACAGTCATAACTCCCAGCCCCAATCGCCCAAAAACACCTTGATGGTCTCATTCAACAGGGCTCCTCAAGCACTATCTATGCTCTGAGTTTCAGAATTTTTCGCCTTTTGGTTCCTGAGATATAAGTAAAAAAAACAAATTCCCATTCATTCATTCATTCAAACACTTCAACTGTAAAATGTAAGCTATAATACCACTGTTGTCCACTAGAGGGAGCAGCAGGATTACGCATGATCTTTTAATTCGCTTTCAGTATTGGGAAATAAACAAATGCTTTAAGAAGCAATCTTTTTTATTATGATGTTTTTTTATTTATTATGATATTTGTATATATATTTTTTTTTATTATGATTATGAACGGTTTGATTGACATTAGTGATTCTTGAGGCAAAGTTGTTCAAGATGAGGAGATGAAGATATTTTCACAATATCACATCCTAAAAACAATGAAAACATATTTGTCTTTGTGTGTGTGTGTGTGGATGTGTTTGTGTTTGTGTGTGTGTCTG